>NC_043008.1:28564828-28617328 GCF_006345805.1 Octopus sinensis | reverse complement strand
CACAGGCCTCTCCGGTGGTCTTTACCGCGATGACGGCCTTTTCGCCCTCCACAAAATAAACCCCAAGACCACGGATGGGTTCCGGAAAAATCTTTACACCTTCTTTAAAAACTTAGGCCTTAGGATTACCTTACAATCCAACTTAACAAAAGCTAACTTCCTTGATGTCACCCTCGACTTAAAAACCTCACTTTATTACCCGTACCACAAACCGAATGAATCCCTTAGATATATAGATATTAATTCCAACCACCCCAAAAATATATTAGATAACCTAGTAAAAAGTCTCTCAATTAGAATTTCTAGCCTGTCCGCCACGGAAGATATCTTTAAGGCCGCAGCCCCCTATTACAACGAGGCCCTGGCCCGCAGTGGCTTTAAAGATAAGATTACCTATACTAGTATAGCCCCACGCCAACCCAGGAAAAATAGACGAAGACACATTAGCTGGTACAACCCCCCCTTCAACCGTGAGGTCGCTACACCTGTAGCTAAAATCTTCTTCACTCTCCTACAGAAACACTTCCCCACCCAACATAAGTACTACACTATCCTAAATAAGAACACTATTAGACTCTCCTACTCTACCACGCCCAATCTAGCCAGGAAGCTAGCCAACAACAATGTGAAAAAACTTAACATATCTACTTTTTCCGAGGCCCATCCAACGTCCGATAGCAATTGCAACTGCCCTGATAAAACCACCTGCCCCCTCAACAATAACTGCCTACAGAGGGACCTAGTATATACATGCGAGGTAAGATCAGGCCCTGACGATAAAAGTAAATCCTACATCGGAATGACGTCAAACAGCTTTAAGACCCGTTGGTACGCACACACACACTCGTTCCGGCGACAGGATAAATCCAACCAAACTACCCTCGCCGCCCACATCTGGTACCTTAAAAGGAACTCAATCCCCTTCAAGACCAAGTGGAAACTACTACAGAAGGCGCGCTCGTACACAGGAGGCCATACCTGCTGTGACCTCTGCATATCGGAGAGCCTAGAGATCTTGTTCGCCAAAGGCCCTCTCCTTAACAAAATCTCAGAACACTCCCCAAATTGCATGGATAAGAAGTATGCGAACTACAAGAACTATAGACCTACCCGGCAACCAGATTGATGACACCCCCCCCCACAACCCCCCCCCAATCCCACCGTTCCCCTAGCACCCCCGATTACCTTTTCTCCTAAGACCTTTCACATATTGTATGTGCACGCTTGTATATGTGTATCGTATATATGTATAGAAATGTATGGGTATAGTAGGAATATACGCATGTATTATGTGTGTGTGTGTGTGTGTATGTATGTAAATATATATATATATATATATATATATATATATATGTATGTGCGTGTGTGTGTGTGTGTGTATATATGTATATATGTATATATATATATGTGTGTATGCATATGTATGTGTATATGTATGTGTGTATGTATGTGTATGTATGTATAAAATATTATATAATTAGGGCTTAGTAAAATAAATTACTTTGCCAAGTAAGTGTGTGTGCGTGTATGAGTATGTATGTATGTTTGCACACATGTATATGTGTGTGTGTGTATATATGGATGTATGTGTATGTGTGTATATATATGTGTGTATATATATTTGTATATATATGTATGTATATATATGTGTATATATATATATATATTATATATATATATATATATATATGTATGTATTTGTATGTAGGTGTATATGTATGTGTGTATATATATATTTATTGGTGTATATGTATAGACTAGCCTTCTAAGAGTGTAGACATGAATCTGTAGGTACGCGTACGTATGTGTATATACGTGATTGTATGTAGATGTATGTATGTATGAATATAACGCGTGCGTGCGTGTATGTGTATGAGTGTACGAATGAGTGAGTGTACGTGCTAATGAGTGTGCGTGAATGAGTGCTTGTTTTCAAGTACACAGATAAATGGACTTGCTGTCATAGCCAAGATCCTTGGGACCAGCGGTCAAAGATAACAAAAGTAATAAATGAAGATAATAAAATTAAAATTAGGGAGTGGGTCTGTATTTGTATGTATATATATGTGTGTATGTGTAGGTATGTATAGGTACACATATGTATATATATATATGTATATATATATATATTATATATATATATATATATATATATGTATGTATATGTATGTGTATGTATATATATGTGTGTATCTGTATATATGTGTATATAGGGACTAGTGTGCTGTGTGTGCATGTGTGTATGTGTGTATGTATATATATCTTTATGTGTGTATATGTATGTGTGGTCGTGTGTGTATATATACATGTGTGTATACGTGTATGCATGTGAGTGAGTGTATGTATATATATATATGTGTATGTGTAGATATGTATATGTATGTGTATGTGTATATATATGTATATGTGTGTGTATGTATGTGTGTATGTATATATGTATGTATGTGCGTGTATATATGTATACATATGTGTATAGGTATAAGTGAGAATCTCCTTATTTACCTAAAACTCTATTCTTTTTTATATATTTTTTTATTTTTTTTATTTATTCTTTTATCTAATTTACCACTGACTCCTTGACCACTCCCCCAAGTATGATATTTTGCGCTATGCCTACCCCCAAAAAGTCCCCCACCACCACCCCTTTAAACCTGCCTAAATGTATAAATGCCAATACAATTCTTGTTAACTAGCTTCCTGAAGATTTCTCTTGAATGAAACAGTTATAGTCCTGTAGAAGCTCCTTCTATATAATAAATTAATTTTACTCTGCTATGTATTGAGTACCTTATTTACTGTGGTTAACCCCGAATCAACCCGGGACCTACATATATATATACATATATATATATATATATATATGTATATATATATATATAATATATATATATATATATATATATATACCTACACGTATGTATGTATGCAAATGAATATATTTTCGTGTTTTGTGCTTATATATGCACCATTGGTTGAATGTGTATTTATAGGTTTTGCGTCATCTTGACAAATACAAAGACAACGCCAAAGACAACGTGTTCAGTAAGTATCCTCTTATGTATATAGTTTGTCACGGTCATTTATTCTTGGAGTTTGTCTCCCTTGTCATTAATTTTGTAAATGCAAGGTATAAAACTTCGTAATTATCAAAGTTTCATATATTGCTCTTAACATAATTACACCTTTGTTATGCACCTTTAGAAGACTAAGTATTCTAACAGCTGTCGAAATGTTTGTTGCAAGCAGGATCATAAGGGGTTCGTATAATTTCTAAGAATCCTACTAATGAATAACTATTTTTACTCAGCATTCTTCTTATGTCAGTAAAAATTTCAGCGGAAATATATTTGAGATGATAACCTCGAAATACTCCCGTTAAATCCGAAACGACCATCCATAAAATATATATTTCTTCTATTCTAGCATTTTCTGTTGCATATGATATCATATTATAATTGACAGAATTTTAGATAAGTTCTTACAAGATGAAAATAAGTCATTCTAAAATTTGTATCAAGTATTCTTATCTCTCGCATTGATCTTTGATCTAGAGGAACTTTACTAAATTTGCAGTGTACAAATGAATGTACCAGCTAAATTTGCTAAATATATAGTATACGAAGTGTTATAGAATGTCCATTCATCTTCTGTCTAAAGCTTAAAGAACAACACGCACTATACGCCGTATTTAGAATTCATTTCGTAGGTAAAATCAGTGACCGGAAATGATGTCTACTTTGAAATTATCTTTAACAAGGATGCCCTACACAACAGACATTGCAAAAGATTGATTTTTGTAACCGTAAAATCTTTAAATCTTACTAATATTTCTATTCGATAACATACATTGCTGATCAATCCGCTTCAGTGATTTTGCTTTCATCATTTAGGAAGTAGCAGGAACGTCTGAACTTCTATGATTGTGTAGTTATTGCCATATGCGCTTCTTTCTCATTGATAAACCATAGTAAATAAATATATACTACACACTTATTTAGATTTCTATATTTGCATTAGAATTCTTTAGCCGAAGTAACTGACACTATTTGCTTAAATTGAAATTTTCAGTTATATGAAATTTGTTGATACAAACACTCCATTAACAGAGTTTGCTTTTCTTTATTTTCTGGAGTGCTTATGATAACCATTTCAACCATTCTCTAAAGTCTCTATCAGTTACCACCATAAAATCATTCTTTATAATGTAATATTATACACGTTAGCAGTTTATGTTTACTTGCCAACTTAGCTATCTTATATCAGTTGTCAATTATTTAAAAATTCTAACTAATCTAAATCTTAATGTTTTTACCCTGCTCTGCTACCTTATTTTTATGCTCAATTTTCTTAATGGGTATAATACTCGGTTTGCACATTTATATTCATCAGATTAATACCCCTATTGTAACTATACACAGTATAACATCATGCTTTCACTGTAATATATTTTCATCATGAATGATATATTTATTTTCTTTATAACTAAACTGGAACATAAATCGTTATCAACTTAATTTTCGCTTTTATTTAATTTTATATGCGCATGCAATGTTAACTGTTTGTTTTTATATATGTCTATGTTCCACCTGTCTTGCAACAATTTATTTTCGTTTAGTAAAACTGTTCTGTCCTATCCAGTATTTACCCTTGAAAATGAACGTATCACAAATCCGTGTATTACATTTTCATTTATGACAACTCAAGCAATATTACATATATGTGTCTAGTTATCTACATGTACTGATGTTTTGGTTTTCATGATTTCAGTGTACAAGTTTACATACAATATATATATATATATATATATATATATATATATACATTTTTGTGAGGTATATTTGCCATCTCAATATGGCTAACCACTAAGGGTGGGTGTTACAATAGCTTGTAGCCCCCAGGAGAACATCTCCTCCAGCTGGCTATAGGCACACTTTCTGTGCCCTATCGGTATTTGCAAAGGGAGGTCACCCTTCCCTCGTCAACCTAAGTGATACGCATGGGCACAAAAAGTGTGCCTATAGCCAGCTGGAGAAGATGTTCTCCTGGGGCTACAAGCTACAGTAACAACCACCCTTAGTGGTTAGCCATATTGAGATGGCAAATATAACTCACATTGTCGTGCAGTTACTGTTTATACCTCGTTCAGAGATTTGTTATTGCGTATATACATTTTTATTATTTTTATATATAGCGACTCATCTTCACATTCTCAAACTTAAAGCAATTCACGTCAAGCAAATTTTATAGGATTTCACTTCAAAAAAATATGTTACGTTTACTCGTGCATTGTCTTCCCACAGTTGGAATAGCTAAGGGCACCAAATTTTCTTGTGGCTTAGCTAACGTGGGCAGTGTCTGCTTGATTACTATGCGCGTCTTCTCATATAAAATCCAATTACCAACACAAAGATTTCAATGAATTCATTTATTTACATAAATACACACAGAGATGATTTCCAGACGATGTTAAGCTTAATGCCAGAATTTTATCTAGTTACGTTTATTTCGCTGGAGATGAGATAGTTTTCAATTCGTGTTGGTGAGAGGTGGGAAAATGTTGTACACGAAGAGATTCTTTTTAACTAGCTGCCTGCCTTCTGTTGTCTGGAATCTCTGTGATGCTTTTCTGCAACCTCTGCTTTATCTCAGACCTTTAGAATTGTTAATCTCCACGATTATATTTCTGAATATATATTTGCCGGGATACTGCGTTGAAATTTCCATTCAAATCACATGTTCACACGATTATACTTATATTAATGGGGGCAATATTGGTTTAAAATTACCTGAGGTATCAAATTTCCGAATTCCAAATATCACTACAAGTACACCGCTAACTGTAAGTGCAACAGGATACACGCAGACGAAAATAATAAAATTGAAACGGAAGTTATATAAGGCAAAATAAGAATGTATAAAGCGTGCCTAATGGTGGATGAAAACTAGCTAAAATCAAAGATAAATTAAAACGTGAAATGCAAGGATAAAATGCAGCATTGGACAGAATGTTATTTGGTGAAGATTGCAGGTGAAAATTGCAGCTGAAAATCACAGGGGGATATGATTTCAACAGCAATATAACTAACAGCTATATGTTGTAGAATAGTACATTTATACTCGAGTAAAGTCTAAATTTTAAAATGCTACCTACTAATGCAACAAGGTAAAATAGAATACAAAATACAAAAGCAAAGGGCATGCAAGTTTAAATTCGTACAAACAAAGCTACTTGCCCATAATGTAAGATGTCATGAATGTAAAATCGTGATGAAATGCGAAACACAGATACACATTCAAAAATAGAAGTGGGTCATATAATATCTTTCTCAAAATAGAAAGTTATAAGAAAAATGAAAGGTTGTGCCCTGGTTGTGTGTTACATGAAACTGTGAGACAGACTGTGGATATGAGAAGCTGTTTAAACCTATTGAGTATGAATTTGATACAGTGACGTTTTATAGAGGAGAATAGCTGGCTGAGAGTGAGACGCAGAAAACGTGGTTTGTGTTCCTTTTGCGTGAAAATGAGCGGAGAATGGGGAAAGTATGTCTTCAAATGTATACATAAATATATGAAAGAAAATTGCTTATGCTAGCGTAAATGTACAGTAATTTTGAGGGATTTAAGAAAACTGCAACAACATGATGCGATATGCATTTCAAGAGA
Organism: Octopus sinensis; assembly: GCF_006345805.1. Classification (NCBI taxonomy): domain Eukaryota; kingdom Metazoa; phylum Mollusca; class Cephalopoda; order Octopoda; family Octopodidae; genus Octopus; species Octopus sinensis. The sequence goes on along the minus strand of NC_043008.1, from coordinate 28,610,662 downwards.
GCATTGAGTGACTCTTCAAGAAAGATCACCGTCTAGTGAGAACAACACGGAATAACCGATCGGAGGAGTTTTCAGAATGACTGAGAATTAAGACCAATTTAAATTATGTAGAAACGCTGTCTGTTTTTTCTTATATTTACACCTTAATAACCAATCAAAGTATTTTAAACTAATGCGGTCTATAGCAACTTTGTTTCTAGGAGTGAGAGTATAATATTTTGAATATGTGTATCTATATATTTTTTATGTATTTATATGTTTATATATGCATATACATACACACACACACATATATATGTATATATATATATATATATATATATATATATATATATATTACGGAAATGTACACGCATAGCAAGTGATTTGATCTGAGATCGAAAACAATTGCAGCGTGGAAGGTGTTTGTAAGCCATTTAAGAAACACACAAAAGCCGTTCGATTCACTTCAACATTTAAGTTTAATTTGTCAAAATATTTTCGTCGTTATAAGACCGCGACCTGTTCACTGACAAAATCCGTGCTGCATCTGAGAAAGTAACAGTTAGTTCGTTATATATATCTACGTATGTATGTGTGTATGTATGTATACACGTATGTATGTATGCATGCATGTATGTATATATGTACGTACGTACGTACGTACTCCTGTGTGTATGTATGTATGTATGTATGAGTGTGTGTATATGTACACACATACATACTATAAACTTAAAGCTGTAAACCTGTAGTGATGGCTAGGTGTGGACTGACCACTCATCACAACAATATCAAATTTCAAACTCCCCCGCCGAAACTAGGAAGTGATTTACGATCCTCACCCCCAAGACAGAACTCTAAAACCTATTATCAGACGTTTTATCTCTATATCTCAAAACTTTTGTTTTAATATTACTTATCTTTTTTTTTTACTCCCTTACATCTAGTTAGTTCAGGTCATATATATATATACGTATGTATGTGTGTATGTATGTATGTATGTATGTATGTATGTATGTATGTATGTATGTATGTATGTGTGTATGCACGCACGTACGCATGTGCGTATGTATGTATACGCGAACGTATGCATGTGCCTATGTATGTGTGCGCGTACATGTACGTGCGTATGTACGTGTGTAAGCCCATACGTAGGTATGTATGTATGTTTGTACTTATGTGCTACGTATGTATGTGAGTCTCTAGGAGATTGGGCAGACGCGTCTGAGTGTGTGTGTATGTTTATGTGCATGTGGACGTATGTCCATGTACTGGTATGTGTCCGTCCAAGTTGTGTACATGACTGTTACTTTGTTCAAGGTTGTATATAAACACACATATATGCTTGTATAGACTGGCCTTAAAATCAAAGTTGTAGAAAAGACAGGTAGGACTATCAAATCGGCATTATGCAGATCATATCCATTTGATAGAATCACCTGTCAAAGTAATGGTGCAGTATGTTCGACAAACCCACATGTAAACTGCAAAACCAAGGGCACTGTATACCAAATTGAGTGCCAAGAAGAAGCTTGCGCGACTAACCCAGAGTCATACATATGTGAGACTTCTAGGAGTATCAATGATAGGTTCAAAGAACGCCTGGACAACTACATTGAAAGGAAGCCAAACTCCATCTTCTACCAACATGCTGTAGACTGTCACAAGGGATCATTAGGGAAACTTAAGTTAAACATCCTATCAACACATCCCACCGATGCAATGTTGAGACAGGTCACAGAAGCTGTTTGTATACAAGAATACAAACCTACTCTCAACCGAAAATCCGAATGGAGTAACATCCAGATCCTATTCAGGAGGACCATTCTATAACCACCCATCTTTCTCGTTTACATGTAATCCTTACATACATGTTGCAAAGCGTGGTGCTAAAACACTTACGTGCAGTTATATATAACCGTATGAGCGTACAACCATACGTACAAACATACATACCTACGTATGGGCTTACACACGTACATACGCAAGCACATGTACGCGCACACATACATAGGCACATGCATACGTGCGCGTATACATACGTACGCACATGCGTACGTACGTGCATACACACATACATACATACACACATACATACGTATATATATATAACCTGAACTAGATGTAAGGGAGAAAAAAATATTAAAACCAAAGTTTTGTGATATAGAGATAAACGTCTGATAATAAGTTTTAGAGTTTTGTCTTGGGGGTGAGGGTCGTAAATCACTTCCTAGTTTCGGCGGGGGAGGTTGAAATTTGATATTGTTGTGATGCGTGGTCAGTCTACACCTATCCATCACTACAGGTTTATAGCTTTAAGTTTATAGTGTGCATATACACACACATACATGCATACATACATACATACATACATACATACATACATACAAACATACATACATACGTACGTAAATACATACCTACACACAGGCGTACGTACGTATGTACATACATACATACATGCATGCATGCATACATGCGTGTATACATACACACATACATACGTACATATATATAACGAACTAACTGTTACTTTCTCAGATGCAGCACGGGTTTTTGTTAGTGAACAGGTTGCGGTCTTATAGTGACGAAAATATTTTGACAAATTAAACTTAAATGTTGAAGTGAATCGAACGGCTTTTGTGTGTTACAAACTCTGCAATTGTTTTCGTTCAAGCACACGACCTCAGATCAAATCACTTGCTATGCAAGTACATCTCCGTAATATATATATATATATGTGTGTATGTGTGTGTGTGTGTGTGCGTGTGTGTGCGTGTGTGTGCGTGTGTGTATATTCATATATAAACATTTATACACATACAAAATTTAGATAACTGCACATGTAGGAATGTTGATAAACGAGGATTGTATTTGTAACTTAACTTTTCTCTATATTTTATCTTATATACATGTATATACATCTTCACAAATATTTTCGCAAAATAATTAACACTACTAATTCCTTAATTCTTAATTCTTCATATATATTTGCCTCACAATTATTAGCTACTACTACACTTAGTACTTCCTCTACCTCTTAACACCCCCATTCCTCTATCATTTATACTATAATGTCTTTATCTTTCTATCCCATTTCCTACTTTCAAACTACCTCCACTGACCACTGACCAACCTATATCTTAATTTTTCTTTTTTCTTTTCCTTATTCTCTTTATTCATACCTTCAGGGGTTTTATTCTTTATTTTTATTTTTATTAATCCACTTCTTTCTCTTTAATTCTATCTTTCTCTCCTCCTATCTCTTTTTATTTATTTTTTTTTTATCATTCCTCACTTCCTGTTTTCAATTTGACCAAACTTATACACTCCTATTTCTAGGTCAGTTTAAATACAAACCTCGAATATGCTACACTCTATATAAATTCCCTACTGGGAAGGACCAACTTAAAGAGAATCTTACATTGCTTATAAACTTTACATTTGGATGGACTCACAGTAAACTCTGTTGGACTTTTCAATTTTACTCAAAGGATATTGGAATAATACACATATACAGGCGAAGGAGTGGCTGTGTGGTAAGTAGCTTGCTAACCAACCACATGGTTCAGGGTTCAGTCCTACTGCGTGGCATCTGGGGCGAGTGTCTTCTGCTATAGCCCCGGGCCGACCAATGCCTTGTGAGTGTATTTGGTTGACGGAAACTGAAAGAAGCCTGTCGTATATATGTATGTATATATAAATATGTGTGTGTGCGTGTTTGTATGTATGTGTTTGTCCTCCTAGCATTGCTTGACAACCGATGCTGGTGTGTTTATGTCCCCGTCACTTAACGGTTCGGCAAAAGAGACCGATAAAATAAGTACTGGGCTTACAAAGAATAAGTCCCGGGGTCGATTTGCTCGACTAAAGGCGGTGCTCCAGCATGGCCGCACTCAAATCACTGAAACAAGTAAAAGAATAAAAGAATAAAAGAATATAACATTGTTCCTATAAAACGGATTTAAAAACTCAATAACCATACATATCTTACATCTATTTTCTTGCCTCCACCTCACTCTCTATTTATATCACATCGAAACTAGCTGTGACTTAACTTTACCTCTCACACCGTGTCCGATGAAGGGATATTATTAATTAATATCTTAGAAACAGCTGTAAGACCTATCTCTAAATTTTCTAATATCTATACAACCTTGGCTTTTTATTTCATTACACAAAAAATTCATATATATATATATATATATTAATCAAAAGAAAAATCATGATGCCAAGGATTCAGCGGTACATATGTTTCGGGCCTTTATTGGACGGATTTATAACAATGCATAATGTGTGTCTATGGCCTTCTTCAGCCGCGCACAATTACTACTTCAAGGACATGTATTACATCAAAAATTCAACGTTGGGGATACAAATCCTCTCAGTCGCGTACGACATAATGCGGTACCGGAACAAAAATCAAGCGTCCATCCCGTCTTTCTCTCAATGTAGAATGAGGAAGTTTGGATGTTGAGGTAATATAAATAAATGAGTAAATAAATATATAAATACACACAGACGTGAAGGAACATGGTAATAAGAGTAAATAGGGATAAAGATAGAGGGGCCAGAATTAAGGACGAAAGATAAAAAAATATGAAAATATAAAAATATAAAAATATAAAAGATAAAAACTATAAATATAGAAATATAAAATATAAAAATATAAAGAAATATAAAAAAAAAGTATTAATGAATATAAAGATATAAAAAATATAAAAAATTATCAAAAATATAAAAGGATATAAGAATATAAAAATATAAAAGAAAATAAGGATAAGGGATATGAAGTGGTTACGGACTAACATGGTGGTCAGGAAGATGATATATTCTGGTTGTAGGTGCCTAAGCAGTGGGTGTCATAAATCAACTGGGACTTCTGGGGACCCAGTATATTGTAGATTAGGATTGTCTGGTTTGTGGTTAAACCGCTTATCTATTTCCTCGTAAATTGTCTGTGGTCAACATGTACATACGTACACGTATGGATACATATACACATATACATGCGTACAAATACGCACGCATACACAACCACACGCATACAAGCATACATACGTACTCTCGTGTAAAAATATACAGATACATACGGGAAAAGGCGCATGTAGTTGGGTTCACGGACTGACGCGCATACGTACGTATATACACACACGCATATGCGTACATACAGGCACATTCGCACTGACACTCATTCACAAGACGAAGTGAATCTCTATGCATATGGGCAAAAATATGCATACACCCACACTCACGCCCACACCCACACACATGGGGGAGTAGATCCCTATGCATATACACAAAAATATGCATATGCACAGACACAGGTATAACAAGTACATCAATTCTCGCACACAGGCAAGATACGGAATTATAGTGGGTACAAAAGGTAGACATGAAAGTAAGAAACTTGAGGGTAAGAAAGTATAACAGAATATATATACACACACATATATATACATACACACACACACACATATATATATATATATATATATATATACACATATATACATATAAACATACACACACATATATACATACACGCATATATACATACACATGGACCCACACACACACATCCACACGCACACACATATATCTGTGTGTCTATATATGCGTATACACATACATATACATACACAGACACACACACTTATATATATATATAGATATATATAAAAAATAATATATTTAAAAATATAAAAAATATAAAAAAGACATACACATATAAATATAAACACACCTACATAGTCATACGCACACACATATATACATATACATACAGATACATAGATAAGCATATAAGGAAAAAGAACTAAAAATAGACGTACATAGAGAAAGTGATAAAATATGGGTAATAATAGAAGTAAAAATAAGGATAAAATTAAAAATTAGAAATAAAAAATAAAATAAAATAAAACATAAAGGTAATCGCGTAAAGATTAACATGAAAAGAAGGTAAAAATGTTACAGGTGTGTGTTAAAGGTGACCACCGAGGGGCGGGGATGGGAACTGAGGCAGGGAGGAGGGGAAATTACGGAGTAGTCATAAGTGAAATGGTGGGAAGCGGGCACCTTCACTACCCGTATAGGAAACCCGAATAAACAACTAGATACATCCACACCTCTTCCAACCACCCACCCTGTATAATTAACACCACGGTCCAAGCCATCTGAGACAGACTCACTAAGCTATCCTCCAACAGAGTTATATTCAATAATTACGCACACCACTACAACCAGGCTCTTTCTAGTGCTAATTTAAGAAATTATATTCATTTAAGAAAATATAATAAAGAAAATATAATCTGGTTGAATGTGCCTTTCAATTGCGCGATCTTATCGGATATATACGGTAGAGTCAAATCAATACTACAAAAAAACTTCCCAGCCTCTCATAAATATCATAGAATAATTTCGAAGAGAACGGTTAGGATTTCTTACTCAACTCTCCCAAATATGTCTACTATAATAGTTAGAATTAATAATAAAAACATTAAATCATCCAGGAGTAATAAGACTAATATCAACATGAACACCAATAATAATTGTAATAATAGTATCATTAAAAAAATTAAAATAATAACATCAATAATAATAATTATCAAAATAAGTGTAGCATCAACAGCAATGAAATTACTAATATTAATAGGAACAATAATAATGTTAATAATATGAGCAATACAAATAGAAATAATATCGGGAAGATAACAATTATATCTATAGCAGTAATAAGCATTCGGATAGAAATACAAACAATAATAATAGCAATACCAACAATGTTGGTAATTGTGATATGGCTATGGTAGATCTAAATGATAGTGTAAACGGATCGATAAATGGTAACCCAACTTCAGATAACAATATTATCTATAATAACGAAAATAATACTCGTAATAATTTGAATAGCAGCAATGTGAGAGATCTATCCTTAATTAATTCTATATCTGAAAATCATCCCCGTAGTTGAAATTGTAGGATTAAGTCAAAATGTCCGGTATCTGGTCGGTGTTGGGTCCATAATGTAATCTATAAATCTACTATACTGCGAATAGTTAATTTTTTTATCTGGGTTGTACTATAAATTTTAAGCAAAGAATTAGCAATCATCTCTCCTCTTTTAAGTTACATCATAAAGCTGGTTGCACCACACTTTCCAGTAAGATCTGGGAACTCAAAACTAATAATATTAAATATAACCTAAAATGGGAAATAGTTAGAAATAGTTAGAAATAATTGGGTAGGTTGCCAACTCCGCTCCATGGAGACATGTGAGATTCTAAAGCATAGAAAAAATAAAACACTATTGAATAACTGTATAGAGTTAGGTAAGACTTGTATTCACTCAAAAATTAAAACTCTAAAATATTTTAAATAGAAATCTGTAGGCTCTTCTACTGGTGTTCTTTCTTTCTAACTGTACCTTTTTAATATAAAAATAAATAGTATTTGTACTATGCTAACTTTTAATTGACTTTATAGTCAATTTAATTAATCTTACTTAAATAATATAAATTGCTAATATTTCCTAATTCTATTCTAAATTTAATAGATAATACTATTCCCTTAATGATACATGTAATTTTCATTATATATTTTGAATAAGTAAAATTCCCCCACCATTTACTATTGAATTTATTTGACCTCTAGATGTTGACCTAAATTCTTTCTTACAATATATAAACTTAAGTTAAAATAGAAACAATAATAAATAAATAAACCTTGTATTCTAGTGTTATCCATAACTTTCTTACTGTATCTTCCTCTACTGATAACCTATGACCCCTGTAATGTTTTCGTTTGATCTCTCTGTATTCTTTATCCTACCATTATCTCTGTGAGTTTCTCAGTTCAGAGCTGACTGTAGGCAAACTTAGTGTTCTTTTATGAATTTAAGATTCCTTCAACACTGACCTAGATATTCTGTCACCACAGAAATAAACTAGCCTTTGTCTGTGGTATATCTATTCCCTCTTACTCCTTCACTCCCTTCCTCCCATAATGTCCTTTATTTTGGCTGAAGCTACGTCGCGGTCCTTCTTGCAACTACAACCAAATTCTGTCTGCAACAGTTTAGATGTGAAATGAACCGGTGTGTGACCAACAGCTTTCCTTATGTCTCCTGGAATTTATATTTATATCTGCATCTTTATGGATGGATTTACCTTCTATGAGAAGTTAACAATCATTTTAAAACCTTTTTTAAAAAAACTGTGCATTATTAGGTAACATTTTAAGTTTCCTTATTATCTGGCTTCAAATTCATAGAACTCTTAATTCTTCATAATGGATAGTTACATTCTCTAGGATGTCTGGAAAACATATATGTGATTTAGCTGATGAAAACTGGACATTGTATTTGCTGCAATATTTGCAGCTTTAAATAAAATGTTCTTAATACGAAACAATTGTGCTAAACTACTAATCCATTCTTGTTGCTTTTTTCCTTGGTTATATATATATATATATATATATGCATATATATAGAGGTATATAAATAAATATTTTTTACTTGTTTCATGCTGGAGGACCGCTTTTAGTCGAGCAAATCAACCCCAGAACTGATTCCTTGTAAGCCTAGTACTTATTCTATCGGTCTCTTTTGCCGAACCGCTAAATTACGGGGACGTAAGCACAAAGCATCGGTTGTCTGGGGTGACAAACACAGACACAAAAACATATACACACATATATATTCATATATATGTATATATATCTCTTATGATAAAAGGCAGATATTATCTGCCTCCCAAACCGTTTGTTTTTTATACAATTCTACAATATAGAATTTCTTCAATTGGAATTTACCTATCATTTTTACAAGTAGATTCCATCGGGTCGTGGCATGTAAAGTTTTTTCAATTTCACTCCCAAGTAAGCAAAAATTCGAGAAAAGTAAATATTTTACCATTTCCCTCTTTCATATCAAGTGCTTCACTCCTACCATTACCACTACACTTTCTCCTCCTTTCTCTTTGCAAGTGTGCAACAATTAAAGTGAAAGTATTCATATAAAAGGGATGAGCAATTAATACTGGTCATCCTTTTTGCTAGAAGAAGATCCGCTGTAGTTTTATATGCTACACCACTAGTTTTCAATTCATATTAATCAAATTACTATTCAATTTTTCACCCTTATTATGTGTGTGTGTGTATTAGCAATTCGTATAAAATTGCATCAATGACTTGAACTTGAATAAGTGGTTTCACATAAATGGGGATATATTAAAATGGTTTGTTGTTATTATTATTACTGTTTGACTATTGTAATCACGTTTGTTGGTTCCTCGTCAGGGAACCGTTGTTGTGTTGCATTTGTTAAATAATTGTAAATCGTAACCCTCCCCCTTTCGGAGAAGGGGTTTTGGTTATTGTTTTAAAATTGAATTGTGTCCCTGTTTGAGGAAACTGACAATATTTTCACCGTCTTTACGGAAGCATTTTTGTTAAAATGCCTTCGATAGAAGAAAGTCCAAAACTGAATTTCGCTGCAACCGTACACTTCTATACAAGATCCAATTGATCGAAGTTGCAACATAGCCGACAATGAGCCAAATTTCCTTCCAGAACAGAAGTTCGCTTACAACTCCGTTGTTAATTCAGGCCGGGCCAAAACTGAGAGGATTTTTTCCTGGACGCTCCTGGGGGCACTGGGAAAACTTTTGTCAACAAATTAATATTGGCTGAGAGTAGGCGAACACAAGATGTTTGCCCTAGCTGTGGCATCATCTGGAATTGCGGCTACTTTGTTGCCAGGCGACAGGACAGGTCACTCCACTTTCAAGCTTCCGCTTGACTTAGCGAAGACTGAGACACCAACTTGCAACATCAGTAACAGCTCCGATCAGGCAGAAGTCTTCAGACGATGCAAGCTTATCGTTTGGGATGAATGCACGATAGCCCACAGAGGTGCTCTTGAGGCACTAGATAGATCTCTCAGAGAAATCAAACACTCTTCAGCTCCCATGGGAGGCATAACATTTCTTCTTTCAGGGGACTTCTGACAAACACTTCCCGTTATTCCCAAAGGGACTAGAGCTGATGCAGTAAGTGCGTGTTTTAAGTCATCCACATTGTGGCCACTGGTGAAGACTCTCAAACTTCACACCAATATGCGTACTCATATGCGATGTAATATCACATCCGCAGCATTTTCTCACACCCTCCTTGCACTTGGCGAAGGCAAAATACCAGGGGATGAAAATGGTAATATTGCCATCGATTCCATTTGTACCATTTAAAAACGCCTTCTGTTTTCAGAGATGCAGTGTTCTCAGATCTACAAGCTAATTATCAGAATATGGATTGGATTGGCCAAAGGGCTATTCTGGCCCCGAGGAATAAAACTGTTCACCATGTAAATGATGAAATGCTAAAACTAATTCCTGGGGATGTCTATGTATATAAGTCTATCGATACAACTCCTGACCCAGAGGACGTCATCAACTATCCAATAGAGGTACTTAATTCCTTTGAGCCCCCCGGACTACCACCACATATTCTCAAACTTAAAGTTGGTGCCCCTATGATGCTCATTAGAAATTTGGTTCCCCCAAAACAATGCAATGGCACACGCTTGATCGTTAATTCCTTATCTCTCACCGTAAACTTATATCAATATTTGCCTGAATAATCATCATAATTCAGTGCAATCATTAACAGTACTTTCAAGCAATTCAGCCCCGAGCATCGCCGGGCAATTCTGCTAGTATATATATATATATGTATGTATATATATATATATATACACACACCTATATATATATATATATAAAATAAACTTATCGTTCAGTCATATAATAATATGAATAAAATATATATGTATATATATATAATATATATATATATATATATATATAGCGGTTCGGCAAAAGAGAGCGATAGAATAAGTACTGGGCTTACAAAGAATAAGTCCCGGGGTCGATTTGCTCGACTAAAGGCGGTGCTCCAGCATGGCCGCAGTCAAATGACTGAAACAAGTAAAAGAATAAAGAAAGAATATGGCTTGAAGACGTCACAAAACATAAACAACATGAAATACGCAGACAAATATTTTATGGCGAACAAAGAAACAAATGGAAAACAAGACAAATAACATAAAGAAGTACACTTCTTCAGTTGTCGGCTGTTTATATACTCCACATTTCAAGCAATTCGCCCACGACAATATGTGCCTCCGAGAAAATAGTTGCTCCGTAAAAGAAAATATTTTGGTATTTTGCGGAGGGTCAAATTTAGTAACAAAAACAGTTACAGTGAAACAAGTAGTGATGCTTGCTAAGCTAGACGGGCTAAGTTGATGAACGCTGAGGAACATTCTGAGACGGGAGAAAGGATAGTAGAGGAGACAGACAAGAATACGTCTGGTCCGTGCTACAGAACGGAAGAAAAGAAAGATGAACACGTTTGGAAAAAAGATGGATGATGGTCACGTGTGAGAAACGAGTGAGTAAATGAGGAAGAGGGAGAGTGAGAGAGAATGACAGATAGAAAATGGTGAAAGGGAGAAAAAAGAATCAGATAAAGGAAGAGAGAGAGAGAGTGCAACTATTCAAAAGGTTGCAAGACGAAACGAAAATCTAACTTCAGATTTCGGGTTGGTGGGGAAGAATTCATGGGTAGAATTCGCACAGGATGATCGGTGCTAGCTGAGGATGTTGAAGATTCTCCTTACTTCTGTTTTTTACCTCTTCATTCTGTTGCCTGATCTCATCGAAGGATCGGGCTCCATTGCGGATGGCAGTCTTCTAGGCTGCCCTAGCCATGGCTATCTGTGCCCATAAAGATGACTGGGTGTTCGTTTGAGCCAGGGTCCGCTTGATCTTGTCTTTCAAACGGAATTTCGGGCCTCCTCTGTGTTTTGCTACGATTAAAGTTTTCCGTAGAGCATGATCCTCGGGACAAGAGAGGGCTTCATTCACTGTATATGACCTGCCTAGCTGAGACAATGATGAAGGATGGTGGTTTCGACGCTTGGTAGTAGGGCACGTTGAAGAACCTCGTTGTTGGAAATGTAATCTTCCCATCGAATATTGAAGATGTTTTCTAGCTTTGATTGCTGGAAGCATTCGAGAGGCTTGAAGTCACGGCAGTATTGCGTCCAAGTCTCGCAAGCATAGAGAAGAATTGACAGGGCAATGAAACAGAAGACCATGATATTCGTCAGGATGGTCAGCGAGTGTTTGAAGAATACAAGTTGGCTGAGTTTACTGAATGTGGAGTGGGCTGCCCGGATTCGGTTCACTACGTCCTTTTCACACGTGAGGTTTTCGGAAGGATACTCCCGAGGTATGAGAAGTGCTCAACTTCTTCTAGAGGTTGGCCATTGAAGCTAATGTTAATGGGTGAACTCTTCTGGTCTGGTGCAGGTTGGATCAGGGGCTTGGTCTTTGATATGCTTACCTGCATCGCAAAGCTTTCATTAGCTGCGTTGTAAAGATCAACCTTTCTTTGTAAGCCATCTACGGTCAAGTCTAGCGTGATATTGTCGTCTGCATACTGCATCTCACGAACTGAGATGCCGAAGACCCACGTCTTTGTGCAGAGATGTGCGAGACTGAAGAGTCCACCAACCAAGTGATAGCGCATATTGATGGAAGGCGAGTCCATCGGGATTTCGTTGAGCATGACAGCCATGTACGACATGTAACAGGTTGGTGCCAGGAGGCATCCTTCCTTAAGCTCTCCAGTGATGGGAAACGGATTTGTGAGGACATTTCGATGGCATACCATACCCACCATGCAGGCATGAATAGAGCGGACCAGGGCAATGGAGTCCTCTGTACATACAAACCGAGCAATTACGGCCGTTATCAAAGAATTTGATTAGATCCTAGAAGATTAACATTGAAGTCTATTGTGGTTCTTGAGACATCTCCTGAGGTTGGCGAGCCTAAAAGAAACTGTCGATTGTTCCCGGAAAGAGTCGAAAGCCACACTCGGACTTAAGGAAAACGTCTTCCGCGCGGATGAGCAGGCGAAAATCTTTCTAGCAATGCTCAAGAATGAAATGCCCCGATATTTGTTGCAATCCTCTCGATCTCACTTCTTGTAGATGGTGATGATAGTTGCATCGCTGAAGTCGTTCGGTGGTGGTTGGGTCTTGCTTTCCCAGATCTTGAAGATAAGGAGTATCAGATGATTTCTCAGCTCAGAAGCTCAGTGATTGAAAACCACAAACGGGATGTTGTCTTGTCCTGGAGTTTAGTGGAAGTTATAGTGGGGGAGAGGAATTATTGATTGTAGTGACCTTTTTATCTACATTTCGAAGTCAATAGTGTGAATGTAGTCTTCAATCATCAAAAATTAAATCTTTTGGGGGTTGTAGCTGTATTCCAGTCAAAGATGATAAATGAATTAATATGATGACAATCTGCTAGAATATCTAAGTATTGGAACCTTATATTCGGCTTTATTTACACCAAAGGGTAAGGTTTGGTGTGGTAAAAGAAGGAGGGAATGCCTGATGGTGGAGGGGTGATAGTTGGAAGAAAGGAGGATAAGAAGAGCTGATAATGCTTATTTTGATTGTCATCTTACAAGGGAATGTAAAGAGAAAGCTAAAGGAATAAGTATTAGAAATTAGGGGTGGGAGATAAGTGCAGATAATAAAATAAGGGTCACATTGTAACCTATCACATTTATAATGTTAAAGTAAGATATAATTAAATATATAGATGAAGGCTAGAAGATACACATACAATTTTTGATACGGAGATACTTTGAAAATAACAAATCGACCCCAGGACTTAATCTTTGTAAACCTAGTATTTCTTCTATCGGTCTCTTTTGCCGAACTGCTAAGTTGCAGGGATATAAACGCACCAGCATTGGTTGTCAAGGCTATAATAGAAGATACTTGTCAAAGGTTCCATGTAGTGGGACTGAACCCAGAACTATGTGTTTGGTAAGTAACCTACTTACCACATACCCACTCCTGTTCCTATACATACATATATATATATATGTATATATATATATATATATATACTAGCAGTATCGCCCGGCGTTGCTCAGGTTTGTAAGGGAAATAACTATAAAGCATTTTTAGAGAGTTATAGCCAAAAAATAGCAAAAAAATGGAAAAAAATGATGGTAAATTTTATTTTGAGATTTAAAAAAGGTGGAGTTGCGTCCCCTAGACAGTTTGTGGTTCGTGTTTCTGATTCTCGACCCCATGTCGAATTTATCGATTTTTTTCAGAACTGGGGGAACTTTTCAAAATTTTCGCTGCGTTAGTTTTGAATTATGACATTGGGCTATGTGTGTGTCAAGTTTCATCAGAATCGGTTGAAAGATGTGGTCAGGGTGAGGGTACAAGCAAACAGACACACAGAAACACGCACAGACAAACTGCCGTTATATATATATATATATATATTATATATATATATATATATATATATACATGTATGTATGTATGTATGTATGTATGTAGGTAGGTAGGTAGTAGGTAGGTAGGTAGGTAGGTAGCTAGGTAGGTAGCTAGGTAGGTAGCTAGGTAGGTAGGTAGGTAGGTAGGTAGGTAGGTAGGTAGGTAGGTAGGTGTATGCCTGTAGTAAGCCTTTCAAACCTATTATCTATCTTGAAATCAAATAAACAATTGTAACATATTTATATTAGATATTGCACAGATACTTGTTTTGCATATCTTGATTATATCCGTATGCAACTAGTTTTTTACTAGTGATCACCCACTTCTTACTTTTGTTGCCTTACAAAACACTTCGGTGATTTTTGGATATTTTCACCTTGATCTGGTGTAAAAATGAGCATAGAATTAGAGCCGAAAATATTAAAACTAATTTCAATACTTATTTGAATTTTAAAGATACTACGTGTTGTCTCGCATTTGATATTCAAGTAAATCCCAATATATTTCTGCTTATACGAAAATATATTTCCTTCAATCATTTGAGATCCCACTGTAAGGATTGCAAAACCCTTACCTGAACATATATGGACTCAAAAGTATTATATTTCTTCCTCAATAAATATCTGTACCGTATCCTGTGGTTACTTATTAGCGAGTACTTGTTTTTACGCTCATTATATATATTCTAATATAGGATGATATTTAATCTTATAGCAGAATATGTTTCTACAATGAAAATGAAAATATTTCTTAAAATGTTTGAAGAAGTTGATGTAAGCACGTATGTTACCTCCTATGTTACACGTTACGAAGAACAGTTATATAGATGCACAGCCGAGTTTATAAATTTAATATACTTTTATTAAATGCAATATATTTATTGAAATACTGCAATATGTAACAGAAGTGTATGCTTCGTTACATATCTAATGAAACATGAGAACTCAGTTATAGCGAAATATTACACTGCACAGATGGAAATTACTTTCTCAGAACATTCTTTACCAGAAGAAATTTTTGCTTCGTAATGCAATATGGTATATATGATCTTCCGTGTGGCATGCACTTACCGTCTGAAGAAATATTTAAATGAAGCACGTTGGTACATACATTCATAATGGCAATATCACTTATTCGTGTTTTTACCTAGATTTCTTTATTTAGGGATCATATTACTATGCTATTCTTCAATAAAAACGATGCATCGGTAGGGCTCTACAAATTTATCGCTTGCTTTTAGAGAAAGGAAAATCTATCGGAAATATTCTACACATCAGTTATTATACCCTATCTAAAGGGGAACAAATTGGCTGCCGATGACTGCGAAACTATTCAAAAATGCATATTTATATATCTTTGTAAAATTCACGAAAATTATTTTAAGATATGTGAATATAAGGCGAAAATGGATCAATATGCATGAAATACGTAATTACAATAAAATTGGTCTTATGATTATACCTCATATATAAACTGGTTCTGGGCAATCGCTGTGTGTATATTGTGATTTATGTCTAGCAGATTCACTCCCTCTCACTCTTTCTCTCTCTCTCTCACGTACATACTCTTATAAACATGTACATATATGTGTGTGTATGTGTGTGAGCGTATGTACTCAATGAGATATAACGAAATTATTTCACTAGGTATTACGAAGGATGAAGGGAACATGTAGCAAGATATTGGGATATTCCATAAATGTGTTTGTTTAGACTCTTATTTTTCAACATTCAGTTAAACAAAGTTCCTTTTTAAACTAAAATATACTCTACTTCATTTTCTACAATGTTCTTTCATATATCTGGTAGGCGTGCAGGGAACCTCTTCTAAGATACACCTGTCCGTGACGAAAAATATTACTCCAGTACTGTTCTGGCCTCGTCTATAGAATTTATATTTTTCTCCCTCCAAATGATGTTGAAGACTGCAGAATAAATGATAATCAGATGGGGAAATGCTTGGCGAATATGGATGTTATTGGTATATGTATATGTGTGTGTGCGTGAATGTTTGTGTATACATGTGTATATGTTTGTATGTCTGTATTTCTCCTGGTTGTATGTGGCAGAGCATTATCTTGATGGAAACAAAATACCTTTCGGCTTTATACCAAAGAAGTTACTTTTTCTTCTAGTGTTGACTAGAACCACTCAAACAGCTCGCAGTAGATCTCCCTTGGTCTCGCTTGGTTTGAATTTCAAAGACCAAAGTGGACTAAATCTATCATATCCCACCAAACAAATAACAACACATGACGAAGGGGAAGACGTTATTTAGCCTTGGGTGCCGTTGTTTATACTTTCCCTACCCACTGTCTTCCACGTTTGACTTTTTTATAGAGAACCCTGTTCTCGTCACCAGTCACTGTTCGGTCCTAAACCTGTTCATTCATAAGAAGTGACAGAAAAGGAGATCACACTTTCACTCCCTGTGCGTGAATAGATTCGGAAAGTTTAGGAGGAACCCATTAACCTAATTTGCTGATCTTTCAGATGGCACGCGACCAAATCCAAATTTCTTTGCTAGTTCTTTAACATTATGATGGGATTCTGTTGCACCAGGATTTGCAAGACATCCTCGTCAAGCTCTACAAATCTTCGAGGACGATGCTCGTCTTCTAGTCTGTAGTTCTGGGCGCGGAATTTCTACAGCCACCGTTTAAACTGGCTTATGCTTTTTGACCGATCCTCATATACTGCATTAATATTCCTCGCAATGTCTGTTGCGTTGTTGCCTTTCTTGAACTCATAAAACAAAATATGCCAAATATGCTCCGTTGTAACTTCCATTATAGCTTTGAATTGTTATAACCGAACTCCACTCTTTAAAACATGCACTAAGAGTAAGTACAAGGTAGAAAAACAGCAAGTTGATGCCGGTGGTTCATCCGTCTCTCTCCATTTACTTCATGAAACTGAAAAAAACCCCATCATCATTTATGGGGTGTTAAAACTTAAAGTGATCCTTGTTCTCTCTAGGAGAATAGATAAATAAAATAGAATTTATAAAAGGTGTAGCTTATTTAGATCAGAACGTCCACATTACTGTCCAATTATGCTAAGTACAATATATAATCGATGAACAGATGTCATACTGGTTTCACCATAGCTTGACACTAACTTTCAACCAACACCGATTTTGAAACTGTTTTGGGCCTAATAGTACCAGAGCAAAAGGCTTGTATGCAAGGGAAGCAAGCAGTCCTGAAAGGGATGCAATTAATGTAGATATGAGTACTACGATTTGAATAGCGTATGGGATGTATGCGGATTGATTGATGTTTATTAATGGAAGTTGCATCTACATTTAATCGTTGCTGTTTTGAGGTGTTTTGAGAAAAAATGATAAAAAGGGAAAATTAGGAAGTCTGATTTAATGTTCCAAGGAGATGAATAACAAAAAAAGAAAAACAAGAACTGATTAAAGATGTTTTTTGTTACATATATTCTGAAATTTCTCACAAAACTCTCCAGAACCGACTTGGGATTTGTCACTCGTCAGATGTAACGTTGTAATAGTTTATTCAACACGATCCAGATAATATCGTACTGCTGAACAAGGTTCACTAATCCTGGCTTTCAGTAGAGTGCTCATAAGGTATTTGCCTGGAATGTAAAATCCTTATTACTTTATGCTACACACAGAAACGCACACGTACACACGCACACATGCACACAAACATACACCGCACATCATGCAAACATGCACACACCACGCACTAAAAACACAAACGTGCGCACACGCACACCACACATGTACATGAGCAGAGATATAAATATTAAACAGGTTGTGAGAGAATCAACATGTGTGTGTGTGTATGTATGTGTGTGTGCTTGTGTGTGTGCGTGCGTGCATGTGTGTGTGTTTATACATACATATATGCATATAAATATATATATATATATATATATATATACAAAAAAATTAACAGTCTAGCTGAAAGGCAAAATTAATAATTTTATGCTAGCATATATACATACATATATGTAAACACCTACATATATATGCATATATACATACATATATGGGTACAGGACTTAAAAAAAAAAACGTTCAACCGAATGAGAGACCAAAACATAAATACAAAAACATAGAAACGAACTATCTTTCCGAACAACGAAAAACAAACATTGAAACGAGACATGCAACATAAAGAATATTCCCCTTCTTCAGTTGTCTCCGTTTCATCTACATCTACATACACATACACACACTCACACACACACACATATATACATATATATATGTATATATATATATATATATATATATATATATATATATATATAAGAAAGTTTGTTTGGTAAAGCACGTGGGTGAATATATAAGAAAATAGTGAAGTGTGAAAAAACGACAGAAGGCTTAAATGTTAAAAAATATATATATTTGTGTCAAAATGTCTGGAGAATATTGGAAAAATTTTTTTCCTTTCCTTAAAATGACATAATTTAAAAAATTTTTAAAGAAATTACCGGTTTCGCGTGTAGCTTTTCAAATTTCTTGTGACGTTATGTTTATATTGCATGGAGTTATCGTTGTGTTTATTAACAGGAGATTTCTAAATAAGGGGAGGTAGTGAGTGATTTCTTCCGGTGTAAGGGAGATAATCGCTTTAATTTTTTTGTCCCTTTTCCTTGTTAATTTCTCTGTGTCAGTATGTTCGGATGGTTGAGTCTGGGTTTGTACTTTTCAATGAAGAATGTTTCCTTGTTCAGTCTCATTTGTGTTGATGATCCGAAAGCACATTGGTAAAATGGGAAGATTAAAAATTGTGGCAGTATTTGCTTTGCGCATTTCTCAATGTGCTCACTAAAAGGTATCATTCTATATTCTGGGAATGCAATCTGTTGTCGATGCAGTGTGCATCTACGCCTGAGTGATAGTCCCGTTGAACCCACGTAGTCTTGGTGGCAGCCCGAGCATTTAATAACATAAATTATGTTTTCAGAGGCACAAGTAAAGTTAGATTTGATCTTGAATTTCTGTCCCTCTTTAAAGAAGAATTCTGATCCTTCCAATAGGTTAGGACATGTTGCACAGTTCGATCTACCACATTTTTTTTACTTTTGCATCCGTAATTTTAGAAGACAATTTTGCCTTTGTGAGAATCTTTTAAGTGATTTAGGCTGTTTGTAGCTTTTAATGATTTGGTGTATGTTTAGAATTTCCTTTAATTTTGGGTTTTTATGAAGTATTGGTAAATTCTGGGTGATGATGGTGAAGGCTTCTTTGTTTCTGGGGTTGTATGTAGATATGTAAGGTAGTATTTTCGGGGAAGGTGTGTTGTTGTGTTGAACTTTTCTTAAAGTTTCTATGTTGATTTCTGTTGCACGTCTGATCCCATCCTCTATGAGTTGAGCAGGGTAATGTCTATCAATTAGGGTGTTTTTGAGTTCTTGCAGTCTAAAGTTCCTGGTATTTTGTTCTGACACTATTGTGCATATCCTTCTTGCAAGGTTGAAGGGGATGTTTGTTTTAGTGTGTCTTGGGTGGCATGAATTAAAATGAAGGTATTGTTTGGCGTCTGTGGCTTTGTAAAAAATGTCTGTTTCTATTTTAAGGTTAATTTTTTTAATTAGTATATCCAAGAACGGGAGCTCCTTTTGGTTGTATTCCATTGTGAACTGTATATTTGGGTTTATGCTGTTCAATAGGTTTTTAAATTTTAGGAGTTTATCTATGTTTTCATTCCAGAGAATGAAACAATCGTCTAGGAATCGTTTCCAATTCTGTGTGTGTGTGTATGTGTGCGCGTGTTTGTGTGTGCATGATGCATTAATTTATTTTAATTCTTGTTATCCGTGAATTTCAAAAAGGGCATTTTCCTGACTAGTTTAATATTTTAATGTACCTATGATACAAGTTTGTCACTAATGGAATGACTTCATGACTCTGATCATGTTTCTTTCTAATTAAAAATAACATGACTCATATTATTTACACTAAATCGTTAAAACTTCACCGAGAAAAAACATCATATAAACTAAGTTGTCGAATGGGTCGTCTTCGTGAAGTATTTTTTTTGTATATTCCCTTAATGTATTTGTCAATCTTTTAGACGAATATCGAAGTAAATAATTTGCATATGGTAGATCAGAAAGAGAAGGAAACTTTTGGCACGAATATTTCATGTAACTGAGTTTCCTAGTAGAATAACAATTTTTACTCCGTTTTATTAGGCTCATGTACGTATAGAATAACTGCTGTCATACTTACGAACATCTACCAAGGAGGTGTAGCACCAACTGAACTTGTATTCACAATTTCAAATTAAGATGCTGCGATTGCATCTCTATTTACTTTTCAGTCAATGTTAATCAATTTTAAATTAAAAATAAGTTATTGGTAATGTTGATCAGAAACATACAATTACTTATTTCCAGATGGTACGATCTAATCTACATTAATGATGACTGTTTTTACCACACGTGTTAAAATATTTACACGAATTCACTTTTGTAATTCTGTATAATCTCAAGGCCAATTTACAGAAATAGCTAAACTTACTTCGTTCTTACTATGAGATGAAGATATCTGACTGAGATGATGTTTTACACTTCCCGGGATTCTGAGAAGCAAATTAAACCTCTGCAAGGTAGAAATTGTGTAACATATTTAATTACTTGCGGCGCTGGCAAACAAAATACACTATTGTTATTTTTTTCTAAATTTCTTTTCATTCGGAAATATTTGAAGGCATTGATGTTCGCAGTATTTTTCTCTACACGTTGATTTCCTTTCATTGTTATAAGTAAAACAAAATGACAAATAGGCGGAAACATAGTTCTTATCTATTGTAATGTTGTCTTGTTGTTGTTGCAAACTATCTTTTGCAATGCAAGGTTGTCATGCTGAGCTCAGTGGTAGGTTAAAGTTACTATCTATAGTAATTCGAATACCAATAGAAAATTACCACCACCACTACTACTACTACTACTACTACACTACTACTACTACTACTACTACTACTACTACTACCTCTTCTTCTTCTTCTTCTACTTCTTCTACTACTACTACTACTACTACTACTACAGCTACTACAACTACTACTACTACTACTAATAATAATAATAATAATGCTACTACTACTGATGATGATGTTGATGATGATGGTAGTAGTGGTGGTGGTGGTGATGATGATGATGATGATGACATGACGATGATGATGATATATTACTAAAAATCATGATATGATATCTTCTTGATAAGAAGATAAAGATGATCATGAAACCGATGGCAATGATAATAATGAAGAATTATGATAAGAGGCGAAGTGGGGAAGCTGAATAGAAATTTTTTTTCATTAGCACAAACGAATTTTATACTGTCTTATAGATGCATATAATGTTCACTTACCTTTCCTCTTAAAATTCTGACTCTGACACAGAATGACTACAAAACCACGCCATACTTAAGGTTTTTAATAACAATACCTTTCTTCGCGGAATCAACTAAAATGTCTGAGTGTGATTGAAATAGAAAGAGAGATAAAGAATATTGGTAGACTTGAAAATTTTCAGTGTTTACCTTTGTAAAACGATGTAATTGTTTATAGATTGTCGCAGTGTTCTAAAGCAGAACCTCTAAATATTAACTAATCTACTGAAAACCTCAGCAAGCCATCAGTGTTCGCCTTATATTTTGTCTATACTAGAATTACTAATTCCTGATATCCAAATAATACAGTTAGCATAGACTGAAACCAATTTATTGAATTTGTGCTTCTCTGATAAAACAGCGAACAATCAACATGATTACCAGCCTACGAGAATCTTCGAAGACGTTTTATTTAAACCACAACTTGCTTTTTGTTTTCTACAATGGAAAGAGTTATGGGACGTCATAGTGCATTATGATAAAATCAGTAATAATACACAATTTTTGAGTAATTTTCTTTGCTTGTATTTTACACCTATATAGAAAGCATTGACACAAATAACTTAGCATATTTGCAGCATTTCTAAATGGATGAAAATACAATGTATAAGCAATAATGTAATGTATCAGGCAATGCAATGAAACTATGCCACATGTGTAGGAACATGTCACTCAAAATCTCCGAATACTTCGTTCTGCGCTCACACATCTTCCATCTACCACTTTAACTGAAGAATATCTCCTCTAAAGCATACATTATTTTCCATATATAGCCATTAAATATGTGTAATATAACAGCTTTCTAGAGAATCTCATATCATATTGCACTACTATATAGCGATATTTTGGTTTGTTTTCTATTATGAACCTGGCTACAAGAAAATCGTATACACCGTTTATTAAAATAATAATGTCGACTCGTAAGTAAAGTATTTTCATTTAATTATTTTAGTATATTGTTAAATTATCATAGGTTTTGTAACATTGGTAATAAGCTCTACAGAGAGCTGGAGTTGAGAAGGTCTTCAAAGAAGAAACCCCCGCTCAGACAACTCTTACAGTCCTTAACTTCTTACACTCTAAGATGGCCGAGTCGCATCCAGGCTATGAGTCATGGATGCCTTTGTGCTGACATTTTTAGCAACATGGATATGCGAGATTTGTGGATTTAAATTCCCTGGATTTATTATATTCTTTAACTCCTCTCCATTGACTCAGCTTTCAAACTTATAAAAATAACGTTGAATATCATGATAGCGCTATTACAATGATTCACTCAGAGTTATTTTCTTTAGAATTCAAACATAAATATTGTCTTCAACCGCTACGGATGTCATTATTAGTCTGACTAGTTCAGATATAGCTGGAACCAACTCTACGCTGTTTCTGACATTGCCTTCAGAGGTTCTGTTCACATACCAAAACTTGTTTCATTAGATCGTAAGCAGATTTGCCCATAAAACTTCTGGTACCAACTTCCGCGGCGACAGCCTTGAATCGGAAGTTGGTCAGACGGGTGTATGTTTGTCTTGAACAGGTGTGCTACTCTTTTACTTTCCAATCGTACAGTAGGTGCAATTAAAATCAGTCGCGTTGATGAATTGGAATGCAGTACGTTATCCGGCCTCAAGCTACTCTTCCTGATTATTTCTGGTGGTGGTTTTGCAGCTCGAGAGAGCTCTAACGAGCATTCTCAGTCAGCTGCACCACCCAGAAGACACGGTTCTTGTGCTCTGTATAGCATAGTTGTTCCTGGCCATGATTTTCTGCCTGCTGCCATGTAGAATGTCATTCAATATTCTGATATTACATTTGCAGCATATATCACGTGAACGTTCTTCTCAAGCACTTGATTGTACCTCCACCCGTATCTTCCTTATGGTTATGATACTCTTCAGGAATTCATTGTCATTCTACGCTAGCAGAGTGAGCACTCAGGATTATCTGATTTGCGTCATTTCAAGAGGTTCGTATTCAAAGGCAGGAGATCATACACAGCTCTGGGGGATATAACCTATTCTAAGAGGTGACAAATACCGCAAGTTGTTTCATCTGAAACATTTCTGGAGTACACTTTCTCTCGTTGTCCAGTATATCTGTTGACTCTGCAGTACTGCTTTCCGGAATCCTATTGCATCCCCTTCCTTTTTCACTTCGTATTGCATCAAAAGATCTCCTAACCTTTCTCCATGTCTCTGACCATCATTGTGCCTTTGTTTTGCCTAATCCCTCCCTATTAGCCTGAGCGTGTCCCATTGTTTCTCTTATAGCAAAGCTTTCGTTTGCTGTATCCACCAGTTCTCTCACTTTCGATTTCCTGCCTACATTAAGTTTGGGTCAAGTCGCTTTTTCGACCTCGCAATCATCAACGAGGGACTTGACAGATAGCTGGAGCTTGACCTGGCGACAGTACAGTTCACCATCAGTAAGAACTAGTGGAACAAGCTACTTCCTAATGTACTTATTGATTTGGGCCTCCATATCCACAAATGTGATAATGCTAATATAGAAAATCAGCAAAGGCCTGAGAATCTTCTGGATTAATATGAACCGTGAACAGCAAGCACTGCATTTGCGATCAAAGCCACACTTCAATCCTTTTGACGCCATATCTTTTTACATATGCAGTCGGTATGTCGAGACTACAGCGTCTTGTTTTAAGAAATTGTACAAATGCTTCCTCTGAGTGAACTTCGTAGATGGCCTTGGCAATATGGTTTGACGCTTGGCCCTGGTTTTGCGGTGTTTTATATATCGGAAGAATATGCTGTTATAAACTGAATGGAGTCCTTGAACAATCTTTTTCTACGTCTTCATTCTGTCTCACCGAATCGATTTTAACAGGTTAGAGCCAGTTTATTTCTCGTACCGGGGTAGTGGAGTTTATAATTGCATGAAACGTATTTCCCCACTTCATAGATATTCACTATTGATAAGCGGCAGATTCGTATAATGTACTGAAATTTATCAACTCTTTACACGCTTCTTGTTAATTTATCAATTGATGAATTTGTAGGTGAAGTGAGCGTCAACAACATATTAGGCAAATATCATCGCTACAAATAATACACAACACACCCGTAAGTGAAGGAGTTACAATAACATCGGTAATATCGAAGGTTGAAGAATTATTAAATCACCAGTGGTGTATCATTAATATAGTAGTTTATGCAATCACTAAATCAGATATATATCACTAATATCCTAGGAGAATCATTATATAGCTGGACCAACAAAATTACTGCATCAAATCAGGTTTCCGTGCTACAGACAGATTTTATTATATTTGTGAATTGTAGGATCAATCGAGCGCTAGATTGCTATAAGTTAACAGTTATAGAAATTTTATACCAATTGAAATCACCATTTATATTAATAATTCTCTATTCTCCTTCAAGACTGGTTCTCATAACATTTGTCGTGAAAGAAACGTTGCGCAATATTCACGAAAATGAATATACTTTATCACTTTTTATATATTTTTATGAAACTAAATCCAGAATTCCAGTCTTCCAATGGATAATACAATGTTTAGACCAGTAGGAATTCACCATACTTATAATACGGATGTCTTCAACAGTAGACGTACAGGAAAAGTTTAAATATGGGCATTTATTCTCGAGTTTTCTTGTACCACAACCATATACATAAAAAAAGTATCACCAATATGTTTTCTATCATAAATATTAAATACGAAGTATGGAAATGTATTTTGAAATTGGAACAAATACTTTTCTATTTAATTACAAATACAAATGCTTATATTTAGTTATTAGAAAAGACGAATAGAAGTTTTAATATTTCAAAATATTTGAAATATTTTGGAAATTGTTTCCGGTTCATACAATACGTAAAACAATTTAAAACCGAATGCAGCTAATTCCAGAGGCAAAGCGAAAGTAAAATATATTATAATGAAATGTTTACAATACAAAAGAAATCAAAATCTTAAATACACTAAATAAAAAGTTAATTCTGTATACACTTATTATAATTTTATATATTTGTTGATAATAATCAAATATATATCATAAACAAACTGTGAATTGTAAACACATCCGTTTATGTGTGAGTATATATGTATATCATGGATATAAACACACGCAAACAATCTTACATAAGACATACACACACTCATACACACGCGCGCAAGTATATATATAGTGAACAACTTCTGTTTCATACAAATCCAAACAGAGGAACAGCACATTCCTACATACATTATTAGAATCAAGTCGATATTATTGCCTAGTTTTCAACAGAAAGTGAATCTATTAATTTTTTTGTTGAGAATTTGCAAAATATCATACTTATAACTCACTCTAATTTACAAATGTACCTATTTACTCTTCTTCTATTGTGTTTTATTTTTAGAAAAATTACAGCTGTCTCTTTATGATTTTCCAACGCACCAACTGATTTTACACTTTAAAAAGTGTGCTATCGTGCACATTTCTGTTCAAAAATAGGAAAAGTGCCTTGCTTTAGAGAGAGATCATTTTTGTAACATCCTATTTGTAGTGTATTTAATTGTTAAAATAATCTTCTTATTTTGTGATTTAGAAGAGTACAAATTCATTTAAATAATTGAAAAAATCGAATTTAATACAACTCTTTTGGAAATATCATATATTAACTTTTATTATGTTTGTAGCGATTCTAATATTGTAATGAACAAACACTAACAGAAATCTGATATCATTACGAACATGTTATGTGAAACAATAGAGTGATTTGATTTGATTTTCTTTTAATCTCTATGTAGTTGTTGCTTAAATATGGAGGCATAAGGTTCATTCAAAAACAAAGATGCATGTGCAGAAATAAAGCAAAAAAGCATAATAACAGTATCATTAACTGCACCTTAGCGAAGGCAGAGGTATTGTTTTTCGTCGTGTTTGTTTCTTTCTTTGTCAGTGAACAAGATATCTCAAGAACCGCTGGACAGATTCGAAAGAAACATCCAGGAATGTTTGGCCTCGTGATGGGCACGAACTGAATAGATTTTATGATCGATTCTGTGCCGGATAAGGATTCCGGATTATTTGGCACGTTTACCTTACTTTACATGAAGTATTTCGATCTTACGTTGACATTCAAGTCTTTCTCTGATTCATGGTTTCCATGTAAATTATGATGGCGTTGCTGTTTCCAACTGTCCCTCTATTATTAATTCTAATTGCGTCTCTATCTTAGTAGAACATGATGGATAAAGGAATCAAACTACATAAGTAAACGGTAGCAAAACCGTTCAGAAATTAAATAACGCTAACCTATTCAGTAACAATAATAAATTTAATTTATCCTCGGAAATTTTTTGTTTCACCAATTTTGAAAATGTCGCTCGTCTGCTTGACAATTGCATTTCTAGCTCTGCCATGAAGGAAGCTTTACTTCTTAGACTCACGTTTTTGAGCGCAACGATGTTGCTAAACTTCTCTCAACAGCACTGCATGCCGCTGCTTTCCTCTTTCTTTCATGCACGGATAAATGTTTCACAATAAACTTCAATTGTCGTAAAGACACTATATCAGTGGATAGACTGGAAATGGCCTTCATAGGGGAACTGTCACTGTTCCTACTGCAGACGACACACACAAAGCATTACAAACACAGTCCGCACACCCACCTTCACATTCCATCATAACCGGTTGAAACAGCGGTGTTCATTTTTAGTGATTACGTTTGTGAAAGCAGTCTAGTTCATTTCAAATATTCTCTTCGTAAAAATCATCTCCGGTTAATAGTTGAGAGGACGTTGGTGTTGACTTGGCCAAGATTTGCGGTCTCTCAGTGCTCTTGTTACATTTGCGTTTGTTTATAATTAGGAAATGATTCGACAATTGCTCACTAGTTACGACAGAAACTCGCTGACATCCCAAAATATTTAATCTAATTCCAGAAACTATTAATTCATAATATCATATTGAGTGTTTTTTTCAAAATCAGGCAGGTTATGTTTCTGTGGCATAATCAATAGAGCGTCGGGGAAAAATGCTTGGTGTTATTTTTTTTGGGCAGTTTTAGTTATAAATTCAAATCAACTTTGCGTCAATTATAAATTTCGTTATTTCGGAGACGATAAAGTTAATAGCTTCTTAAATATGCGACATTGGTTTTATCAAAGTACCACGGCTATCATGAAATTTTCTTGCTTTATACATATATTTGGACGAATTCTTATACAGAACAAGGTAATTGGTTACTTGAATCTACTTGCAGCGTATTTAATTTCTCTCTGATCTCAAGAATTTAAATTTAATTTTACCTTTATCCACCTCGAAGCTCAAAATTGAGAACGTACTCGAGAAAAGCAAAACACTTAATTGACCTTTCAGCACTAATGCGTATACATCCGCCGCTGCGACTACTAACTTAAAGCAGAGTCAATAAACTAAGTCGTTCGAATTTGTAAATCTAGCATTGGTATATTCGCTAACACAGGTCGCCAGATAGGGGATTACATGTTTCTATCGACACAAGTCTACATAATAAGATGTCACTACGAACTGTTATGCTGAATAAATAATGCAGCGATATGGAATAATGCATCAACGCAAGAAAACGCAAAAATACAGCACAGGTGGCACACCACAAAATAGAGATCTGAGTGAGACCGTCATGGGGAACAAAACATATCACCAAAAGAAATAGCGCGTCACATACGGTCTCTATATAGGATGAGACCAGAAACAATACTTTCTAAAAGCGGGCCATCAAACCTGTCTGTCTTGGTCGCAAGGCAGCAAAAAACCGATAGTCGCGTTGCCACTAGAAACTTTTGCTGGGTGATTGCGTCTATCCTCATCTACACGATGGACAAACTAATATTTTGTACGTCTAGAGATACCAGAAACAGTATTCGTCCGGCCGAGGCTTGGCGCAATTAATCCCAATTGATCACATAGTCATCGCAGATGTAATCAATTTGCCAAAGAACACAGAGCTATATATGACTATTGTCTAGAGTTAGCTACATTGTCCCATTTGTGATAACACAAGCCCACTAGATAACAGTATTGGCGAAAGACTATCGCTTCTGTCGAGACCAGCACCGCATCAGGAATGACGCGAACAGCCGAAAGTATACCAGTGCCAACTGCAGCATGTAGCACGTCTTAAACAGCAACATATATAGAAAATCTAAACTATTAGCAATGCACACAGCAGTAAGATAACTGGAAGTAGCAACTACAGCAACACCAGCGCCAACATATATAAAACATATGCATATTTTACGCGGACAAAAGTTGGCATGCCTAAGGTTCACGACAATTACAGGTTTTCCTTTTCGTTCTACTATTCATATTGGTTGTATTGTTGCTATTTTGTTTTTACTAATATGGGGTACTGTACAAGGGTATTAGACTGAAGTTTGATTTTGCATCTATTAATAGAGGCTAATACAAATTCTAAATTTGGTGTGGTGGAGTAAAACAATTTGACTGATGATGTGTTAAAGACAAAATTGTATCTATAATGCTGCGGAAAGTTTTATTTCAAATTTTTAAAAACATAATTTAGGTAAAGATTCAACATAGAGAAGAAAAGAGCAGTGCGTACCATAGGTTTCTCTTTTTCTAGTCTTAAAATATTTTGTTACATTCGATTGCACACGAAGGGGAGATTTATAATTACTATAAATTCCGGATGGCTTATGGTGTGGTTTCATGGGTCTGCCTGTTTCATTTGAAATGGAGGTGATGCCTATATGGCCAAGATTAATTTTGGGGAAGGTGATATGCTATTTTGGTTTTCAATTTAGTATCACGGATAATGAATATTTTTTCTCGGAATTTGCTTAATTCTAGAGCCTGAACAACGTGGATATTAAATATTTCCCAATTAGCTAATAAATTAGAGATTTTTATTGAGATGTCTGCAATTACGCTGTCAAGGGTTATTCTAGAATGATTTGAAAGGGCGTTTATATACTGCAAGGTTTGCTTAGGCTCGTGAAATTGAGTATAAGATACCCAGAGTTGACCACTTTTGCATTTGTTTCAAATGACATAACAACATTGTAATTTACAAAAAATATACAAACATGCGTTTATACATATTTAAACATATATGCGCAGGAGTGGCTGTGGGGTAAGTAGCTTGCTTACCAACCACATGGTTCCGGGTTCAGTCCCTCTGCGTCGCATCTTGGGCAAGTGTCCTCTGCTATAGCCTCAGGCCGATCAATTCCTTGTGAGTGGATTTGGTAGACGGAAACTGAAAGAAGCCTGTGGTATATATGCATATATATGTGTGTGTATGTGTGTGTATATGTTTGTGTGTCTGTGTTTGTGTGTCTGTGTCTGTATTTGTCCCCCTAGCATTGCTTGACAACCGATGCTGGTGTGTTTACGTCCCCGTCACTTAACGGTTCGGCAAAAGAGACCTATAAGTACTGGGCTTACAAAGAATAAGTCCCGGGGTTGATTTGCTCGACTAAAGGCAGTGCTCCAGCATGGCCGCAGTCAAACGACTGAAACAAGTGAAAGAGTAAAGAGTAATGAGTATACATATATGTTTATGCGAATATATATATATATATACATATATATATATATATATATATATATATATATATATATATATAGATATATATATATATATATATATATATATGTATGTATATATATATGTATATATATATATTATATATATATATATATATATATATATATTATATATATATATATATATATATATATATATATGTATGTATGTATGTATATATACTTAATTGGAAATGGATTCGTAGCGTTCAATCAAATAATAATATAAATAATATATATGCACACACACACACATATATGTGTGTGTATATGGATATGTAGACACCCACACACATATATATATATATATATATATATATTATATATATATATATATATATATATATATATATATATGGAGTCATGCCATGAATAATGCGAATTTTCCGTTGCCTGAACTAAAAGTCGAAGGGAAGCTAGATAATCTATCTGCATAAACTTGCTATAAAAGCAGGTAGTAATTTTACCTTTTAGTCATTCTTAGTGCAAGTTTTCAAAAATACATTTCGATTTTAACAGTTATTTTATGAAAGGTGTAATGGAAGTGACAAAAGACCACATTTGGCATATTTTACTTTGTCTTTTCAATAAAGGCAACAGAAAATGCGAGAAATATTTATGCAGTGTATGGGGATACGACAATTAGGCATAGGCTAGTGTCAACGGTGGTTTCAGAAATTCCGATCCGGAACTATAAGCTAGAAGTCTAGCTTCGATCTAGATGATAAGTAGAACTCGACGAGGAAGTCCTGTAAAGGCTGGTGGAACAAAATCCAGTCATAACTGTTGAAGACCTAGCAGAGAAGCTTGGATTTGGTCAGTCAACCATTCAACAATAAGTACGTGCCATCAGAAATGTCAGAAAATTGGGTCAATCGGTTTGTCACAAATGTCTTTGTTTAATTGTGCGCAGGAAGTGAATGTGTACTCTTGTTTGCCGTCACGTCTCACCAATAAAGCGTTTTTAGACCGATTAGTGAAAGGTGACGAGAAATGGGTTCCCTATTAAAATATCAAAACGCCGAAGACAGTGGGTATGGAAAGAATAAACAATGGCACACCAGACTAAAGAACGTCTTCAACTTCGTAATGTGTTGTTATCTGTTTGTGGGATGTGATATGTTTTGTCCACATTGAATTTTTAAACCCAAACCAAAGGAGATATACGGTGGGCTGCTTGAGCGGCTTAAGTCAGCGCGGGAAGAAAAACAACAATCTTTGATTTCAAGACGGAAAGTGTTCTCCCATCAGGATAATGGTCTACCACATACAACGAGGATGACGTTCCAAAGGCTAAAGCAGTTTGAACTGAAACGGTGCCACACCCGCGATATTTGCCAGATGTTGCTTCATCTAATTATCTTTTATTCCACAGTCTTCAAAATGACTTGGACCGAAAAATTATGAATTCTGTAGACCAGGTCAGAACAGTACTGGAGGAGTATTTTTTGTTAAAGACAAATGAATTTTGGAAGAGTGTCCTTGCAAGTCAGCCAGATATATGGAAGAATACTATAGAAAATGAAAGAGAGTATTTTAGATTAAAAGAGAACTTTGCTGATCTTAAATTTGTAAACTAAATGATGTGCATTATTTACAGGATGATCCAGTATATATATATATATATATATGTATATATATATATATATATATATATATATATATATATTATATATATATATATATATATATATAATATATATATATATATATATATATATATATATATATATATATATTCCATGTAATTGTGTCAGCAACGTAGAGATGAGTCCGAGAATATCCCGATGTAAAATCACCTGACTGGCGTATACATACATGATAACTAGCCACAAATCACATTTAGAAGCGGCGTACATCAATATGTCGACGTTTTTGTCACTTATCAACATCACATACTAGAACCGAACTAGAGGCAAACTGAATTCCCTTTCTATGACAATATACATGTGTGTAAAACCATTTTCTTACATGCCACAACTCTGCTACGTGAGAATAAATTGTAACATGAATTAGAGACTGCAGTAGTGTTCTATTATATATGAAATATTTAAAAGTACATTAATGCGCTGGCATAGTCGCACCGCCACTCATACTCATACAATTGAACCAAACTTTTTAAGATAAATTTCTTTCATTTAAATTTCATTACCGATAAGATTTTATTTGAAGTACGACCTGGATTACTTGATAGGGTGGGTGGTCATGAAGACGATTCTAAGAAAATTTACCACCCCCTGTTTAAAGAAAGTCAAATATTGACACCTATGCACTAGACAACAGCGGTTAAAAGGATTTATGGAGCATTTAATCTAATTTCCTTAGGTAAATTGAAAGAAAATTTTTATTTGCATATAAATAAAGAACCGTTGACTTCATTTCAAATGTTGTCATATATATGCATGTATATATATATAAATATGTCTGTGTGTGTGTGAGTGTATACGTATACATATAGATGTAGATATAGATATATGTATACATATATATATATACATATATGTGTGTATATATAGTTATATATGTATGTAAAACTATACATATATGGATGTAAGTACACACACGCATATATATATATACGCACTCACACACATTTATATATTCACATGCATAGATATGTGGATTTATATAGCCTGGAATGTTTATCCGCTTTCTATATATGGTTATGTGCATAAACAAGTTTGAGTGTGCACTCTCACGCATGTGTACAACACTTGTGAACTACTATAGGATATAGTGTACTGAAAGAGAACCTTTGTTACGTATTAGTCGAAAATATATATTTGAAGTAAATATTTATTTAAAATAATACGTGAACATATCTTTAAAATCGACTATACCGTCGTAGGTATTACCATAATTACGAATTCATTCGTATACGTGCCCTCCGATAATAGTAACAGATACTTTGAAATATATGATCATCGCATATAAGTATCCTCATATATGAATTGTGAAGACTAGTTTGCGGGTGGTTTACATTATCGGGGCATGAATATTTATATGATCGCAAGTTATTCTAACTCCCAAACCATACTTGAATTTTCGTACAATGAAGTTTCAACCGATTGGAGCACGCTGAAAGAATTTTACAAGGCTGCATTTATCAACACCTTTAGCATTGTAACATTTCCATGTCAAAAGCGCAAATATGCAAGTAGTTATTTTTTAGGCTTCTGTGTTCAAAGCACTGATCCTAACCACATGTTTCCGGGTTCAGTCATTCAGTCCTTATGCGTGGAAATTTGGACAATTGCCCTCTATTAAGACACCATCGATGAACACCTTGAAAGTTTGTTTAGGCTATTTCAAAAGAAAAATTTGAAAGGAAGCTGCACAGAAAATTATGCCCGGTTACGTATCGAACGGCCCATGCTTAATGCAGTGGAAACCTGTGTAGGTCGTTGTATCTAAAAAAATATATTGTGTGACATACATTGTAGAATAAAAAGAAATATATTTCAGGACGTACCAGGCTCCATATTCTCTGTCGTTAAAATTATTACAAATATACACTCCTGATGACATTACCATCCAGCGAAGCGAAGAGGGATTTACTCATCGGTGGAATTTATAGGGTGAGTAACAACTCCTAGTAGTCATGTAAGTTTATTACTAATTGATGCTGTTGGGCGTAATCGTGAACATAACACAGGTACCACGGTATACTCTCGGATATTATGAGCCACTAAGTACACACACACTCTCACTCGCACACACACACACTCTCTCTTTCTCACACACACACTCTCTCTTTCTCACACGCGCACACGCACTCTCTCTTTCTCACACACATACACTCTCGCTTTCTCTCACACACACACAGATACACAAAGAGAGAAACACACATATCCTATATATATATATATATATGTGTGTGTGTGTGTGTGTGTTTGCGCGCGCGCGTGTATTTGTGTAACAGTTTCTCTAGGTGTGAAATATATCTAAGGGATTTAAATATCCGAAGAAATTATATTTTCTGTCAAATATTTAAGCAAATATGCCTATCTGATGAATCATCATATTTAAACGGATTTGATCATTCTGGAATAACTCCGTTTTATAATGAAATAAAACAGCTGTAGCTTATGAGATGTGTCCTTTGTTCGTATAAAATATTTAAATTGAATTGAATTTATTATTGTTGAATTTATTGTTTTTTTTCCTTTTCTAGTATATATATATATATATAGATAGATAGATAGATAGATAGATAGATACATACATACACACACACACACAACACACACACACACCACACACACACACACACACACACATATATATATATATATATATATATATATATAAAAACTTATATATAAAGGACGTGAAATTCACGAATTGACAAACACGGAAAAACGGACAGTAATTCAGAGCCTTCATTCTTCAGTCAGAAACCGATTCATCATGGCAAATTTCGGCTGTTTAATTCTGAGATTTGCTCCGAAAAGGCCAGCCCCAAGGCAAAAGCTAAGCTATGGGCATTAGATTTGCTTGGTAGAAGGAAAGAATGTGACAACCGAGACGAACAGGAAAACAAGAGACGAAGATAAAATTTACAGTAACGAATAAAAACAGGAATGATACGGGGGCGTCATACGACTTTATATATATATATATATATATATATATATATATATATATATATATATATATATTATATATATATATATATATATATATATATATATATATATATATATATAGGATAAAATCTTTATAAGACATTATACTAAGCGTGAAAAACCTTCTAAGAGAAAAATTTCTTAATCATTCCCTATAAATATATTTATTCTTATTAAGGGCATTACTATACATAAATGGATCACGCTAGGAGGGACTCGTAAAGTCAAAATTACCATAATAACCACATTATACCGAACGTGAGGGACTGCAATTCTCGAATCGAGCCTCAAAAAAACAGACTCAGCTGCATATCATATGATTTCGTAAGTAGTGCACAAAATGCACCTTTTACTCATCAGTGTAAGCATAGTTAAAACATATAAAAATAACAAAAATCAACATACAAAACGAACACCACATGAATCCAACGTAGTACATAGAAATTGTTTGCACTTATATATCTAAGTACGAGGCTGGCTTTTCGAGTTGCATTTCGGTACGCGTGTTTATTCAGAATAAAATTCAGCACTGAATATATTCCGGTTAAATTTACAATTTAAATATAGGATAAAATCTTTATAAGAATTTATCAAGTAGCTAGCGTGAAAACCTCATAAAGGAAAAATTTATTAATTAATCCCTATAAATATATTTATTTATATTAAGGGCATTACTATACATAAATGCCTCACGCTTGGAGAGACTCTTAAACTGAAAACTATCATAATAACCACATTGTACTGAACGCGAGAGAATGCAACTCCCGAAGCGATCTTTCTAAAAACAGACTATGCATACCATATGATTTCGTAATTAGTGCACAGAATGTACTATATTCAGTGTATTCATTGTATTCGTATGGTATGTATAAATGTTTATAATTGTGTAGTTTTTGTTGTCATACTGAGGACGGTAAAATGGGATGACAACACTAAACCAGGAATTGATTTATGGCTAAAATTTTTTTTTTATTCTTTTTTGTTCATTCCCTCACATTCTTACCGTGTCTATGTGATAGTGTAGTTTTAGATCCTTGTGGCGTCTTCGTCTAACATGAGGCATATTACTTGGCAGTTACTCGTATTATATATATATAATTTTATAATTATATACTTTGTGTGTATATACATATGTATATATACATATATATATATATATATATATATATATATATATATATATATATATATATATATATATATATATATATATATATATATATATATATATATATATATATATATATATATATATGTATATACATATACATACATACATATATATAATAAAGGGTAAAATTAATTAATAATAAGTAGTTCGGTATGTTAAAAGAACCATTATTGGTAAACTTATACAAAAATTCTATAATTATGAGTATAATTATAATTAGGGTTCAGGAAGAATTTGCTTCACCACATCCCGAAATTTAGAAATAGCAGCTAAACTACTATTTTTTCACTACCATAAGAAAATCTCCCGGACAGCAATACTCAACAACTCACGCTGGTAAAGAGAAAAAATAACGAATCTACCCGCCTCTGACTAACTGTATACGCGCTGCGGAGTAAGAGGGTTGGGAAAAAATGTAAAATCATATTTCTACTCTATTATTCTCCTCTTCAGTACAGAAAGGTTGCGCGGAAACCATGCTACTCGAATCAGTTTGTTTCACCATCAGGGAAAATATTGAAATTGCAATTTTAAACAAACAACGTGATAAAAAAAATGACATTTTCATACTTCAATAAAAAATAATATCTATGCCTCAGGCCTCGAAATTCTATCACCTCGGTTCGTAAATGACCCTATAAATTAATGTTATATAGAATACGAGCTTTTCCAGTTTGTCCGAATGAGACATTAATAATATAAGTTGTAATGGCTTACTTATGTATTACATATTAATAAATAGTAGATGTATGAAAGGTATCATGTACAGAGCAACATATCAGTATTTCACAAATCAATCCTTGTATATACAAAGACTCATTTCAGAACGCATACTCTCTGGGGCATATAATCAGGAACATCAGAGTATCTTTCAAACAACAAAATACTAACATTCGAATGAGTAGCAAAATATCATCCTGTAAATCCTCTATGCTATGCAAGGTGTATCACTGATTCATTCAGAAAATTAGATGCAAATGAGTATAAGGAAATGAAAAGTGAAGCAAACCTGAAAGTTTGATAATGAAAAATGTCAATGTTTAGTTAAGGTGACTCAGTTTTGCTGGAATTGTTATGAGTAGGCACTCGTTTTATTGTGTGAATGTATATTTAATCTTCTCGTATTCATATGTACAAAATATGTTGATATGTTTCTCATCATCTTAAAGAGACGTTGGGAGTTGTAAACTTTATGAAGGAGTTAGCAACTGGGTGGCGGTAATTTAAAATATAGGCGTAAAATTGTCCTCGTTTACAGCAGTAACAGTGAAAATCTAAATATATAAGTGTATAACTTCAGTTAAATTAAGTGACGGAACTTATGCATACGCACATGAAATCTCACGCTGGTGCATATATATATATATATGTACGTATGTATACATGTATATGTATATGTGTTTACACATACATATATACATATATATATTTATATATATATATATATATATATATATATATATATATATATATATATGTACGTATGTATACATGTATATGTATATGTGTTTACACATACATATATACATATATATATATATATATATATGCATATATATATATATACACATATGCATAAATATATACATAAACATATATATATGTATACATATGCAAACACACCCGCACACATACACAGACACACACTCACAGACTCACATGCAGACACACATATATACATAAATACATACATACACACACATATATTTCAATACTAGTGATATAATTCATCAAATATTCGTGATGTAAATATTTGGAAGATTTTCCTACACCTTGGCTGCGACTACTAGAAATTGTTAAGTAGTATGTTACATGCTGAGAAGCGTGATTACTCATTCGATCTTCGATTTGCAGCCGTGACTATTTTACAAATCCTATTCAAAGCTCCCTGAACTTATTATTTACTTGTAATTTTAATTCTAAAATATTAAATGCAAGTAGAAGAGAAAAAAAACGAAAGTAAATACTAAAAAAATGTAAGAATACAAGATTAAAATAAGTAAAATGTGCTACGAAATATAAAAAGCATAACGTTCGCAGAAACTTCATTACAACCCCAATTTGACTTATTTCCGGATCAGGCATTTCTAAATGCATGTCACAATTCCCGTGAAATACTTCTATGATGAACATGATATTCTACATTGAAATAGAATTGTTTTCATGATAATATTTATGATGATGACAGTAGAAATTACAACAACAACAACTGTAGTAATTAATTGTAGTAATGTAGTAATTAATGTTAATAAGAATGATGATAATTATAATAATAATAATAATATTAATAAAAATAATAATAATAATAATAATAATAATAATAATAATAATAATAATAATAATAATAATAATAATAATAATAAAAAATCCCTATTGCAGAACCAGGAAATGGCTGTCATGGCTTCTGATCTTTACTGACTGGAAGTGTTATCATGTACATTGATTTATCTTGGTATAAAAGATGGGCAACAGCAAACATTCTGCTCAATACCACAGATTTGCTTGTCAGTTGTTTGACCTTAACCAATTGAGCATGCCCTTTGGCAGTTGACGAGACGTGCATCTCTGATCAAGATGAGAATTAGCATCATTGCCATATGTTGAGAAGAATTCGTTTGGGTTTGAATAAATCACATCTGGAAACATGGGATGTTTCGTTCAACATCCATCATTTAACAACCCCTATTCAGAGACTTTCTTGAGTGGGATGGGTTGCTCGACGTGAAGAAAATTCTAACTGGGCCCCACCTGCAAGGTCATATGCTGTTTATCTTCATATAAGATCACCAGGTGGCGCACATATGGATGAGATGCATGTGTCTAGTGTACCCTAATCAGAAGATAAGTGATGATGGGTATAACGGGCTTCATATATCTTATCCCAGTGTCACATTCATGACATGCACTGCTTTCTCATTCAGTAATAATAATAATCCTTTCTGCTAAAGACACAAAGCCTTAACGTTTTGGGGACGGAATAGTCGATTACATTGACTCCAGTGTTTAACTGGTACTTATTTTATAAACCCCGAAATAGTGAAAGGGAAAGCTAACTTCGGCGGTATTTGAACTCAGTAAACAACGACGGACGAAATACCGCTAATCATTTCTTCCAGCTTGCTAACCATGTTCCCATATCACTGCCTGAATAACAACAACAACAACAGCAGTAATAATAATAATGCTGATTTATTGGCCACCATAGCCGAACACTAAACAAAGAGGACTATACACAGATGAAGGACAGTGAGTTGAAAAGTGTAAACAGCAAAAAAGGAAAAAAATAGGCAAAGCGATTAAATCAACAAAATGTTGTCTTAACATAAGGAAACCAAAGAGACGCCAAACACTTTGGACCCCTTAACACCAAAGGCTTCTCAGGAAGCCACCCTCTCATCTCCCTTCCATCCGGCATACAAGCGCAAACATAGAGAAGGTTCATTCAAGCGAGCCATTCTTTCCACATTCACCCAGCATTCAACAAACTTACAGTGTTTCCCTTCAGGTGGAACCTAAAAAATTCAATGAGGCCTTATCCAAAGAGTATGGTGCCCATCTTGAAACCTTTCAATTGCGTCAACCACGCATCATCTTTTGCCATAACCACAAAATTCAAAAGAATTTCCCTCCCTTTCCTAGCCAATGGAAAGAGGCAGGACGGTCTTCACAATGGACTCGGACGATATCTGGATCCGCCCTACACGTGACAATAACTGTTCAACAAAACGTCACAAGTCAGCAATCCACTGACACTATACGAGGGTAAGAACAATGGTCTCATCACACCTTGTGCATCTCGGACAAGCCAGATTGACTGCACACCCGTGCCTGTAGAGCTTATCTTGAACCGGCAGGTTCCCCTCTACAGGTAGCACTGCCAAGTCAGTAATTTCTGGAATTTATCCATAGTTACTGTCCCAAAAGGCCTCCGGAAGAGACAAGCCAGTTTATTTCCCCCCGCCACCCACGACCTCACCGAGTACGTCTTGTCCTCTCCTAATCCCCTATAGAACTCCAAGATGGAACTTCCACCGATCGCAATACCCGACTCACCAAGGGTTGCGAGCACTTGGAGACACTTTAGTTGCCAAGCCCCCTGCATTGGTCTACGCCTGACCCAGAATTTCATCTCCGTTAAAGAGACGAGCTGCGGTAAAGCGCATTCAACAATAGGTGACCACACCTGCTTACCGTTAAGGTATCACTGTGCATGTCGACGCATGCCCAGTTCTCCACGCAGCGGGTGCTGACAGCAAATGGACCGTGTGACAAGCGGTACCTGTTTTCATCACTGGAGGCGGAAGAATAATTTCATCAACCCATTCAGGCTCGGAGCAGGTCAAGGCTGTAGTATATGATGGATGCGATGTTTACTTTTTCTATTTTGTTCTCCAATTAGATGTTAACCAATTCCTTAGCTACCGTGATATTTGCAAAAGTCTTTTCCCCACCGCTAACTCCATTTTTGTTAGTGTCTCCGCTTTCGATGTTGTGCTACTACAATATCCACGTAGTGAGGGATAATTTACTCCTTCCTTTCTGCCGTCCTCTTTCTTCTTACTTCTGTTCTTGACTACTCTTCTTCTTCTCCTTCTTCTTTTTCTGTGGAGAACCTTTTAAACAAGTGAATTAGTCATGGACTAACAGCTCTCATAAAGTTCACCTCCACCTAATGACAGTAATAATGATACTAATAATCACCATGCTTTAATAGTATTAAGTAATAGTATCATCATTAAAAACATTACTATTTCTTTCGTTACAGCATAACTTAATATGATACTACATTGAGATAACTTATATTCCAGCATTGTTTATACTTCAAAGATATGTGTACTTCAGTTCTGATCATCCTGCAATCCAAAATTATAGAGATTGCTATGGATTTAAATTGTACATCCCAGTTAGATCCTATAGTTAAAGAAATCACCCAGATATAGTTCTTTTCTGAATTTTATTGCACCACTCATTTAATATGTGTTATTCGTCACATATTCAACTCAATTTATGTGTGTACATTATACATATATATATATATACATATATATATATATATTATATATATATATATACATATGCATATATATATATATGTTAGTTACGAGCAGATCTTCAGAAGCGAGAGGAAGCCGAAAGGGTATGCTCCCACTTTCAGTGTTTTCAAATCCAAACCAGGGAGTTCTGAGCTGATGATAGAAATGTCGACTTTGACTAATCTTGAAACGTACGTTCTCAAATAACCTTTGCACTTGATTTTGTAATGTCTCTACCCCATATTTGCGTGAGTTGAATTGAGCAAACACTATATGAGAGAGGTTTTCTTTAAGTATTAGAAATAGTTTTAAAAAAGTTTTTTTAGCTGCTATTTCTAATGAGTTCAGTATGCGGCAAAGTAATTTATTTTACTAAGCCCTTTTATATAATGTAATAATTTGAATTCGCCTTAAATGGTCCCTTTGCATACTGAATACTTGGTGAAATTGATTAATTAATTAATTTTACCCCCAATTGTTGAAATATATATATATATATATATATATATATACATATATATATATAATATATATATATATATATATATATATACATATGCATATATATATATATGTTAGTTACGAGCAGATCTTCAGAAGCGAGAGGAAGCCGAAAGGGTATGCTCCCACTTTCAGTGTTTTCAAATCCAAACCAGGGAGTTCTGAGCTGATGATAGAAATGTCGACTTTGACTAATCTTGAAACGTACGTTCTCAAATAACCTTTGCACTTGATTTTGTAATGTCTCTACCCCATATTTGCGTGAGTTGAATTGAGCAAACACTATATGAGAGAGGTTTTCTTTAAGTATTAGAAATAGTTTTAAAAAAGTTTTTTTAGCTGCTATTTCTAATGAGTTCAGTATGCGGCAAAGTAATTTATTTTACTAAGCCCTTTTATATAATGTAATAATTTGAATTCGCCTTAAATGGTCCCTTTGCATACTGAATACTTGGTGAAATTGATTAATTAATTAATTTTACCCCCAATTGTTGAAATATATATATATATATATATATATATATAATATATATATATACATATGTATATGTATATATGTATATATATATATATGTAGATGTATGTTTCTACGTATGTGTCTACGTATATATGTATACGTAGGTATGCATATATATCTGTATATATGCATGCATATGTGTATATTTATGCACCAAATCTCAATAACTAGTAAGAATTAGTGAATTAAATTTATGAAGCAACACCAAATTGCGATGCTACAGCATGGTCAGAGGTCAGGAGCTGAAAGTAGATCTAATCAAATCAAATTCTACACACACACACACACACGCAAAAATATATATATGAGGCTATTTTTTTATCGAACTCTTACATCTTTCATATATTTTTACTCCCATATCCTTCCTTTTCCAAAATAACTCCTTATATCGAATTCTTCTATTTCCCTTTCGTTAATTCTCTCCTATAATCCCTAATGAAGGAATATGCTTCATATCTTAGAAACAGCTCTATGACTATCTTTCTCTTTATAAATATCCTATAAATTCCACGCACCCTTTGTTTATTGTCTCATTCTATTTTATACAAACACACACACACACACAAACACACACACATATAAAGATTCATATACATACATATAAACTATACTTAGTCTTGTCGTTTTATTTGTCTTATATTCTCTTTCAAATATAAACACAGGAGAAACAGAATGGAATATAATTGTATTTAATACTTATTCTTATACGTATAATTCTTTCTGTTTTCCACCATTTCAGTTTCTCTACCTTTAGCATATTCCTTTGGGTTGTAATTATATGTCATTATTTCTAGAAATGTTTCTAGTTTCCGATGTATTTCTATTAAACGTCAGATATAATTTCCGATTATCATTTACCAAGTAACATTATTTAATAAAGGACAAAATATACCAGACAATTGGGACCACATTTAACAAGAAATTGCCACGGTCATTTTGAAATGACAGCAACTTAGAATAATTTCGTTTAAATCTCAGAAAGATAATTAATATAAATATTTCTCTGGAGTCGAATATTATAATACAAAGAGGACCTCGTACGTGACTTCATCGCTTCAATTGTGAAAGAAAATCTTTTAAACCAGACATTGAAAATTATCACAGCCATGAAGAGTATATGTATTTCTACACCTACTTTTCCGATTCAGGTTTCGGCAAATATTTCCCTTAGTGTTGTATATCAACTGATTGTAGCTAAACCTTCCCAACTCAGCGTCAACGTGAGGAGATATATTAGAATTTAAAATTCCGTATCTTACTGTCAGAACTGATGTTTTTGACAAATTTAGTCGCAACGAGACGAGTTTTTGACACCGTCCCAGAATAACAACGAGTATGCCTTCTCTTAGATTTCATCGTTGCTATGATCCTACACCGTCTGCAAATAATTGCGGTTTGTATACAAGGAAATCCTGCAAGTTACAAAGATGCTTCAATTATAAATTTCAATATAAAAATTCCTGCATATATAATTTTGTTTCAATATTTCAAAGTAAGTTCGGCTCTATGTGTGTTTTGCAACCCCATTGAAGAATGGGATTAAAAGTTTTATTTGGAAATAAAGATGTCATTATAAATTTAAGATGTTTGTCAGAGTCTGCCACGATACGTGACAAATGAGAAAATAATTCCCCATTTCGAAAGTCCGAAATAAAATTAAAGAGCCATTTTGATACTATACAATTTTTAAATATAAAATTGGGAAAAATCTGAAATGAAAAATAAATAAATGAAATGCGAGAC
This sequence comes from Octopus sinensis, assembly GCF_006345805.1. Classification (NCBI taxonomy): domain Eukaryota; kingdom Metazoa; phylum Mollusca; class Cephalopoda; order Octopoda; family Octopodidae; genus Octopus; species Octopus sinensis. Next base: position 28,566,787 of record NC_043008.1, on the reverse strand, counting down.
TATAGTTGCTTTAACTGTTCCCATTATATAAATATAATTCTGCAAAATATAAAATAAAGCGTGTATATATTTAGAAAGGTTTGACTTCATAAAAAAAATTTACCCAATATGAGCTACATAAAACTTTTTTAACAACAATCTTCCCAAATGTAGTATGTAGTTTCAATAAGATAGAGTCTAATTATTTAATTATTATTAGTTCAGAGTGAAATTATATAACAGAATAAAAGTATATATTCGGAATTCGGACATTTACTCCTGTCAGTGAATTATATATATATATATATATATATATATATATATATATATATATATATATATATAGAGAGAGAGAGAGAGAGAGAGAGAGAGAGAGAGAGAGAGAGAGAGATAGTAATCTCTGAATAAACTCAATATTTAAATAGGTTTAATTTTTCATCATATATAACCATTGACTTTTTTTTAAGAGGAGGGGTCATTGTGGTTTACGTCATTGTTTACAATTATCACTAAAAGATTTTCTCATGCTTCATATAGATGTAAATTTTGACTCTGAATCCGAACTTGTTGATTATTTAGTCCAGAAAAGCTTTCAAAAAGTGTTAAAGGTGTTCAAAAATTTCACTATTTTCAGAATGTTCAGCCAATGAGAAAATAACGCATTTGCTGCCTCTTACATCATCAGGTGGGGGTGGCATCGGCATGTCAAAGCATTGCTAGAAATAACAGTCAAAACATGAAAATATACACGAATGAAGTTTACATTAAAACATTCACGAGCAAATTAAATATTTTAAAAGCAATGAACAAACAAACCAGCAGGAGTTGCTAGAAATGACAGTCAAAGCATTGTTTAAACAGACATTTATTAATTGAAAAATTCATGAAAGCAAGTTTGCAATACTCTCTAGGGTTTTATAAATTAAATTAACTGACCCGTGCCGTAAAAAAAGACGGCTAATTGTAGATTTTGTATACAAATATGGATGGTAAATCAAATTAATACACTTGTCAATGTTCACATACATTCACATACTTACCATGTACACGCATACACATACACATATTTACTCACACAGAGTTGAAACGATGTTTGATTTTTCTTTTCAGGTTGAATGTTCATCCTCCCACCAGTTTGCCATAATCCTTTCCTTCTTTATTCATCTATTACCCTTGCTTTCTCATTCATGTGTTGTGATGACGAAAAAGCACAAGAGTATTATTGTAGAATATTATCTTTCTTGTATCTCTTTCTGCTTGTGTGCATGCGCAGCACCTTCCGATACTATGGCGACAGAGATTTTTGCCAAAGTGATGTGCAAAATACTTGCTTCTCATTGGCTAAAATACCCAAAGTTTGAAAATTTTAAAGGCTAATAACTGTAAAATTTTTAATTTTGAACATTATAAAGGATAATGGATGTACAGGAAAAATGAATTTCATTTTCACAATTAGTATACAAAATTTAATCAACATACCAAATTTGAAAGACAATTTAAACAAAATTGTAAACAGTGTCGAAAACCACAAAGACCCAAGAGGAGTAATGATGTATGTGGAGTTTGTGAATTTTACAATTGCTAATAATTCATTACTTACATAGAAAACTGTACATCTAGACTTTAAAATAAGGAAAAGTTTTCAAATTTAATGAATACATTTTAATGAATAAAATCAGTGACGTTGTTTATCTTAGCCACCCACTATATTTTCGTATAATTAAGGTATGTAGAAGCGTCAAACCACATTTGCAGAGGGTGATTATTGATTAGTGAATCTATGTAAGTCGCAACTGAAAAATGTCATGACATATTTTCTCTCACTCTAAAAATATTATCGTAAAATATAAGCTCCTTTTGAATGCTTCCACCATAGATGACACTACTGCAAGGGTCTTAGAATACCCACGCAAATATTTAAAAAGATATATACAGAAACAGTCATTATTACTGTAACCACGACAAGTCACTTTTAGGTTA
>NC_043008.1:28547328-28559828 GCF_006345805.1 Octopus sinensis | reverse complement strand
AGTAATGCTAATGTGCACACAATGGAAATTCTGCTTTCATTTAAGATGACTTTTCAATATATGCACATGTACACGGGCGCAACTTTTCAGTGCAAATATGGGACATGGTAAAAAGCAATGATTTAGATTTAAACATTATTACGTTTTCAACCAAAGTCGAAGAATAAGAGAAGTTGAAATAATCAATTGATGATTTTCACTTCTCTTATTTGACTTGATTAGATATGGAGAAACTACAAATGTAACAACATCCTTAATACTGAAATAGTTAAGACAATTTCGGCAAAAAGTTGTTGCATCATAAAAATATATTTTAGTATTACTCTTGCTATGTGAGAGCTTTTGATAATAAATATATCTCATTTAACTTATGCAAGAAGCAGAAATGGAAACCTCATCACTACAAGTTTGAATATTTCCTTATTAATCTGACATTTTGTGTTCTAATCATCTCACTTACCTTTATCAAATCAACATGAATGACAACAAGATTATCCAATTCATGAGCAAACGTTGTAGTATTTTCACCAGCTATAAATAGTGGCTTCAAGCGACAAGGATTCCCCTTAATTACATAAAATAGAGGTGCTATAAACCAATATGGATAAAAACTACACTGGCCTATCAATAATAAACCTCATAGTCGTTCGTATAGTAGCTATTATTTGATCTATATGTAATTCAGTAAGTGGGGCAGCAACTAGACCCAAGTCAATTTCCCTGGTAATTTGCATTATTAAAAGTCTGAAATCATGAGGATGGAAGTTTGAGAAATATTATGTTATGTAAATTATTTTTCCTCATCAAAGGAGCTGCGTTATTATGGTTTGAATGAGACATGCAGTTAATATCATATTTTGTTTCGTGATATATAATTTCTTGGTAGAAAGCAATATTTTCCACATGATACCTGTTAATACTTCAACTCTCCCAGACGTGGGAATCTTCTGATAATGTTACCAGCCTGTATATTCCAATGCATCACATATTCATTACATAATTCCTATTGTATGTCATGGTTCCGTCGCAGATAACACTGAACTTCAGCTCTTCTCTTAACATCCTTCCTTAAATACATTGCCCACTCACTTTATTGTTTATATTACTTTTCCCCTTTTATACTTTCTAAAGTTACATTAATAATGCATACAATGATGCCGCGATAGTTGTCTACCGCTCCCATGACTGTTAAATACTCATAGCGTCTGACAGTAGTCTTGAAAAAAATATCGTTACATGAATGTAAGAGAAAAACAAAGGCACCTACATATTATACCGAAAATCCAAATAAAATAATCAGATTTTGAATTATGAATTCACAAAATTAGTATTTGAATGTAGTATGATGAGCACAATATGTATTAATTTTTCGCAGCTACAACATAGAGATTACATTGTTAATACTCAAATAACACCGTTGGTCTTCCAATAACAGCAATGAAAACAATTTTGTTTTCAAATTTCTCACCGTATGTAAATATTCAAGCATCCAAATATAGTTTCTTAAATTGAGACACAAACCAATACGCGATTATATTTTAAACAAGAATAAATTTCTTGATCAAATAACACACCATTTTTTCACCTCAAGAATGACATGCAGAAAACAGAATCACACAATAATTACTTCATATAACTTATTGTCAAAACTGCCCCCCTAGAACACCTCATAAAACTAACAATGTATGGCCCCAAAATAATTCAAAATGCATCCATATAGTAAGCACCCAACCCATACCAGCCTGAATTTCTGCAAAGGCGTCCGGAAGATGGTTCACAATGTGTGCATGAAGAATAACAGCGTGAAACCCCGTGAGAGGAATTGGTATGAAATGCAAAACAATTATGCGCATAATGGTAGTAATTTGCATTACATTTATTTCAGAAAGAAGCGCTAATACGAAGATAAATATTACTTTCTGAAGTATAATAGCCTTTAGGATATGAAAATTGTTCAAATGAACTGAAAAATGTCCTACATTAAGAGGCATGTTTAGAAATTGAAAATATATTCAGTCTCTTGCATGGAAAATAATGTCACGAAGACAAACCGAGGTAGACTGAAATGTAAAGACCATCAAGAAACTTGTTACAGAAAGGATTCAATATCGGCAATTGATGAGATTAACTCGAACTTAGGCAAGGGCCCTGATTGTTCCTCAGTTATTATTATTTTTTAAAGACTACAAGAAACTCTTCTCAAAACAATGCAGAAACTTTTAAAGAATTATCTCATACATATGAAGAACTCACCAAAATGTCAAATATGCCTTATCTAAAAAGGAAGAAGCAAAGTAGATGCCACGAATTACGGTTTAACTTACATATTAGCAACTCATGGGGGACTTTGTTAGAATGTTGCTTGTCAAGTTACGGGAAGACATAAGTTTCATATTAAGATACAGCTTGACTTTCGTCCAACAAGGATCTCCCTTACACAGCTACTTCAGCATTTTGACTGGGTACTGAAACAACATTTTGAACATTCAAATGTGAAGGTGATAACTCACGACAGTATCGCAACCAAAGCTTTCTACAAAGTCGATCAGAGGATGGTATGTTACAAACTTCGCAGCTGGGGTATCGTTGGAAAGCGAGTGAGTTGGTTGCTGAATGACGTTTTAAAGGATAGCAGCAAGGCAGTCTCATTCTCTCCCTCAGGTGACACCAAATGTAATCTTAGTCAGTGTGTGTGTATATGCATATATTTAGGTATATGTGTATGTTTGCATATTCATGTGTTTGTGTGTTGTTTTTTATGTGTTTGTGTGTGTGTGTAGATCTCTCTCCTTGCATGTGCATGTCTGAGTGCGTCTGTGTATGGGTTTTCATAAATATGTACGTGCGTCTGCTATGTATGGATATGTTTCTCCATATGTGTCATTGTGTGAAGTGTGCGTGTGTATATATAGTCATGTGATTGAATCTGCATTTGCGTATGCATGTGTGCGTGTGTGTTTGTCTGTTCCAAACATCTAAAAGTAAATATACACAGAAACAACCAGTCCCAGAAACGAAAGAGTGCCTACTGCATGAACTGAAAAAAAAAAAAACACCACACGAAAGAGACAGATTCATGATTTATCATCCAGCAAGAATACCACGGGTAAGCCATGCCTGAAAGAAACACTTCAACAACAAACTCAAGTGGAGGAAACAGCAACAACAACGATCCAGCATGGTACGAATCAACACAAATACCCAAAGAATATCGACGGGATTGTCATGTCTAAAGGTAGACAACCATAGGACACTGAAAAACAATACCTACGCCTCCAACGACAACAACGGTGCAGCATAGCTAGATACAGATGATATGCATTACCACCAAAATTCGATACATATAAAAGGTCAGAAATATTGATTGTTTATTTCAGATTGAAAAAAAATCAATCACGATTACAGTGGCGTACTCCAGATGAATGGTAAGTGTAATACGTAGGTGTAAAAATCCAGGAATTGGTTATCCAAGTCAGTCAGAAGGCCGGGGTCCGTGTGAGCGTGCGGTATATAAAGTTAATCCAGACATGAAAACACAGAGAGTAAACAAAACAACTCGAGGACGTGGAACAAGTATAGTGTTATTGGACGTTCAGGAAAGGAAAGTAAGAAGGAGGATTTAACGTTTCGAGCAGAGCTCTTTGTCAGAAACATAGGAAAAGGAAAGATCCAAGGAAGGGAAGACGGAGAAAAAAAATCGCCAACGATACACATGCAGTCACGTATTGAATGACTGGAAGGGAATGGGTGAAGAAAAAGGTATTTCAAAGATAGGAGATGCAAGAGAAGGAGGTATGTGTGTGTATATGTGGGGATGTGCGTGCGCACAGGTCTGTGTGTATGTTTGTGCGTGTGTAATGATAGCACGTGCGTATGTGTGTGTGGTGGTGGCTGTTAATCTATGTTTGTGGTTGGGCTTAGTATCATTTAAGGTCATAGGAAGAATGATAGTAGCAGTGGCTCTTGTTGTGCTTCTACCTACCCCTGTGCGTAGGAGGTGGTCAGTGGAAGGTACTGGAAGATTGAAGTATGTGTGTGTGCGAGTATGTATATGTACTCTGTGTGTGTTTTGTTCGTAGTGTGTGTGTGTGTGTATATGTATGTGTGTGTTGGTGTGTGTATATGTGTATGCGTATGGCTTGTGTGTGTGTGTAGGAATAACTGTGCTTTAATTTTTATGTGTGCGTGTGTGCTTGTATGTGCGTATGTGTGTATACATGTATGTATAATTGTATGCGTGTATGTATGAATGTATACTGTGTGTATGGGAGGCATGTGTGGGTTCATTTGTGTGTGCATGTGTGTATGTGCATGTAGTTATGTGTGCGCTCAGTTGTGCGTGTGTATGTGCGTGCGTGTGTTCGTATGTGGGTGTATATACGTGTATGCGTGGGGTTGTGAGTGTTAGGTATGTGTGCATTCGTGTGCGTACGTAAGTATGCGCTTGTTTGTGTGTGTGTACCTGTGTCTATTTGTGCATGCGTATGTGTATGTGTGCGTGCGTGTATGCATATATTGTGTATGTATGTATATGTATAGTTGTGTATGTGTATTTGTGTATGCGTGTGTGCGCAGGATGTGTGTATGTGTGGGTTTTTGGGGTTCGTGTTGGCGTAATGTGAGTACATGTGTGTATGTGCGTGCGTGTGTTTATGTGTATGTGCTTACGTGCATGTGTGAGTGTATGTCCGTGTGTGTTTGTGCCTATGAGTGTATAATTGTGTGCGTGTCTTAATTTGCATTGTGTGTTTCAGGTATATGTAGGAACCTGTGCTAGTGTGTGTGTGTATATATGCGTCTGTATATGTGTGCGTGCATGTATTAGATGCGTATGTATGTGCGTGTGTGTGTATGTGCATGTGTGCATGTGTGTGTGTACGCGCATATGTGTGCATGCGGTGGGTGTATGCAGGTATGTGTGTTTGTGTATGTATGCGTGTGTGTATGTGTGTGGTAGTATGTGTGTGTGTATGTGCATGTATGTATGTTGTATGTGTGTGGTGAGTGGGTAGTATACGTGCGTTCGTGGATACGTAAGTATGTGCGTGTGTATGTGTGCGTGTATATAGAAATAAAAACAATTAATTATAAACAATAAAGAAGCAAAAAATATAAAAGCAATAAAATATAAGGAAGTTAATGCAATATAAAAGACGAAATTACAAGTAAGAAATGAAAAATTAAGTTGCCTGTCGCGGGAAGTCGAAAATCTGGATGTTCTAGCAATAAACCTTTCGATGAGATCTAACACAAACAACGAATGATTATCTACCTTTATCTCGCTTTCTCCATCCAGTAGAAGCAACACGTACTGTAATACTTTAGGATTCAAAACGTTTCTTATACGTTATGTAGGGGTGTGTTCACAATATATATTGGCAACTTGTTGCCTGAGATGGCAGGTGAAACTACATTTGAGTCAGAAATCCACATAAAGAAGTGTTAGTTCAATGCTGAAAAATTTCCGTGACAGTACCGGGGTGGTAGTGCCAAATGTAAACGCACTAACACTTGTTGGTCTGTCCCTGTATGGCTCTGATTTGCGGATGAAACAAACACAATAACAAATAAAGGAATGTGTGTGCCTGTCACACACACACAGACACCACTGTGTGTGGTTGTACATGTATGTGTATGTTTGAGAATTAGTAACTCATTCTCGATATATATTTCAAAATTTAGTAAATTTTTCTACACCTGTTTTCAAAGCTTAAGCATAACAAATTACATACCAAGTATATACAAATCAAAAATTTATTGTTTAGTTGACGGTTTTTGCAATTAACCCGAGCAAACGACTGCGGACGAAAATGAAGCATTAAAATAATTAGAAACTTTGTAATCTCCTTTAATACTTTACATTGAGCATTCATTTTAAACAAACTTGAATCTATAAATCATGCCCATTATTGATATTGCTTTGTGTGATAACATATTGAATTTTAACATGATAAACAATTAGGTTGTTAATATCAGTGGATAAATTTGGAAATGATGAAGCAGAAATACAAGCACACTCTCATACATACGCACATACACACATATCCACACACGCACGCACATAAATGTATTTATGCTTATATTTATGTCAGTATTACGTATGCATATACGTATACACATACATATATGTAGATATATAAATTCGTTAATATGTATATATATATATAATATATATATATATATATATATGCAAGTTAGTATATATGTATATATTGGCGCATATCCTTGTGTTTGTATATATTTACACACTCACACAAAATTTTACATGCATTAAATACATACATACACGCAGGCATTGAACCATGCTGACATGCATAGATATAGGCGTGCTTGAGTTTACATGCCTATATGTCTGTGTGAAAGTATGTGTCTGTGTGTGTTTGTGTGTGTTTCTGTAGTTGTACGTACGTACTCATTTTAGTCATATATGATTATGTACATTTGAACAGCACGGAATGCATTCTTCACATCTTTGATATATTTTCAATAAATAGATTTAAGGCAAATGCCTACACATAATTGAAAACTAAATAGAGATAGAAACCTCGTGTTGAAAGACAATCCCATCTTTCAATTATAATTTTAATTTACAATACAAGATATATTGAATTTTTCAATTATTTGGGTAATACAGAAGTGTAAATTTGATTCTTGCAATTTCGGAGAAGCTGTATACATTTCTTGCACCGCTTTTGCCAAAATTCATAATGCTTACGCGCTTTACATGTCTTGCATATAGCTTAATGTAATGAAGAATTGTTGTGTACAGTGATGGCGATTGATGTACGCTGTAAGTCAACCGTGATCAAGAGGGTCTTTAAGCAGTAGATACGTTCCATTGTCTACTGATCCCCTAAGTTTTCAGAATTTTTCACCTATAAGTCATTTATTTTACACAGTATTTTTGCCTTATCAAGTGGTAACTGTTATTTGTCGTAGGTTGAGACGTATAAAATAAATGTTGTTTTATGCTCTTCCGATCTACTTTTTATTTGAGCAGCTCATCAGACCTTCTCTGAAAAATAATCGTTGCTGTTACTTCATATTCGTAGTTCGGAATATCATATATTTTTTTAGTAAATAAACTTAATATCAAAGCATGATGGAAAAGAGTGCATTAAATCAAATATGGATTGCAAGACTACAAGATGACGTAAACCATAGGACTATTTCACAAAATTCAGAATCTCAAAGATTATGGAAAAATATCGTTCACAAACATCTCATACTAGGCATTTATTTCATCGTACCGTCATTAGTGTCTATATTCTTGTATTTTGTATCTAACTCATATCTAACAGCATTTTGCCTGAAGCTGTTGCTTAATATTTGTTAGTTAGTGTAGGTTCGGGTTTCCGCTACATTATGTATGCACATGCACGCAGGTAACTTCGTGTCTGTGTTCGACCATTACCACCGTTCGTCAACCGGCATTTGTGTGACAATGTCCCTGTAACGTAGCGATTTCGACAGATAAGACGATAGAATACGTACCAATTTTAAAAGTGTATATGTATTGGGGTCGATTAATTCGACTAAAAGTTATTCAAAGGCAATGTGCATGTGATCTGTGTCTGTTAAATTAGAATGTACAATTCAGATTGCATTAAAGAAGTGTTTGGTGATGAAGTTTTTTCTGTCACGATGAACATCGTCTCGAGTGTGAACAATAATTTTGTAGTATTGACACGCAGTCACATTTCAGATGATACAGACCAGTAATCAAATATTAGCGATTGCTTCCTTTTAAATTTATACAACCCTTCCCAGTCTGCAAGTAATATAGTCTCATTACATCAAAAGAGTACTAACTACTTCATATGATACTCTGAAAATTTTCTGCATACAAGACATGTCAATGATCTCTCTCTTTGTCTCTCTCTTCACTCTTTCTTTGTCTCTCTATCTCTCTAAATACATATATGTATCAAATCCTTTGCGTCCTGTTTTTCTTTTGATACATATATCCTATCACTCATACTACTAGAATATACAGGTGCTTACATTTATCAAGTATTCACTCTGAATTTCTTGTACCTAAATCTCTAAATATATATATATATATATAATATATATATATATATTATATATATATATATATATATATATATGTGTGTGTGTGTGTGTGTGTGTGTGTGTGTTGTGTGTGTGTGTGTGTGTGTGTGTGTGTATGTGTGTGTGTGTGTGTGTGTGTTTGTGTGTTTGTGTGTGCGTGTGTAGGTGGGTGTTTGTGCATATCCCTCAACACTACTTGGCAACCGGTGTTCTTTTGTTAACTGATAACTTAACATTTTGGCAATAACACCGACGAAATACCACTAGGCTTTGTAAAAATATCCTTTGGACCGATTTCATCGAGTAAACCCTTCAAGGTGATGCTCCAACATGGCTGCAGTCAAAATGGTTGAAATAAAATATAACATAATTTTGTATACGTTCCTCTTATTTTTGAATATTACTAAAACTCGTTCATCTTATTTTGTTCGAAATGAAACCTAAATGAATAGTTATTGCAATTTTCAAATCAAGAATTCGCTCAATGAAATCAGTGCGGATATTTCAATTCTAAATGATAAATATGAATTTAGAGCCAGAGAATGAAGGAATCCCTCAACGTTTGAACTGAGGTGCGCTATGAATTTCAATTAAAGATTTGAATAACATTTTCGATGTTTGTCTACTATCGATGCTTTGCTGATAAATTGATTAATTGGTTTAAACTGTATTATTTTCTGCGAATATATCAGAATGGACCTAAAAGTAAAGTTTATTCACTGGTGCGTATGTAAATATAATGCTGTCATGTATGTAATTTCTGTAAAATAACAATCCGCACGTCACCTTTGAACTATTTAAATTTACTCGAGAATAATTAACATGCTTCGTCTACAAAGAATATGATATGCAAATTAAGTTTCACTCGCGTTGAATCTGTTGAAACACTCCGCAATATATTAGTTATTTTTTATACCGTTGTTCTCATTTCTTGTACCACTATTTTATGTTGAAAGAACTTCCATTTTGTTTTATGTAGTGTTTTATGAGTAATCTCAAGAATAACGTTTCCATACTGTGCTAACGTTATAAAGGAGTCTGAAACTTTTAACAATTCCATATTTAGATTTGAGGTCTTCCCATAATTTTGCAATCATCTCTGTTTTGCAATTTCATGAAGGTATAAATATATTTGAAGACGGTTTATCAAGTGAAAAAGTTGTATTTGGAAATATATCAGCAAATTATGATTGCATTCAGTCGTAGTAGCTAATATTTTCTCGTGACATGTGTTCTACTTGCAAGGTTTGATCCTGTGTTATCAAATACACTAAAATCAAATTGCTGAATTAGATGTAGAGTGATTTTTCAAACACAGCATACGACGCGCGCACACACACACATATACATGAGCACTCACGCACACACATACACACACACACATACACCCGCAGTCACACACACACACAGTCACGCACACAAACATATATCTACAAGGGTGTGATGAAAAGTGCATGCCAGGCAAAATGTTTAGCGACATTCCGCTCGTCTTTAATTACTGAGTCCAAATTCATCGCATATTGACTCTGCAATTTATCCTTTCAAGATTGATAAAATAAGTACCACTTCAATACTGTGTCGATGTAATCAACTTACTCCCTCCTCGAACTTGTTGGCATTTGAAACAGAAATCAGTATCAAATTTCGAGATAGTTCTTAGCTACAGCAATAGGCTAATAGCAGCATTGTAATAGCTTGTTTTAAGAAATTAAATATAACCATAAGGAAAGATTTATCATATTCATATTGTAGAATTTTATCCAAAATATCGAGATCTTTCCTCGATAAGGCGACTGAAGTCGTAAAACATGAGTTAATTTTGACCACATAAACTTAATTATTATCTTGCAACTAATGAAAACCCTTCTTTGCCGTAGGGTCACAGCATGGAGAAAAATCTGATAGAGATGCATTATTCAAAGTATTGATGGTATCGTATGGCCTTGCAGACATCTTTGATCTCGTAGGTTTCTTTATATTAAATATATTGATAATCAAATTCCTGTCCCAAGATATTGACATATAGCTTGATGATACTTAAATCATATCGAATAGTCATTATGGTCATACACATGCTTAATTTAGGGAAAACTCATATATACGTTAATTTGATTACGCTAAAAAATCAAAATTATCACTAATCTGTCCAAAGTCGACGTCTTAGATATTGCACTAGACCTTGACTCGCTCTATTATAAATATTACCATAGAATGATTGAGAAGTTCTTTTATATACACAAAAGTTCTGTAACTCCAACCAACGTTAAAACCTGCTAAGGGATATCAGTGATTGAATACCTAATTTCCTCTCTTCAAAAGAAACATTTGATAAGGCACATCGAAACTAAAATAATGTCCTTCCTAGCAGAGGCCTGAAGGGTAATGTATATATATAATATATTAAAAATATGGAACCCAAATTATTCATTATTTTCCTAAGTCTACCTAAAAGAAAACTTACGAAAAGAACATGGTTTGCTCCCACCTTTCTCTCTAAATGTTAAACATAAGCTTTAATTTCCTACTATATTATAAACATTATCCCATGTTTAATAAATCCTCAATTAAAATCACCTATTCTACAAACTTAGGATCCATAATTGCTTCTTTTAATGCGTCCAAGTGTCTTCTTTCAAGGGACCCTACGACCCATTCCCCTGGAACACACCTTAATCTATCTGATAAAGATAATAAAAGACTTGAGGATCCTATCCGATTCAATAATGCCAACCATGGTACTACACCCCTACTACTAGCAACATGATCATATATAATAGTGGTCACACCCTTTCCACGCCATGACGACGCAGGCCCTTCTTCTTTGAAGGTAACACATTATATGAACCAGAGATGAATATGTATTAATTCTAAGCGCACCGATGGTGGGGAAAAGGCAAATGTTGAGTCTCTCAAACGTGTTTGATGTGTGGATTTTGTTCAAGCTCTAATGCCGGGTAATAGAACCACGTTCCAACCAATTTAGGATCTATATTGGCGGTACTGTTGATTTTAAACGCTACTACATGTCTAAGATTTATTCGTTTTCATAGACCATCTAGACTCCTTACTCCTCTAGCTATATACCTAATCTTGGTCCACAGTACGCGTGGTTTCCCCATAAAACTCTACCCCTCTTTTCATCCTATCTTCCTCGCTCTCTATTTCCCTTGTACATTTCTCAACATCTCAACATATCTTCTGCCGTTGCAAACTCACCCTCGTTTCTTGAATTCTTTCCTTGCCGCTTCATGGTTTTATTTATAATCAGATTGCATCCCTAATTAATTCAAAAGTATGCTCTTCTCTATTCTTCGCTCAACTTTTTCACTGTCACAACGACCCTCCTCAGTTAACGAACTCTCATCCCTTTCCTAATAGTCAGCAATCAGCTTTATTGATATAATGCCAGCCTAGCGACATATTTGACAACTATTTGGGTCACCATTCACGATGCTAACCTTTACTTACCCCTTAACCTCATCCCTCAGGCGAATGTCTCCTACTTCTATTCCCTCATCTGACCTCTCGTCCTTTCCCTCCTTTTAATTCTTTTTGCAATTTCTATAATTCTTTACATTTCCTCTCTAAGCGTATGTCACACCCTCTCCCTAAATTTTAACCTTACAAAACTTAAATTGCTTGCCCTATGATGTGAACTTCTATTCGCCAATTTTTTTTTCTCCCGGTTTTATGTTAATGTCATTATGCGATCAATTACAGGTTAAAATGCTGCACGTTCCATCTGCTAATTACGAACATTATGATTATTAAGCAATTCCGAGCTACCAAAAAATACTATGCATTCTCTCCATAATACTTTATGTATTTTATGTTCCATGTAATCGTAAATTTATTTGTATTTATAAATAACTATTAGACAGAAATTGAAAGAAGCCCGTCGTATATATATATATATATATATATATATATATATACAGATGTGTGTGTGTGTGTATTTACGTGTTTGTGTGTCCGTGTTTGTCCCTACAACATCGCTTATTGGTTTGGCAACAGAGCCCGATAGAATAAGAACTAGGCTTACAAAGAATAATTCCTGGTATTGATTTGTTCGACTAAAATGGTGGTGCTCCAGCATGGCCGTAGGAATATGACTGAAATAATTAAAAGAATAAAAGAATATCTATCTATCTAACTATCTATCTATCTATCTATCTATCTATCTATCTATCTATCTATCTATCTATCTATCTATCTCTATCTATCTATCTATCTATCTATATCTCTCTCTCTTCCTCTCTCTCTCTCTCTCTCTCTCTCTCTATATATATATATATATATAATATATATATATATATGTATATGCATACATACATGCACACACACACACCTACACGCACGCACACAAGTACACAAACACACATTGCACACATACACACATACAGAATGTTAGAGCTATTTGAGCTCTTATTTGGAAATATAATAGA
>NC_043008.1:28517328-28542328 GCF_006345805.1 Octopus sinensis | reverse complement strand
GGATGAGAGTTGCAAAAAATCTGTGGCTCACTCGCTCCCGGAAGTTGAAAAACAGATACGTCTGAATGCGTATCGTGAACTGAAAGAACAGTTGGAAATTGTTCTAAAACATTTTTGGTAGGTCATCACTGTGGACGACAGCAGGTGCGAGGGTATGTGCAGATGGCGAAGAGTTGAAATTTGAAACGACAGAAGCTTTAACAGGCATCACCTCACAAGAATTCCAGCGCTGCTTCCAACTAGGGAAAGCGTGTCTGGACCAATGCATTGCTCCAAATGGAGAATACTTTAAATGTAATAAAATGTAAACATGCAAATCAAAGTGAATAAAATATTGCAGACTTCCGTTGTCCTTTGGGTAGCCATTGTATACACACGTGCACACACAAACACGTGTACACACACACGTGCACACACACGTGTATATATATATAGATATACATATCTTGCTGGGTGTTGAAATTTATCAGTATTTTCCAACTGGAGTCGAATGCAACAAAATGGTTAAATGTTTTTAGAGTTTCCTTGTAAATAGAATAAGTTCTAGCTCGCTTGTATAGGCATAGAATCATATTATATAAAATAATCAAGGTAAACCAGAAACGATATTTTGATAGCCTTTAACATCTGCGTTTCAGGTCACTGGATTGTAGATAAAATTGGGCTCTCACCCTTCTACAGTTAAGGGATGTTTTAATATTTTGAAATGCCTAAACTGAGGAATATGTTGTGTTAAAGATGAATACACTTTTATCTGTTGCGCAATGAAGTGTAAAGTCAGTATTGAATTCATTCATATATTACCTCTTGCTTCGTCTTCACAATATACAGGGTGCAGTCAATAAAATACCGTCTAAAGTATAAAAAATGAAAATAACACTGACATCTCATTTTAACAGATATATTTACCAAAATTACATAAAAATATCTTAAAATACTAAAGAGTAAATTTATTCAACATCTTGAAATTCTAAAGAGTAAATTTATTCAATATCTTGCAATAGTACGGAGTAAATTTAATCAACAAAATCGCCATTGGTTTCAACCAACTCCAGACGACTTTGGAATCTCATGCAACTCTCCTAGACGGTCTTCTTGTTCAAGATGGGGAATGCTACCTTAATCGTTGCATTTAATTCATTCTTGGCATTAAAATGAATTGGGTTGGTCTCTCGCTTAACTGCACCCCACACAAAATAATCAAGTGGGTTGCAGCCTTTGGAGTTAGGTGGCCAGATGTTGGGGGTGATGTGGTTGCTGGAATTGTTTTACAGACATCTCTGGGTTTTATGCTTGTGTGGTATGCCTCTTGCCAGATGTAAGTTGTTCCAGCAGCCACCTTATTGATCCAGGGCAGCACTACCTCCTCCATGAACATGATAGTGTTCTCCGTGTTGAATCTAAGGCCGTGTGGGAAAATAAAAGGAAGTGTAACGTCGCCATCACTAGGGATCACTCCAAAACAATATGATGTTGACTGACTGGATGTTTGATTTCTATCACTCTCGCTACATGTTTTTGGGACACGGCAAGCCGTCGGTTGTTCGGTGGGACCACCATCTGATGCAGGCAGAATATTCACGTCTGCGAAAAAACAAAATATGTTCTGTTGGAATGGATGCTTGTGTTTGTTCTAAAGCTTTGTAGTGCGGTCTTCCCTGCTGTCATTGATGACTTGGAATAAAAATTGGCCCTTTCTCCTCTTGTATGGACATTACCGAATGTCTTCGTGCACTACCTACCTGACAAGAAACACATACACTCCCATGTCACTGGCGATGGACCTGATTGACATTGAGGGACTCTTGTTAATCATGGTATAGACCTCACCAACAAATTCATGAGTTATTTTCTTATCAGAACGGTCAGAGTGAATTTTCCGAGCTACCGTATCTTCGTTATCACCATTAGACTCATTCAACGTTTTCCAAATCCTCTGCTCTTTCCTCAGATTGACAAAAAAAATACTCTTAAATGTTTGTATTGAAACTTCCAGTATGCCGAGCAGTACAGCATATCCTTTCCAAATTTCTGGCAGAGTGAATGGTGTCATTTTGCTATGTTTCTAACAGACGGTACCCAAATTATACTACTTGACAAATCAAAAACAAACAATGTGCATACACAGAATCATCGCACCGTACATTTACATACATACATACATACATACATACATAGATATATACATATAATATATATATATACATATATATATATAGAGAGAGAGAGAGAGAAAGAGAGAGAGAAAGAGAGAGAGAGAAAGGGAGAGAGAGTAAGAGAGAAAGAAAGAGAGAGATGGATAGATAGATAAATAGATAGATAGATAGATATATAGATAGATTGATAGACAGATATACGCATATGCATGTATGTATGTATTTATATATGTATGTGAAAATATGTTCGTGTCCATGTGAAATACCCCCCTCGAAATATTGCAGCAATATACAGAATAGGCCTTTTTATTACTGAAATACTATTAGGAATTGCCTTCTCATTTGTATTTCTTGTGTCCTACATCAAGTATTTTAGAGCTTCTACACTATTGCATATTGGTATCCACTTACAGCATAAACGACTTCATGCTACGTCACGGAAAATCAAGATGGCAGTGTGGTAACTCATGTAATATGCAGTTTTCAATTGAGGAATAACTCTCATTTTAGTCGTCAGCAACGATTGAACGAAATTTCGTTTCAAAGTAATCGTTGCAATGTATTGTATAATTATTACTTTCTGTCATTGATGCAGTTATTGATTCACAGCAGCATGCATATATGTGTTGCTTTTGTATCTGTTGTTTAATCGGAAGTAAATTAATGTCCACTTTTAAATATCATATTATTTCACATGTCACACACCTCAGGCTATCATATTTCTGATACGTTAATTTTACTCTGCTTTATTGTATTGTGATCGTAACATAAATGTGTTGATTGGTGTCATAAATACGAGGGGTGTATGAAAAGTCTTGAGCCTCAAAAAAGCAAAACATGGTACACAAATTCTGATGATTTATTTTTTAACATAATCCACCTCGATGCTAAAACGCCATTATCCCGGCGTAAAAGAACTCTTATTTGAGACTCCATGAAACTTCCTACAGCGTCTATGACATCATTGTCACTAGCAAAATAGCGACCAGCTAGAGATGTTTTGCATTTTGGGGAATAGATGAAAGTCAGAGGGTGCTAAGTCTGGCGAATAAGGCGGATGGGGAAAAAGTCCGTGTCTACAATCACAAAGTGTTACCATGGCAACCACTGAGGTGTGAGCTGAAGCATTGTCGTGATAAAAAGGGACTCGTCTGGTGAGGATTCACTGCATTTTTTCTTTGATTGCTTCTCAGAGGCGTTTCAGTAACACGGTGTGACCCCTTTCAACATGATTGTTCAACAAAACACCTTGAGAATCCCCCAAAACGAACGTTATGACTTTGCCAGCTGAATGAATGATCCTGTCCTTCTTTGGGGTAGTAGAAGATGAATCTAAATTCGTTTTCGTCCATAGTAATAAAACGAGCAAGAACATTCTCTCAATCGGCTGCAAACACATCCACATTGCTCGTAGAGAAAGTGTACGCGGTGTATTTCGGTTCACGAGTCAAAAGGCAAGGGATCCACCCTATGGAAACCTTTGGGAACCCACGTTTTTTGTCACAATGTTGTCTGCTCTTTCAATTGAGATAGCTACGTTCTTGGCTATCTGTCGATCCTATATTCGGCGACCTTCCATTATCATACAAAGAGCAAGGTCAAGTTTGTCCTTGGTGGTTGCCGTTGGATGACGGTCTCCCTGGTCAGGGATCATCCTCCACATTCTCCCTGCCATGTTTGAATTCATTTCCCCAGCGTTTGAAAGTGTATTGTTTGTTAAGGTTCTCACCATATCTTTCTCACCATGCCTTTCAAATGAAGGTACTTTATGACAGCACGATACTCAGTTTTCTCCATTTACCTTGTAACCTCGACATATGCTTATTCAAAAATCTTCAACAAAATAAAAGAATAAATAAAAATATCAGAATCATAAAAATTAGCTAAAATACTCCGAAAAGACTATGCTTGCCAGAAAAAATTGTATCAGCTACACCCCTCGTAAATAATCGTCTCCGTCTTGTGTTAACATTTCGCTTAAAAGAATATGCTGACAGAAAATGACCGATTAGAAATCATATATTCATAGTTTATATTAGATCACAGTTATATGAAATTAAATTTTTACAGTGGTTTCTTGTTTCGTATATTACCTCAAGCATTGTGTTGATTTTGGGTAAACAGAAGTGATGGTACATGTTTCTGTGTATTATGGGTGTATTTTATCTAAATTCAATTAATTATTAATTTTGTTGTTCATAGTTAAACGTTCAAATTCATGTTATGTAACTTGACGTTGAAATTTACAGTTATAATACCGGTTTTTCAATGATATTGTCATTTATAATTGACCAATATTCCAAAATGTTCACGCAAACTAAACCACTGTATTTAGTTATAAACTTTGATGCATACATACTCACACACACACCACACATACGTACAAATAGAAAGACACACATATGTAAGGAAACAAGAACTTGGAAATATTGTGGAGTCAATATTTTCAAAATGCTAAACTCTAAAATGTATCTCACATCAACACAGCTTCAGTCTTACCTTACACACACGCGCGCGCGCACACACACATACACAAACACACATCCACACACACAAACACACACGCAAACACTCACACATACATACGCTCACACATACAAAACACAAATACACACAAGCATATATATGCATATACGTATTCATATATATATATATATACATATATATATATACGTGTGTATATATGTATATATATATGATATGTATATGATATATATGCATGTATATATGTGTATATGTATGCATGTAATTATAAAACAAATACGAACCAATATGTACAGTTTTATTATAATGATTATATTGTAAGTATGTACTTTGATACGAGCAATGGATATTTATTCAATATTGTTAAATATTATTATTTGCCTGCAACGTTTCAAAATTCAAAGGGATCTCAGTAAATAAATTAAATATATATTGAAGATACAAAATTATACAACAGTTATATTGTAATGAGAATAAAACGACAAGATTCGAATTAAAATGAAATGAAGCATTTGACATAAGGCATCACATTAATGCTATAATGCAGAAATATACAATGAATGCATAATAACATGCATTACGGCAAAATCTAAAGACGTATATCTATGTATACATACAAACATACATACACAGGCACGCATACGAACACACATACATACACACACACATCCACCCTCCTATGAACACACACATATATGTATATATATATATGCATGAATGTATGTATGTATATATATATATGTATGTATGCATGTATATATATGTATGTATGTATATAATAAATTAAAAATAAAATAATAAATAAACAAATAAACAAAACATATGCATATATACATACATATATGGACGTACCTACCTCCACATGTATATATACATGCATATATGGGTACAGGACACCAAAAAAACGTCGAACACAATGGGAAATGAAAACATAAACACTTAACTAAGGAAATGGACATTTTTCTTAAACAACGAAAAATAGAGTACAGGATGTACAAAACAAGGAAATTTCCCCTTCTTCAGTCGCCTTTGTTTCATCTACCCCACGTTTCGAAGGTCAAGGCGATACATGACTTTAATGAAACAATTCTTCCCGCGAAAATCAAATTAAATAAAATTTGAGATTTTTTTGCGGAGGGGTAAAAATGGTAACAAAACAGGACAGTAACGACAGTACAAAATATAAATAGTAGAAGACAGGACAAGGAGAATAACAGTAACACAAACAAGAAGGGCTGTTAAGCCGAACGAAATAAAAATTATTACGAACGCTATTTTTTGAGAATGGCTAGAGAACAACAGATGTGCCGTCTCTACTTGAAGGTAGCCAGGAGAAGAAAGACAGTAGCAGAGCTCTCGTCGCGTGTCAACGACGGGAGGGGGGAGGAGGAGTAAGAGAAAGGGAAAGAAAAAAGGGAATGGTTGTAGAGAAAAGAATGAAGAATGAGAGAGAGGGAGAGACAGTAAGGTAGAAGAAAAGGAAAACCAAAAGAATGAAGGCTGAGAAAGGGAGGGGGAGAGAAAGGTTAGGAGACTGCATCATTATTAATATTAAGAACAATCTTACTTAGATATGGATGCGTGCGTTCCGTCATATGATAAATAAAGCATATGTATATATATATATATGTATGTATGTATGCATGTATTTATATATGTATATATATATATATATATATATATATATATATATATATATATATATATATATATATATGTGTGTGTGCATGTATGTATATAAATTAACCTGATTGAAATACGAAGCGGTATTTTTCGCCGTGGTAATTTCTATTACCAATTCCTTTAGAATACAATAAATATGGAGGAAATTAGAAATTGTTATTGATTGAAGTATACATTTCGTTCTCTGGATCTCCGATGTATTTCCTAGTTATTCGATGCCCCATGCTATACAGAGATTTTTTCTATGTGTTGGATAATAAAATTTCTTGGAGAAAACACTCAAAAAATAGGTGCATTATTTTTCTGAATAGAAGTGAATAGCGTCCTCTTGGTATACGTCACTTTGTACGTTATTCTGTATATTCTAATACAAAATATACATTAATTTAACATATTTATTCACTTATACCTGGCATTGTGATTACAATTATATAATTTCCAATGCTGCTTATATTTGTTCTTTACTTCATGCTCTGCTGTTCATTGATTGTTGTATTATAGGATGACACTTCAAGTTATGTATGCATATTTCATCATCTTTCAACTTTGTTATATAAATGTTTGAACAGATTACGGTAAGTTTTCATTTATCTAGAATAATAAAACTATATCTTCATTTAAATGCATATGAATTAATTATGCACAATTCAATATTTCTAGATGTTGCCAAAACAAATACAGAATTATATGAGCTCTGATAATTGATCAGAAATTTTAATTAGCTATTACTGTTATATATAACTTTGTTCAAAATGTCTGATATGCTTGACTATAATAAGGCATATGCATAATCTTAGGTCACACACACACACACACACAAGCATATACAAATATATTCACACATATTTTCATATAGATAGCCCTAGAAATATATATTTATGCATATATATGCACACACAAAATCCCACCTAAGCTAAAGTGAACAATCACTACTCTAGCTTCAAATCCCAAACAAAATCTGACAGTGCATCCTGATATTAACTCATCTGTAAACAAACGCTTGATTCAATTCTTTAAACTCTCAAACGTTTGACACCCACGCCAAAACGTACTGCCAATATAACAAGTGCGATCTATGCATAGCCAACGTCATGGATATTTTGCAAGCCACAGACTGTCTCAATGCATGCAGCAGTATGATATTCACCTGCAAAGAACGGGCATTAAATCTATTCTCCAAATACAAATAATTACCAACTCACTCATGTCTTCCCCTATCTCTCATCTAATATAATAATGTGCGTAGTCTCTTTATATATTTGAATGCACACACACACACACACACACACACACATACACACATAATATTTGTCCACAATCAAGCAGGACGCCGAAGAGAGAAAATATTATTTCAGGGAAAAAGTAGTGAGGAAGGGATGGTAGATGAATTAGGAAGGAAGGAGTGAATGTAATCATCGGTTCAACTTTGCGTGAATATACGTATGTGTGTGCGTGTACAAGGGAAGTATGTGAACGTGTGATTATTATGTACCATATTTGCACATTATTTATATATAAAATAATACAATTTGCCGGCACGTGGTCAGCTAGTATATATATATATATATATATATATATATATATATATATATATTTCCCACTCATCTACCCTCATAACCATTTTCTATTAAACCAAAATGTTCTTCTCTCCTTATATTTCTTCTCCTCCCCTCCTACCTCCTCCACCCCTAAAATCACAAATACATACACCTACATACACATCCACCAAAAATATTTCTCCCCCATCTCCCCTTCAATTTATCTTCTTTTCAAATACCAATCCCACTATTAACTCTTTGATTAAGCTAAACTAGTATATTTTCTACTATTGACCTACCCAATTCCTCATTCTCACTCCCCTATAGTTTATTTTATCTATTTATTTATAGTTTCTTTCTCTTCTTTCTTCTAATACGTATTTCTCCCTACATTGTTATAGCCCTCACATACTATCCTCTCAACAAATTCTGACTGAATCCTTTTTGCGTCAATATGTACCTTCTTGCGACAATATAGCTTTTAATCTAATCAAGATATCCTTGGTCTGAAGAGTGGCCGGTGATACACACCACGCTTGTATTTTACATTTCCTGAGCTTCCATTCGCTATGAAACATATGTAGCCCAGATGTTTCCTAAACCATTCGGTAACGCTTGTATTCTTTTTTTGTACACACGGGAAACCCGGTTGCCTACCAAGGAATATAAAAATAACTTTTTTTCTGTTCATCATTCTTCGATGAACAAAAATAATCCGCAATCTTCCGTTTCAATAAAGAACTATTGTTCCTAAAAATTGTTTTTTTTTTATATATGTATTACGGATTGCTCAAAGGTAAGTTTCTTCCTACACCTCGCTTCCTGTATCTTACATATATATATATATATATATATATATATATATATATTATATATATATATATATATATATATATATATATATATATATATATATATATATATGTATATATATATGCATATATATATATATATTATATATATATATATATTTGTATATATATATATATATATATAGGCAAATCAAACAATGGAAAACTTAAGCCAATACATAACATTATTGAGTGTGAGTGTGTGTGTATGTCTGTCTTTTTGTCTGTGCCTCTCCTAAATTCAAATTAGGCATTTTGCACGATGAGAGAATAAAATATTTATCTCAACATGAATGCATTTTAGAAAGAAAGATTAATGAGCGACTTTCTTATGAATGCTCTATATTTCCTTACTAACTTTAGGAGGTCGCTCACATCATCATCATCATCATCATCATTGTTCGACCGTGGTCGAGACAATGGAATTTACCATGCTACGCCAGACTTCACGGTCCATCATGGTCGCTCACAACCTTGTGACATATATGTTATGCATCTAATTATTATTTTATGATATGAAAAATTATTGATAAACGTTAAATTAATTATTCATAAATGCAGAATACGAAACATTCTATATAAAATTATATAAATTTATGTCTGATTTTAACTTGTACATGGATACGTGCACATACTTCATATGAAAGTTTTGTCTCTTTCTGCTCTATTCATTATCTCATTAGCGAATTTATATCGGCAAATGCAACGGAAGTTGCATAACTATATATTAATAATAAGCTAAAATATCGTATTCGGTAATAAAGGGATTTGCAAGACACAATTTGTTCACGTTCTCGTGATATATTTTTGTCGTGTAACAGGTTCAATGTTACTTAATTTTATCAATCCAGTTAAAGATGAAACGCAAAACTGCTCTAAGTGATTACGGCATCAGAACATACTCCCTCGCAAACGAATAATGCCTTGTATTCTGCTTCTTGCTCTTCTCCTTTTTCTTTATAAAAGATTAATACTTCAATAGCTCGTTTTAGATACACCAAAGAAAAGTTAAATGTGTCACTTATGTCAGAGTGATTATTAATAAGGTAATTCATTCGATATTCAAAGCGTAGGGGTTAAGAGCACGGCTAATAACACCAAGATTCCGAGTTCGATTCCAGACAGTGACCTGAGTAATAATAATAACAATAATAACAATAATAACAATAATAATAATAATAATAACAACAACAACAACAACAACAACAACAATAATAATAATAATAATAATAATAATAATAATAATAATAATAATAATAATAATAATAAAACCAACAACAACATCGAAAAATACATTAGGAATGAGAACACAGGTTCGAAATTTCCTCAAGACACCTGATGAAGGCTGGAGGGTATATCAACCGAAACGATGTGTTAACAACAAGCAAGATGAGGACAAATATCCCTCGTGTGTAAATAATGTATAAATTTAGTGACCATCACAATTTCGTTAAGATTATGTGATTTGCTGAATATTACTTAGCTGTGATAAGTGTAGTTTTTCTTTTCTGCTGTGAGAGGGGTAATTTTATCAATCTTGTTTTATAGGAAGGGGCTATATTTCAAAATGAACAATAATCTAAATTCGTCTTTATATTTTTACTATGCTTTCGATGAAAATAATGTCTTAAAATAGATCACATGTTTCAATTATCAACTGTAGCATAGACTGATACTAGAATGTGATGGCCTTTAAATTAGCTTAAACTGTAAGTTATCTAAAATATCATCATTGTTATATATACAATTTCTCTATAAACTTCTTTGATAGTATACCACCATTATATCATGTTCAAATATGCTAATCGTTATCGAATTTAGAGATGCTATCTGATATGATTATTACTGTAGAAGCGTGGAAAAAATTAACTTTTCTTCATTCTATATAAAATGTGAAGAAACCAATTCCTATCTTTTACTCGAAAGCAATTGTTAGCATGCAATTATCATTTCTTAGATCTTTAGCCGTTGTCTGGGGCGAATGAAACAAATGTTAAAGGAAATAATAACATATACAAAACTCGCTTATACATTTGAAATTAATAATTGATACACCACGCATATCAGGAAATTCGTGTACATGTGGAGCTCAAACATTCAAATCAAAGTATTAACTTAAAGATTTTAAAATCATATTTGACCGGAAAAAATATTTTACTTGAAGGGCGACTCAATCAGAAAGAACATAAATAAATATGCATGGCACTCTTTATAAATTTGAAAGGAGGTAACAGCACAACTATAGGTACTATATAATTCCTTCAACGTTAAGGATGGATGGATTATGGCGCTGTGAGTTTAATCACGGAAATATAAAATATTATTTACTCTTTCTTGTCATATAATAATAGATTAGCCTCGTTTTGTATTGAAATGATCCTATTCAACAACATGGTTCATGTGATTCTTCAATCTGTTCCATTGTTGCTAAACAAAGCATCCCTTTTTAACTGCAGAACACATTTACCTGAAAACTCTGATGCGTTAAATAATTACAGTATGCTTAGTAACCATTTTCAATGGGAAACCTTTACAGAATTAAAACGAATATTTTGGTTTATTTCTTTCCTATCACATATTTTCTTTAATTTATCAAGCAAATATCTCGATACGTCTTCACTGATGATTATATTTGGTTTTGTGGCTTCAACTTTATTTTGGTGTCAATAACCTCATGGAAATGAGTTTACTTTTTTATTTTATTATTCATTTTAAAAATGTTTTGTTTATTTATGTTTCCATTCCCTGGCTCAGATTCGTGCAAAACATCTGAAAATATAAAGCAAGTTTTTAATTGTTGATTCGTTACTAAAAATGTACCGTAACTACAAATGAAAAGATGAATTGTATTAATGAATTTCATGACTGTTTAAATATTGCAAACGATGATCTCAGTTAAACATAGTAGAAGTAAATGGTTTCAGTGAAATTATATTCTTTCCTCCTTTGCTTAGTGATCGCTCTCCCTATATTTGTATTTCCAGAATATATCTCGACAATTAGAACATTACGAACTATTTTAAAATTTATTTTTGCATGTATGTTGAGAGGATTATTCTGTGTATAATGATGCTCGTCCATATGATACACTGTCTAAATGTTACATTCAGTTCTAGAGAAAGTGCGAAATGTTAGCTTCAACAAAACTATCTACCATCGAAATAATAAATGCTCTTATCACATGTACAGCCAAGGAACAGTGACATATAAATAGAAGCGAATATGCATATCGGGTACCAGTGTAACAAATAATTATTACACATTCTATCTGACAATCGCTAAGTAAATAAATTGTTACATTTCAATGACCTCCTCTGTAATATAATTGGAATTTAAACTTAAAGGAGTTTCGAAATTGTATATGACTGCCATCGACATTCTGTGACAAACATGACAAAGAGTGCATAACTTAAAACTCTTGTACACCAAAAAGAAATGTATGGATATTAACATTTGTGCGCCAATTTAATGTTAATTTTCATCATTAGGGTCAATAATATCGTTGGTTGCAATATCTTACTTCTGGTTTCAAGTTAGAGGACTTTTATCTGGTATTATTTTAGACGCTTTTTAATGAGCTATTACTAGAGAATAATTTTGAGGAATATCTGTTAGCAGAGTGTGCTACAAAAATTCCAAAATCATATAAGGAAAATGAATATTGCATTAATTGTAAAGCATAATGTAACGCATTGCCAGTTGTCATATGTTTACATTTTTACATATATCTATCGCTGCTGGATAGAGATATAAATTTAAAATAAATTATTCACTAGCGTAGTATGCAATTAAATCCCGCAGTAACTGAATTCAATTACATTTTCCAAGAACATTAACGATTCAATTAATCCACTCCATTTATATACTGCTAATGGAAACACATTTGATTTATCAGCTATCGCGGTTTTGCATGTTGTCATCACAGAGGGAAGTATTTTCCCTAAATGGACATCACAAGATCAATTCAAGCTTCCTGTAAAATATTCTTTCTACTCGTACCAGGTGGCAATCGCAATTTTACAAATCGTGACATTTTAGTTCTGTTAATCAAACTACTCACAGCATTTCAATGTACGCATACATTGCACTCTTGTAAAGGTTTGCATATAGATATGAAATAATTTCATATTAGATATGAATAACTGCGATATAAAAATTAATATTTTCACAGTATATGACGCGTATTTTCCAAGAGAATATTTTAATATATACAGTTATAAATATCTATCATTAGACGCGGAATATTATTCAGTTTTTACCAACGTTTGATATTAGGATATTTATATTATGTTTTATTAAGCATAGACACTTTAGTGAAATCTATAGAAGTTAACTAAATATAAGTTACAAGCCGACGCATTAAACTGAAAGCTAGGAGTCTGATTCTTACATGAGATTTGAAGCGATGTGTATTTTGTAAGTAATGTAGTCTGAAATGCTTCGCGTAAACATTCCCATCATTCTCAGAAATCGGAATACTTAACAATAGATGCAATTTTGCTGATTTTATTTTAATATAATATTATTATAAGTACATGTCTCCAAATAATTATAGCTTGATACATCAGTCAGTCTAAAGGATTTATGACACAGGGAGAATTGAAATACATAAGGGAGATAAAACACATTACAACAAACCCGGTGGTGAAAATAATTTTTCTTGGAGCATACAGCATCTAGCAACACGCGAAGCATGTTAAGATACTTAAATTTCTATATAATTTGCTTCAGAGATTCATGATAGGAAAACCTATCAAATGACACAGTTACCACTTGGCATAGACACCTCACAAGCCAGAATACCCAGAGTGTAACTATCTTTTTCTCAGTCATATGCATATATGCATTTTGTATATTTGTGTATACACACACACATATGTATATATATATATATATATATATATATATAATATATATATATATATATATAATATATATATATATATATATATATATGTATGTATGCATGAATATTTTGACCACATTGCAGTTGTATTTCTCAAGTACCCTGTTGAGATAAAAGGATCTCTTAAATGAAACCCTAAAACAGTAGGTACTCCTAAAAAAGGTACGATGTGTATCGTGGTTTACTGAAACAAAATTGGATACATACACCCGGTCTCCACCTCATATGATACCTGATCAAAAGCCTATCATATTGCGGCGAAATCCAAGATTGTTTGAGACATATCCAGATGGTCTCCTTGCATTCCTAACCCAGGATGAGTGTTGACTTCATAACTCTGAATTTAAGACAAAGAAACAATCCGTGGAAACAGTATTACTCAATACTCCAAGGAAGGCCAAGTTCATTTCACCTGCAGGACACGAGATGACCAGCTCGCTTTTGGGATTCAAAATGTGTTTTTGTTTAGAAAATAAATTCAAAATGGTCACACAATCAATGGACGATACTAGCGAAACTGACGAAAGAGGCCTTATTTCATCAGGCAAATGCTCCAGTGCACAAGCCCTTGGTCTCAATGGATGCTGATCATAAATATAGTTTTGAAGTGGTTGATAGAAGTGGCTATTCTCTTAATTTGGTCCCATCATCTGTTCCCCAACGTAAACAAAATACTTGGCTATTTGCTAGCTACGCATAAATGAGATGTCATATAGACTGTTGAATTTTTTGACCAACAGGATTAAAGCTTCTTCAACAATGGGATCGAAGAACGCCAATCGATGGAATAAATATTTGAGCCACAAAAAGGTCGATGTGGAAAGATAAGCCTCATTTGGTCGCATTCCACCAGTGTTCGGGAGGTTACGCGAAAGGAATCGGAATTTTACAATATTATTTCATTCACTTCTATGTTCACACATTTATCACCAGCAAAGTATTCTCCATTTGCAGCAATGCATCAGTCTACGAGTTTTCCACTGTTCTAAGCTGTACTGGAAATCTTGCGAAGTGATGACTTTTAACGCCTCTGTCGTTTATTTTTTTACTTCTTCCAAATTTGCAAAACGTTATCCTTCAAGGACATTTTTCATTCGGGGGAACAACACAAAATCGGGTGTGTAGATAAGCGAGGTCATGCCAGTTTTGATCAAAAACTTTCCAAATATCAAGATGGTATGCGCTTGCGCATTGTCGTGATGAAACAACCTCTCTCCACTTTTCCATTGGTCGGGGCGTTTTTGTTCCACCGCGTCTCGCAAGCGGTTCAGCACTTCCAGTCCTTCTTTCTCGTCGTAGACATAAAACATATATGCACAAATAGTGTGTAATATTTACATCTATTTCGCAAGAAAGAACAAATCCTGTGTGGACAATTACTTACGATTCGATGAAACAAATCAGCATTGTCTTGACACTTCACTTCACATGACGCACTTTGTTGGGGCGTAACACATTGAATGCTTCTATTGACTTGACTGCCTCTATGTTTCAAGGTCTTAGCCGTAGCACCATCTTTCGTCACTAATGATAACCTTCGAAGAAGATCCGGATCGACGTCCATCTGTTCTTTCAGTTCATGACACGCATTCACTTCTGACTGCTCTTGATCTGCCGTGAGCAAGCAAGGAACAAATTTTGTTGTATTTTTTTCAATTGCAATTCTACGCTCAAAATTGATAGGCAGCAGCTCCAGGACACACAAGTCATTTCAACAAGTTCGTCAATTATTCGGAGACGGTCTTCCAAGATCAGTTAATGAATTTTCGTGAAGCTTTCATTCCTTCGGGACATCGAGGGTCATCCTGAACGAAGTTGGTCTTCAACTGTTTTACTCATAGCAGCATCCTTCTGAGTTGTCTGAAGCAAGACAGCTATTTAGGCTGCCATTTTTCCCAGTGGAAAACAGAATTTCATTGAATCACGGGGTCCTTATGTGTCAGCCATCACAAATATGGATGAACAGGAGAGAAGCACAGCCAAAAAATGAGGCCCCACCTGGCAGCACGAATTCATTTTGGGACGCCGGTCAGCAGACTAACACTTGAGAGTTGCATCAAATGGCTTTTAGCAGTGAATGTTTGCTCCATAGAGAATGTTTCCAGTTACTTTTTAATACCGCTCGTATCTTGTTCACATTATTAAGTTTTCAGCAGAACCTCGTACACACACACACACACACACACACACACACACACACACACACACACACACACAAAATTATATATCCATATTAATTGTAACGATTCTTACGAATCTAGGAACTCAATCTGTAGGACTCCGAAAATGGCTATGTATTATTATATAGAACTTACAGGGAAAGAAAATGCTGAACTCATCAAGTGCCTGAAAGATTTCGTATATATGCAAATACAATATCCAGTGAATAACTATAGATTCATCTCCCCAGTCCTATCTTGTCGTAGACATAAAACATATATGCACAAATAGTGTGTAATATTTACATCTATTTCGATAATATTTTAATTAATCTTAGTCATTAAATATTATATCATAATGTTTAAAATTTTGGCGCAATTTGGAGAATTTGAAGGTGGAGTTTGAAATAGGCAATTAAGGAACAAAGATAAGAAAGCATATAATTAAGCAATGAGAAAAATATGTTGTGTCTATGTTGAATTAGGAGTCTATTTAGGTAAGTGAAATTAGATTTTTTCTTTGTATGATTATATGATTTGTTTTCTTTGCATCTCAATTGCTAGCTTTAAACGACACCTATTTCTCTTACAATTTTGCTTGTATGACTTAATACGCCACTAGTCACGCAAATATGTCCATCGATTTAAACATCATACCTATTTCGAAGTTTATCTGATGATAGAATGGTGTATATTATGATGTAGCTTTTTATGACTACATTAAATAAAATGCTATCGAAACAGGACGGGTGACGTTCATTCTGAAGTTTGTTTCCTAATGGTAAAATGACATTTCCTGATACATTTTTGACGTCAAATGGTTTCACGTGAAGAGAGAGTGTGCTGGATCAAAAGAAATGGACTCAATATCTCGTGTGACTACCACTTTTTGTGCTTGAAGGAGGAAGAGTACGAGTACTCTTTTCTCCCTGAAACTAACTGTTTCATGTCACTAATCTCGGTAGATGTGGACATTCTAGCTTCCACCGACTCGCCATTCTCCTTCTCCACTCTCTTCTCTATCTCTTCAGGCTTCTCTTTCTCCTCCCCTGACAATTCGTTGTTAAGCTTCTCTTGCTGCATGTTTGGTTCCTCTTGTGTTTCAGGTTGAAGGGGCTGGGGCACGTTTTCCTTATGTTCCCCTTCAGCCTGCGCCCGAAGCATCTTGGAATTCTGTCCAGGACTGCGACTCTCAGTTTTTTCTCATCTGGCAGAATTATAAATTCTGCTATTTCCTCCGGATCTGCTGATGTGGCTTGAGTTGTTGTACGTAAACTCTTACCACACGAGTTCTGCAGAATTTTCTCCTTGATATTGGAGCAAGCGGCTGCCAGAAGTGATACCGGTCTGATTTTGTGGGTAAACCTTTGATTGAAATTTTAGCGGTTCTTTTGCCGAGGTACTCTGTCAAGATTTGTACCTCCACGGTACCGAATTTCTTCCCTCTTTTCACACAAGCCCAGTTGAACATATTAGGCATTAAAGCCTTTTCAATTTCGTAGATGGACGCTGTCTCTATCTTTACTTTGAATAGATAGCGTACTTTACATTACAGTTCTTCTTGTTTCCTCTATGACTTCTTTGGGCGAGTTGACCTCACGTTAGCTCTCCACCTTCCATAGAATTGGCTGAAATCTTTTTACTGCTTCTGACTTGATGTTATATCCTTTTGGCTGTTTTCCTACAACTGCCGCATAACCTTCTGTACTCTCTTACGAGTCGCTTGCGTACTCAGAGTCGACACTGTCCATGAAATCAGACACTTCGTACAAATCACTATAATTATAAACATAAATATAATTAGGTGTTAGCTAATATCTTCGCCACACACCGAATTTAGAAATAGTAGCTGAAATTTATTTTCTACTACCGTTAAGATCTCCCAGACAGTAAAAAACCTTTTTTGTATAATTTTACCTACCTAAAAAGGCTATTTTAACGTACCGATCTACATGGTAAAATTATTATTAATTAATTAATTTTACCCTTTTATTATTAATTTTGAAATTATAATTTAATCCCTGATCGAAAACTGCAGTTTCTGCGGGATTGCTCGTAAAACACACGTGGGTATTGAGGATAGATATGTGTTCACATTCGGCTGTATATGTTTGGAAGTGTTGGTAAAATATCAGTTTTGCGATGGCACGCGATCGCATACATATTTGATACTAGCACCGTGAAATATATATTTGAAATACTGCACTGAAGATGGAAAATAAGTATATAAATATACATTTACTTTAATCTCGAAACGCGTATGTAGATAACCTGAGTCGTGTGGATTCGTTATATTTTCTTTTTGCCGGTGTAAAAGTGTGTTACTGTCTGGGAGATCTTTACAGTATTAGAAAAATTTGAGCTCCTATTTCTACATTCGGTGCGTGGCGAAGCAATTACTGAGACCTAATTGTAACTGTTTATAATTATAGAATATTTGTATAATTTTACCTAAAAAGGTTCTTTTAACGTACCGATCTACTTGGTAAAATTACTAATTATTGATTAATTAATTAAGTTTACCCTTTTATTATTAGTATATATATATAATATATATATATATAAATATAAATATACAACAGTAAACAAGAGAGACAGAGAATGGCAGAAACAAGGAAAATGTCACTTATATTTGAACACTATACAAATATTCTTTAAAAAAACATTTTCTTTTAATTTTTCTAAATTAGATTTTTTTAACTGTTACAGTTGAAAATGTCTCAAATGACCGAAACCGGTACTGAAATGTTCTTTATAAAATTATTTTAGCATTTTTGATCTTGACTTGTTTTTCATATATATATATTATATATATATATATATATATATATAGATATATATATATATATATATATATATATATATATATATATATATATATATATATATATAATATATATATACATAAATATATATATATATCTATATATATATATATATATATACATACGTACATACATATATATATATATATATATATATACATACATATAATGAATAAAGTCATTATAACGTCAACTTAACCGTTTTTGTAAACGCATCAGGTTTCCAAATGTCTCTCTCACTTTCGTTGCGATAAAAAAACTTTATAGTCCATTAGCAAATATGTTAATGAAGCAAAATACCCTTAGTTCACTTCAAAACACGGCAGAGGTCGAACCTTGAATAGAGCAGCATCGACTATGAACCAGATGAATGAAACAGCTTGGAAATATAATTATGATTTGTCTATGCAGCAGAAATGTACACTGGACAGATTTAAATTAGATAAGCAGTATTATACACTGTAAAAATAATAAATGACCAGTTCTATTAATGTCCTTATTCATTTTAACTGTCAAATTGTCATATATATATGTCTTTGTGTGTGTGTATGCACGTAGGTATATACATACATATATATATACATGAACAGTTCGGACAAAATTAATATTCTGTGATGCACACCTTTTTTCAGATAAATTATCAGTCTTGTCGAATCATTTCTATATATGCAAAAGAAGGGAATCGCAAATATCAAGAATTACTTTCAATTGCAGCAATTAATTTTCTCTTATGCACAACTCTATTCAGATAAAGGATCAGTATTGTCGGACCAATTCTGTATATGCAAAACTAAGGAATCCTAAATATCAAGAAACAATTCCATTCGTATTGGAGCACATTCTCATTCAATGACCGCTCTCAAAACATTATTGTTTATACATTGACATAAAAATCCTTGTGGGCCATTCCTGACCAATCTATAAGTTTCGCAAATATTTATAAAGTTGCACTCATACACTAATATGGACTTGTGTAGAAATTGTCGGCATCTTCTAGTCGCCTGGAATGCTTGTCTTCATAGAGGGCAGTAACAAGTGCGAGTAGACAGGACCAATCACATTACTATAAAGATGTTCCATTTCAACCTTTTGATGATACGCTGTCTTCACATATCTCCTTGTAAATTAAAACAGACTTCCTCGGTAATTTCAGTATTCTCAGGTTTCCAGTTGATACTTTATGACGGTTACTTAGAACAATTAATTTAAATGTAGCCTTGTCAAACAGAATTCAGTTTTGGTATGTGCACATCTACTTACTTTCTAAAGAACTTCTCACAAAATTATCTTCCTGGAACGCCTAGACCATACTTCAAATGTACTTTTTCCAACGACTTCGCTTTAAGTTTAAATGGAGGCAATTCCTTTTGTTTTATATGTTTAAAACACTCCCCTGAAGTGTCTTTCTTCTTCCACTCAATTTTTAATCGTCCAGTAGCGTGCTTCTATCAGTGTTCTTTGTTGAAAGCTGAGTTTGACTCCTTTCATTATTTGTTATGCGTTAAGCTAAGAGGAAATCATAATTGAGTAAGCTGTCAGCAGTCTCATGTTTGGAATAATCTGTGTATATACGTGTGTGTGTACATATCTAAGTGTAAGCATGACTAAAAGTGTACATTTGTAATATATTTGCACATATTTTGTATGGTTACGGAATTTTTGTTGATCTGGATGCATTTATTCGTTGACATACCCATGAATTATAGCTTCTCTAATCTATTTTCTATACATACGTGTTACTGTGATTGAATAAATTCTATCACATTTTATAATCCTGTTAAGTAGAGACTGAAATTTGTTAGCGTTATATATATAAAATAAACATGATGTTAATACATAAATAAGGCGAAATAATTGAAGTAGTACGTTTAATATAGTGTATTTCACCAATAGTAAATGTGACAAGTATAATGGAAACAATATATATTGTTACTAATATAAAGAGACCATATCTTTAGGGCTGTATATAAATAGGATTGCATATATGTGTGTGTGTGGGTTTGTGTGTGTGTGTGTGTGTCTGCGTGTGTGTGTTGCAGTATTTTATAGGTGTTCGATGTGTATTTTAAGAGGGGAAAATATTTGGAACATTAAATATTTTAAATCAATAAAAGCTTGAGATCATATGATTAGTGAAAGAGTAGAACAGAAAGGTCATTTAATTTTGTCTTCTGTACACATGAATACGAATAAGAAAAAAAAACTGTGAAACCTGTAGACAATAGCTGACAGCACTTCAGTTTTCGAATTTACTGTTGATATTAACCTAGTAATTAGAGGTAGTGCATGGTAGAATCACTAGAGCATTATACAAAATTTGTAAGGTTGTTAGCTGGCAGAATTATTCCTACGCTTGGCAAAATGTTTAGTGGTATTTCGTCCGTCAAGTTCTGCGGTGAAATCTCACTGCGGTAGACCTTGACTTTCGGTGTCGATAACATAAATGTCACTTGATCACTGAGGTTAATGTAATAAACTTAAACCCTTCCCCGAAATTGCTAGCCTTCAACACAAAATTTGAAAGCGATATTAATCCGGTGTTTTAGGGGTAATTGTTGACTCGTAAAACTTTTTAAAAATGTGCTGCAGAATTCTCGTAGATACAATTATATAGCGACGATTTTACTTCTTTTATCAATATAAGTATTATACTAAAGAAATATTTTATTTCTGGTATTATATTCAATTCGAAATCTTTATGTTTTTCTATAGTTAAGACATACGTAATCAGATACCACTTCCTATAAAACTCGTCAACCTAATTGAATTGTAAACATTTTGTTGGTATTTTTTCTTATATTTCAAGAATCGCAGTATCAATACTGATAATTTCGTCTATTTAAATAGTGCTCAAAATTATCACGATATTCTGCATCATTTCCGTTAAGGGAGATTCTTTCCTATTAATCACATATATATTTTCTTATTTATCATTTTATTTTCCAACACTTATAACTAATTTTAATTGAGCCACATATGCGGATTTCGTTTTCGTGTATTTCTAGTACATGATTGAATAAATCGTTTAGATTCAATATTTGACGACTGACCTCACTTGAAACTATTTCACCTATGTAGATTGACTCTTTCATGTTCTACATTAAATGCATTCAAATTGGATATAATTTGCTTTACCGAAATAAAATTATAATTTGGTTTATTATCAGCGGCTGTGTGGTTAGAAGTTTGCTTCCCAACCACATAATACCGGATTAAGTTCCACTGCGTGGAACGTTCGGTAGATGTCTCCAACAATAGCTTCGGACCAAAGTTTTGTGAGTGGAATTGCTCAACGGAAACGAAAGCAAGCCTACCATATGTATATGTGTGTCTGAAAAATATGAAAATATGTTTCTTTTCACTATTTATCCATGATGAACACTGGTAGAATATGTCTCTAAATCTTCTACACTATATATATGTACACACACACACACACATATATATATATATATTTTTTTTTCTCTCCTTCTTTCTGTGTTTTTTTTTTCTATGTGTATCTTTCTGTTGAAGAGCGTAGGCTCGAAACGTTAAAGACTTGTTTTATTTATATTTCCTGAGCGCCATACTAATACAACTGTTTGTTTTTTTTCCACCTGCCTTCGTCTTTTGTCTATTTTCATAAAATTCCCGTTATATATATATATATATAGCCCTAGGGCGGAGATAGCCCTAGGGAGGTGATTGCGGCTGCGCTGAAGAGCAGAGGCTACAAGAGGACAGCGGCTCAGATGGAGCGAAAGAGACAGGAATTCGTGCGCTCATATGCGCTTGTACGGTCGCACATTGGCGCACTTGATGCCATCTTAAGAACGAGCGGAGCAAAGATGGCTAGAATGGAGACGATGAAAGAAGTCACCCCCACCTGGTGGACG
Organism: Octopus sinensis; assembly: GCF_006345805.1. Taxonomy (NCBI): domain Eukaryota; kingdom Metazoa; phylum Mollusca; class Cephalopoda; order Octopoda; family Octopodidae; genus Octopus; species Octopus sinensis. The sequence goes on along the minus strand of NC_043008.1, from coordinate 28,519,851 downwards.
CCCGGGAGGAGGTTTTGAATGAGAAACCTGCCCGGAAGTGAACCCAGGTGCAAGTTCTCCAACCGGCAGCAAGGGCCATGGAGACGGAGAACCCGGTGAAGAGGTAGAGGGAGGAAGAAGAACTAAAAGAAGGACTGGAAGAGCTAAAGGAAAAGAAAAAGCTCAAGCAGGACCAAAGAGTGAAACAACCAGAATAGAAGTGGAACCGCAAAGGATGGAACCAAACAGCGCACACGGTGTGTATGTTCTACCTGAGAGGTTCCTGCTGGCATGGAAAGGAAGGTGCAGGCTGCCGCTTTGCACATCGGGGACCCTGCCACAGAGACACGAGGCAGATGGACAAACCATCAACACAAAGAAAAGGGATGGACCACGCTCCACCTGCCCCAAAGCGGAGGTACGCAGATGTTGTGCGCGCCACAAACAGCCAACATGATGTCGAAAGAGCAGCTGCTGAGCAACAATCTTTTTTGTGCATGGCACAAAAATTGTACAGCAGCTGACCTGGCTTCATCAAACCCAAGCCCGCAGGTGGGACTACCCACTATATACCAGACCACCACAGCAAACAGACACAGGATGGACACCGCCGGCAACAACGTACACCTCACCTCGATACTCCTACTGAACATCAGAGGACTGCAAACCTCAGTAACAGGACAAAGATCCCGTTCCTGAGAGACTTTGTTGCATGCAATCAAGCCTTATGCATAGCACTTACAGAAACGCACCTGAAACCGGACATAGCAGATGCGGAGTTACACATACCACAGTATGCTGTACTACGGACCGACAGGAAAGAAAGGAGTCATGGAGGTGTTGCTATGTACATCCGTGAGGACCTCACACCCCAGGTCCTCTTGTCATACTCAAACTCGGTGTGTGACACACTAATTGTACATATCAGGCAACTTGATGTAGTTGTGTGTGCTACATATCGCCCTCCAGATGCCCCAAGCCATGTGGGCAAGTTTGAAGACTGCCTTATAAAAATAGAAGAAATTCTAACCACATTAGAACAACACATAGGTGTGCTTCTTATGGGAGACTTCAATCTGCCCAATGTCAGATGGCCCGAGGGCCTTTCTCTCCCAGGAATGACAAGATGTGAACGAGGACAGGCGAGGTCCCTCCTGAACCTCATCAACACCCTGTACATGGAGCAGGTAATACTCCAACCAACCAGGGCAGAAACACACTGGATCTCTGCTTCACAAATGACATGGATCTCATCCATAATGTGAAAGTGACACCGACACTACTCTCGGATCACAACATGATAGAGCTGACCATGTACGGGCCAAAAGAGAGCACGGACATGCAGCCTACAAGAAACCCTCAAAATCTTTCCAGCTTGAACTACCATAAGGCAAACTGGAAACAAATTGAGAAAGAGATCCTCAAACAAAACTGGCCTAAATGTCTCTCCTCGCCAGACATCGACGTGAAACTTCAACAATTCATGTCTGTAATGCAAGCCATATGCTACAAATGTGTCCCAGAGAGAAAGGCCACTGTACACAAGAACAAAATCCCCAGAGAGAGGAAAATTTTAATGAGACGGCGTACGAAATTTTCAAATCGCCTAAACAAACAGATTGAAAGCAGTGAAAAGTCCCGCCTAAAAATAAAACTGTTGGAAATCGAAAAATGTCTGCAACTCTCCCATGAAAAAGAAAGAGCAGACAGAGAAGCCTGGGCTATAGAAAACATAAAATCTAACCCCAGAGCTTTCTACAGGTATGCCAAAGAACAGCTACAGTGCACTGTAGAATAGGGCCACTCCTCGAAAAGGATGGCACACTTACAGGAAAACCAATGAGGGTAAGTGAAATACTGAATGAGCAATTCAAGAGTGTTTTCACTCCACCCCTTGGGCATCTCCAAATCACCAATCCAACTGACTTTTTTACCACTGCAGATATAAAATCAGAGGCGGCGACGATAGATTACATCGATATAAAGGAAGACGATGTAACCAAGGCTATAGATGAAATGAAAACAGACTCAGCTACTGGCCCCGATGGATTCCGGCAATCCTCCTAAAAGCATGTAAGAGAGTCCTAGCAAGACCACTGCAGTTCCTCTTTCAGAGCTTCCTTGCAGCTGGCAAACTTCCAGGAAAACTGAAGGAAGGTAAATATTCCCCATTCATAAAGGAGGTAGCAGAGCGGAAGCCAAGAACTATAGACCTATCTCTCTGACCTCACACATCAGCAAGGTCATGGAACGAATAGTCAGAAGGAAGCTGATCACCTTCCTTGAAGAGAATGACTTGCTGCCCGACACCCACATGGTTTCCGACCAGGGAGAAGCTGTTTAACTCAGCTCCTACAACACTATGACTGGGTGCTGAAACGGCTGCTCAACCACTCAAATGTGGAAGTGATATATCTCGACTTTGCAAAGGCCTTTGATAAAGTCGATCATGGAATGATATGTCACAAACTGCGTGATCTCAACATAGTTGGAAAACTGGGAGAATGGCTTCATGACTTTCTGAAGGATAGAAGTCAGGTGGTA
>NC_043008.1:28479828-28514828 GCF_006345805.1 Octopus sinensis | reverse complement strand
TGTCTGTCTTCCTCTACGCTGCCATCCTCTTGCTTGTCATCTCTCACATCCACTGTCTGTCTTTCACATTCACTGTCTCCGACAGAACTACCTGTCACCAACTCGCTCTGTTCCCGACTGTCGACTGACTGACAAACTCCCAGCGCATCGCATGTTAAAGTGGTGGTTCCTTGACCCTTTTTTGACAGGAACAAGGCCAAAGGTCTCCTCCGAATACATAAACCTCCCCAGAAACTGACAGAACAAAAGATTTACCCGCCTGCCTGACACCAGATCACAAAAGTAGTCGCAGCACTCTTATTTTCTGAACTGAACTGACCTCCATATCAATATATATATATAATATTAATCCTCGAGGATAATCCGCATTTCTTTCCCCAAATTTAATGGTCCAATTCCCTACTGCGTACTATATACGAGGTAAAAAAATGAAGAATATTTTCTAAGCAATGATCGAATCTTTATTTGCTGTCCGACAATTTGTATTTAGACGCATTTTGTGATGTCGGGTGCGAAAATAACTTAAGCTAAGCCTGAAAGCAATGAAGTCATAAAAGAATCATCCATAACTTGCAGTAAGTAACATTTGTTATACTAAAAGTATTCAGAACACAGGATAACATGTAACAAAACATTTTGCAAACATATTTACGTTCCCATATAACAGTTAAGAACATCACCATTATTGTATTACGCGTGCACGGAAGTGTTTGTTCGACTAGGTACTGCTGGCTTAATTACGCACGAATTGTGCTTAATAGTTTAGCGCTAAATAGTTCATCATGCAGTTTGTATTGGCAGTTTGCGTCATTATCGTGGCAAACAATAGATACCTTATTAAATACCAGTATTAAACGTTTGAACTACCGTGGGTCTTTACTAGGGTTTTTTTATAAGCAGGACTTAAACCTGTACATTAATCTCCAATAAAACATTTTATACATTACATGCCCATAAAATGCTTCGTAGATCTTATTCAGCTATGTTTAAAACTGAAGTTATATCATATGCTGAAGAGCATGGTAATAGGACCGCCGGAAAAAATTTGATGTTGACGAAAGCAACGTCAGGTTATGGAGAAGAAATAAAGATGAAATTAAACAGATACCAAAGGTAAAGAAGGTAATAATAAAGGACGTTACCGTATACATTTTTACAAACCAAGGACTTCATATTGTCCTCTGCAATTGCAGTAAAGAAAATATTCCTGTTATGGTAAAAAGGCGTAAAAACACCCTATTTCTTGAGTAGCGATATCTTTCAGGATTTCAGACATCAATGGTCGAAGTTAGTTGACTTTCATCAATCAGAAGTAGCAGAGAGATTCAGCTCTGAACAAATCCTATAAAGCAATAAGTGAGAATTAGTGAAAACCGTCAAGTTTAATCTGTCTTTATGTTTGTGTACGGTTCTATGTGTGCCTGTATTTTATATTCTTATAAAAAAATGAATAAGAAAATGGAGCTTGTGAAGTTAATAAGAACTTATTATGAACCAGAAGTCGAGCATTATCCCTTACAGTTATTTCATTAATGCACAGTGAAATTAATTAAATATTAAGTTCATATTTCTGAGAATAATCTCTTTAGAAGGAAAAAAACTTAGATGTTTTGCTTATTTGTTTGTAGATTCATCACAGTAGACTGAATGATACTGTTTATGATGCATATTTGTAATTGTTTGGGCGAGACGTTTACAGGTTGGTTCGAAGTACGATAACGCAGGTAGATAGATTTGGAGCAATGAATGAATTGAATAGACATTATAGAGGAAATTTACAATATAAACAAGGTAACAAAATAAAACACATCTGTAAGTTGTGTATAAAGTTGAGAAAATTTGCATATATACAATTACACACATACACACACGTGCATGCATTCATCTGCACCTCCACACAGACACACGCACACACACACACACATATATATATATATATATACATACACACACACATACATTCATATGTATCTGCATACATTTACACGGACACACATATCATCACAAATACGTATATGCACGCTTATGCACATACATGCGTATGAATGAATACATTAGTACATATTCTTGTTGACCTATATATTTAAATATACATATACATACACACTCGTGCACACATTTATACGCATACACACACACATATATAAATATATTTGTACGTTTTTTTATTATTCATTACACCTAAGAAGAAATTCATATAGATCCATGTCGATCAGTTAAATTCGATTGTTTGGAAGAATTTGTAATAATAAATAATACATACCCTATAGCATTTCTAGGGAAGTGATTATGCATAACGGTTCCTTAAATTGTTCTGACAGAATTTACATGCGAGAATAATAAATGTCTACGTGTATATGCATGCAAGCGTAGCTAAAATGTAATGATGGACATATATCTATATCTATATATAAATATATATATATATATAAACACGCAAAAATATATATACAATATACATACACATATACCTACATATATATACATATATATATAATATATATAATATATATATTACATATATATATATATATATATATATATATATAATATATATATATATATATATATATATATATATATACGTACATATACGCGCAGAAGTGGATGTGTGGAAGTAGCTTGCTTAGCAGCTACATGGTTCCGGATTAAGTACCACTGACTCGCACCTTGGGCAAGTGTCTTCTACTATAGCCACGGGCCGGCCAAAGCCTTCTGAGAGGATTTGGTAGACGGAAACTGAAAGAAGCCCTTCGTATATATGTATAAATATATGTGTGTGCGAGTATATGCTTGTGTGTTTGTGTTTACGCTGCAACATTGCTTGACAACCGATGCTAGTGTACTTATGTCCCCGTAACTTAGCGGTACGGTAAAAGAACCGACAGAATAAGTACTAGGCATTCAAAGAGAAAATCCTGGCGTCTATTTGCTCGACTACAGGCAGTGCTCCAGCATGGCCAAAGTTAAGTGACTGAAACAATTAAAAGAGTAAAAGAGTATACATACACAAAACCATGCATATGTATATATATATACATATATATATATATATATATATGTGTGTGTGTGTGTGTGTATGTATGTATATACAGGCACTTACACACATTAGTATAATCACGCACAAGTGTACCCATGTACACATATAAATGCTTATGCACATACGCACGCACATATATACATACACATAGACACATATATACGCACACATGCACAATTAACATACACAGTTAGGCTCTCGTATAGGCACACGTCACGTACATATATAAATATACATGCACACATGTATATACACACAAATACAGAAAAATACATGCACACATACATATACACACGCCCATAACTGCATTCACGCTTATATAGGTATGGATATACTCCACACACACATACAAATGCAATTGCGCATGTTTAATTTAGTTCAGTTACATTTGAAAGAGTTATGTAAGAGGAGAAAGAATCGTGTAAGTTTTCGACCGGTCAAATATAAGTAAAATGTTACTAACGGCATGGTTACTTATATTAGAAAAATATGTAGGATGGGTGAAGGTTATATAAATGTAATAGTAATTTTGAACTATGCACAGGATAAGCAAATAAGAAAAGTGCATATAAATGTATGTATATATATATTCATTTCATTTACACTTATATATATGTATATATATATATATATATATATATATATTATATATATATATATATTATATATATATATATATATATATATATATATATGCACATATACACATACATAAGTGTGAATAAAAAGGTATGTAGATTAGTAGTCACATATTGCTTTGGAAAGTATATTTGCGTATATATGTATGTAAGTATATAAACATACGTATGTTTTCTCTTGCATACATATATACATATATATTCACATGCACATATATTCATACACATACATTCGTACGTAGACCTACGTATACGCATACATATATATGTCCACATACACATATATATACATATTCATGCATACACATGTCTATATACATAAACATAAATACAAACACATATATAGGCATAAACTGGCTTTGAATAATAGATTGGTTGAAATTAATAAGAAACATTTCGATATACTCAGACAAGTAAAGCTATTTGATAGAACGGCACCATATACTCCCCACTTTACGTTGATGGATCATTAGGCGAATTTTGAGAGTCAATCTTCTGTTCAACTAAACCTGGCTTAGGTAGGATAAGTACGTCAAATACGGATAGAATAGCCCATTATGAGAAAAGGAATATAGATTTAGCATTTTGGATTAGTACGGAGAATGTAATAACATGCTTTTTATCATTGGATAATAAAAGAAAAAACATACTTTTTGTAATTCAATATTAGTAGCTATTAACAATACATTTCGCTGAAACTTTTAGACAGAGCAGTTAACTTTGGTAATAGATTTATGGAAATCACACATTTAGACAAAGATATAATTTCAACCTATAGGCGAAGCCTAATATCTTTCAGAGAAAAAAGTTAGACTCATAGTGACCGCCAAGATGACTTTGATGTCACAATGGGATCCTCCCAGATTACAGATATTGTTGGCCTGTTTTTAATCCCGAAGATTAATGAAGAGTTCATGGTTTGTGGACGCCCCTCGACGATTAAGTAGACTAGTCCAATACGTAGTCTAGACGTCGGCGTTGAGTAGCAGTCGGAGCAAAGTAGGAGTCGGGTTGAGTAGAAGCATCCGAATGTGCGACATAGCAGTTCCATAATATCAGAGGATATGCATTGCTTAAAAAGAAATTGGGTAGACGTTTTCCTAATTTAACAGAATTAAATATTGATACATCTTCTGCGAATGATCGTCACAAACATAAGCTTCGCCATGGATATGGAAAACATCGAAATTTCTTGATTTATAATTTTATAATGAACCCAATAGATAATAGGCAAATTTGGAATAACTCTTCCAGAAAACGGGAAATTATATTGTTTAACCCACATATTTACTTTCACGTCAAAAATCAACCCAAGTTAGTTTTTAAAGATTATTGATAAAATCTTCCCCTAAGGTCATAAATATCATCGTATTTTTAATAGGTGTAGTCTAAAATAGTGGAGGCGCAATGGCCCAGTGGTTAGCGCAGTGGAGTCGCGGTCGTAGGATCGCGGTTTCGATTCCCAGACCGGGCGTTGTGAGTGTTTATTGAGCGAAAACACCTAAAGATCCAGGAAGCTCCGGCAGGGATGGTGGTGATCCCTGCTGTACTCTTTCACCACAACTTTCTCTCACTCTTACTTCCTGTTTCTGTTGTACCTGTATTTCAAAGGGCCGGCCTTGTCACTCTCTGTGTCACGCTGAATATCCCAGAGAACTACGTTAAGGGTACACGTGTCTGTGGAGTGCTCAGCCACTTACACGATAATTTCACGAGCAGGCTGTTCCGTTGATCGGATCAACCGGAACCCTCGTCGTCGTAACCGACGGAGTGCTTCCAGTCTAAAATAATCGTATTCGACCACGCCTAACCCAGGTTCTATAATAGATGCGAATAATAAGTTTAATTTTAGAAGTTATATTACTGATAGGCACGCTCATATAGCTGGTCACAAAACGGTTAATGATATAGAATCTAAGAATGCAAAAGCGAAGCCTCTAAATAAAATTGTAATTGTAGTTCCCGGAATTCCTTTCCACTAAAGGGGTTTTGCTTGAGGACAAACGTAGTGTATGAATGCGAGCTTTTGACTCATAATGAATCCTGTATAAAGCAATATATAGGGAGCAAAATAGATTATAAAACTCGATTCAGGGGACATACAAACACGTTTATACATCAGGACAAGAAAAAATCAACTGCACTAGATATTTATGTGAATAACTTAAAAATGCAAAATAAGAATATAGAGTCATTTAGTCAATAATGACTGAAACGACCCCATACAACACCCATACTAGAACGTGCAGATTGTGCACAAAACAATCAACATATTTCGTATTGATAAAAAAAATATTATTTAATAAGATCACGGATGTTTTGATTTTCTGTAGACACAAATATTTTTCAACTTTAATTTATTTTTTCTCCTTAAATGATCAGACTGTATACAAGTTTAACCTTGAACACTTATTGTATTTAGGACTCATCTTATAATATCACTGCTAAACGTTCATTTAAACGATGAAATGCAGCATTTCTGATATTTCATGTGCCTGAATATCATGTACTTTCGCTCTAAGCTTCAAATTTAACTTAGCGGTTCTGTAAAAGAGGTCGATAGAATAAGTACTAGGCTTACAAAGAATAAGTCTTGAACATTATTTATATTTTACAGATATTTGTTCTCATCTTTTTTGTTGTTCACACAACGTCTTGGCTGATAAACCCTTCTGCCTCCATCATGTGTCTCGGGGAAATTTCGAACCTGGGTTCTATTTCCTAAGGTATTTTACGATGTCGTCGTTATTATTATTATTATTATTATTAGTATTAGTATTAGTATTATTATTATCTTATGTTTGACTTTTTATTTACATGTGTACAAGTTGGCTCTAAGTCTCACCCAGAGAACTCAAGAGACAACAAGTTGGATGTTCATGTTGGTGTTATGCATAGGGTGTCATATATTTGGTTTTGTACATAGTGTTATTCTAGAGAATGTTTAAGAAACCATAAGAAAATTATGTTGGTTTTAAAACTTGAGATTACATAGAAAGCAGTTCACATGAACACTATCTTTAGAATTTCTGCCATTTTGGGGTTTCCTGGTATGTGAGCTAGGTAGCAATCAGCCCCTTTTGCTATCATTCCCAGGACACCTATGATAACAGGTATTGTTTTAGTCTTCAGGTTCCACATTTTGCTAATTTCTATTATTATTATTATTATTATTATTATTATTGCTATTCTTCTTATTGTTATTATTATTATTATTATTCGAACCTGGAATCTTGAGCTTTGTGGCCCACGCTCTTAACCACTACGCTATATGCCCGTGGGCAATTATGGACTGTATTTTAGGGCTTATAATTCTAATATATTCCTATCCTTGCTTAATACCGTTTCCCATATGCTATTCATATCTCCACTCAGTCTGCTTAGGAGGTTGTTGTGTCCTAGCATTTGTGCTGCTAATTTTAGTTTTCCAGTGGTGTTCTCTATCTATTATTTAACTTCATCCAGGAGGGGGAGGTGTCTCCATTTTTTCATACATGATCAGCTATACCCGATTTATCAGTATCTCCTCGTGTCACATCTTAGCGATATTTGTCTACCCTTATTTTGAGGGGGTGTCTTGTTTCGCCTTTGTATAACCTACCACAGCTGCATGGGATGGAGTACACGCAGTTTTTGGTCATAATTGCTTATGTTGGTTGTTTTACTCGATATGATATCTTTTGTATCTTTTCGGAGAGGCATTTCACATAGGGTAGACAGAATGTGGACAGTTTATTGGTTTCATCCTCCCTTTTCTTTATTATTGGAGTGGATAGTATGTTTTTTGCGGATAGTTGTTGCTTAATAGATTGTTACTGAACTTAATCATTTCTTCATGGTGTGTATCACGATCGCTACTTATATTCTTTCCTCGATGGTTTAGGCACTGAGAAATCCACCCCTTTACACGGTATGGATGGTGGGAATTGAAGTCGAGGTATTGTCCAGTGAAGGTCGGCTTCCATTATACGAATGTCCTGAATCCATACTTCGTGCGTGTTATTAATACGTCCAGGAATGCTAGCTGATTATATTTTTAATCCGTCAAATGTAAATAATGTAAATAATGTACGTAATTCCTCATCTCTTAAATATAGAACTGTGTTGGGAAATATATTGACAAAATAACCTATGACTCCTGAAATTTGTTTTCTTTCTATTAATCTTTAAATATGTATAGATATATACATACACATATAAACCCATACACACACATAAGCATAAGAACGGATATATTCATGTCCACATACATATACAAATATCCATATACATTCACACACATATATTCATATACACACATACATTCATCTACATATAGATCTATACATATACTCACATGCATCTACCCATATGCACACACATATATGCATGTAAAGGCAGCTTACACTCACAGAGCCATACATGCATATATGCATACATACATGTATTCATGCATATGTGCGTGTGTGTATGTATATGGGTGTGTATGTGTGTGTACAACGGGTATTAATATGTTGTTAAGGATATGTTAATGTAGTTATTAATGCAACTCAAATATTAGGTTTATCAAATATTCTCTAGTATTTACTGCTTTTTGAATAATGTTTAGCCAACGCCGTATAGATAAATTTATGTATTTTGGTGAATTATTAGTTTTCGGAAGGGAATTATATACCACTGAAGATTGCTAGATGTATGTATGTTATTGAGATATAGAATTGCAATGACTGGAGTGCGTGATTGCTTTGCAAACACCTCGTCCAAACACATAAATATAAATCATAAACAGTATCATCCAGTCTGCTGTGGTAAATATACAAACAATTATACACATTATCTGATGCATTTTTCCTTCTGAAGTGATTATGCTCAGCTATATGAACTTAATTTTTAAGTTTAACTGAAACAGATGTAAGGGATAATGATCGATTTGTTGTTGATAATAAACTTATAATTTCCCTTTTCTCATTCTTCTTCGATTACACACACACATACACACACACACACACACACACACACCACACACACACACACACACACACACACACACACACATATATATATATATTATATATATATATATATATATATATATTCTGACAATCCTCCTATAATTTCAGTTGTAGTCGTGTGGACTTTTGGTGGCCTTCATATTTATTTATAGCTGTTTAAAAAACAAATTATGATTTCGTTATTTTGAGAGCCAATATAGTACCTGGTTCTTGTTCACTCCATGTATAAGAAGATTTGTGCGCTATTGGGTGTAGGAACAAGCTCGAAGACAGCTTATAGATGCCCCTCAACTTATGGATCGTACGTTTCAAACAACCTGCATATGAAATATATATTATGCTGTAAATATTACTTACATGGAAAACGATTGTTTGGGATCTGATATTGGGGGAAACGATGGTCAGAAATATGCAGATATATATTTCTTATGTCTTTATAGCCCACAAGGGGCTAAACATAGAGGGGACAAACAAGGACAGGCAAAGGGATTTAATCGATTACATCGACCCCAGTGCGTAACTGGTACTTAATCTATCGACCCCGAAATGATGAAAGGCAAAGTCGACCTCGGCGGAATTTGAAATCAGAACGTAAATACAGACGAAATACCGCTAAGCATTTCACCCGGTGTGCTAACTTTTCTGCCACCTCGCCGACTTTGCAGATATATATTTCTGGTTGTGTATTAACCACAGTCACACCGTCGTCTTATGCCTATCACCTTTATAGTAAGATTCTATAAAAACCTCACTTCATATTTACAGGTCTGTTGTAAAAAAAATTGCTTCCAATTTGTTTGGAAGCCTTAATATGACCATACTTATATTTACACTTACACTGTCACTTTTCCAAGTCTCACATTAGATTCATGGACCTTGTTTTCGGAGCTGAGAAATATGTTGAGGATCTCAGGTTTATAATGAGACATTCTGAAATTAACTAATACAGAAAAATGGAAATATCATAATGAAACATAGAATCTAGTTCTTGTTTGAACAACGTCAAGTATTATGTAGAAGAAGTGTGTAAAACTTAAATGATCTATTTATTAATGAGCAAATTGTTAACAAATTTCTCATAATCCAGAATTCCCCATTTTGACTACAATAAATCTTTGTTAATTAAGTCAATTATTATCTGTCAGCGGATACACTGATAACGTCAGTCGAAATGGGAGACATCGTAAAACATCCTCACTTCTACAATAACTGCAGGATAAAGACGTCTAATATTTGTTCCATGTTAAAATTATTCTACGTGACTATTTTAAGGCTACGTAAAAGTTTTGTCTAGAATACACAGGGAGATATCGCTAGGATGATTAAGTGGTTCTGTCGTTGGTGCAAATATAAAAGTGGTCGGGCAAAATGATGGATAATGGACTTCCTCGAGGTGAAATGAAACTGGATGTTTGCAGACAACTTCAGCTTCAATAATAATTTATTCGTCTTGTAACTAACAAATGTTCCTGAGTTACGGTTATAATTCATAAACCAAATATTGATATATCTTAAAGATCTGAATGTTGTGTTTGTTTCCAGATATTGTAGTACTTGTACGTACACATTGCTTTAGGATTAATAATTATATTACAATTAAAAAAATCGATGGCAGTGATGTGTTTCTTTTTATATTAAAAGAAACACAATGAGTTTTGTATTCATGTATTCACAGCTAACAGCGACAAATTTATGCTGTTATTGAACAATGTAATTTGCTTACTCTCGTCTGCAAGTATTAAGAATCGTTTTGTGCTCGACACTTCAAAATCTTTTTTTTTAAATTCCAAAACAATTCCTTCTTATCCAATAGCCTCGTGGTTACATTCCCTATTTTCAGACAATTTACAAAATTGACGTTTTATACACGTTATATTTTGAATTATGTATGTAAGTTTCCCAAATTCTATGATAAAATCTAATGCATAATAATGGTAAATATCATTAAACGAATATAAAGTATTTAAGGAAGTTATTTAGGTACAAAAATAAAAATGAAACCATATGCAGTTACGAAAATCATGTTTTCCTTAGATTCCTACAGATTTTGTTGTCATAGCACGTAGCGAAGTGTTTTGAAAGATTTATGCATGCATATATATATGTATGTATGCATATGTGTATATCTATGTATGGATGTGTGCGCGTATATATAAATAAATATGTATATACATATATATATATGTGTGTGTATATATATGTATATACATATATATATATATATGTGTGTGTGTATATATATATTATATATATATATATATATATATATTATATATATATATTATGTGAAATAGAAAGATGAATAATCTTGTAGTAGATTAATCAACAGTTTAACCGATAGCAAAAATCACAGCAGTAAACAGCACGGTTGGAGGTACAACCATCTGGCGTTGCAACCGTGCGTTGGTGCGGATAATTGAAATTAAAACATTATTGGTGAATTGAAGAAATGGAGCTGAACGCAGATTGAACAGAAATCGTTTTATTTCATTCTACACGTGTTTCGAAAGGCACAAATTACCAAAATCCGATTGAATAATGGGACCATATTGTGTCTTTCTCTTCAGGAAGAAAAAAGGAAATCCGTTGGAAAAACAAAAAACAGAACAGAGGCGGAGCAAAAAACAAATCGAACTGTGCTCCTAAGAGCCCATGGCGAAACTGTTTATCAGTGTATGTTGAGAACCGGTGGCTGAAGAATTCAACGGGTCAGGCATCGGTCAATCATGTGGGTGAGGGTGTATAGATGTTCTTTGTGACCGAGAATAAAGTTCTGACTATTTAAAGAATATTGGATGTTTTATAAGTGGCGAGAAAAAATCTACTTAGAGACGTGTGTGTGTGTATACTGTTCTATATATGTGTGTGTTGGCGTAGGGGTAGAAAACATTTTTTGTGTACGTGTGTGCGTTTGATCGTTCGGCTGTCAGTGGCTACTGCTGTGATAACCGTTGGGTGGCAGAAAGAAAAAAATAAAAAAATTATATATATATATTATGTTTTATGTGTGTGGTGTTCATCTAAGCCTACCTTGTCAAGGAAACCCCCCGCTGTGAAAAAACCAAGCCCCGTTTGTCTTACAGGAGTAATTCCCCTTGCAGTGGTCAATCGTAGATATCTTAAAGGCTATTTCAGAATTTGGTAACAGAATTTGGGAATTACTCCTGTAAGACAAACGGGGCTTGGTTTTTTCACAGCGGGGGGTTTCCTTGACAAGGTAGGCTTAGATGAACACACACACACATAAAACATAATATATATATATAATTTTTTTATTTTTTTCTTTCTGCCACCCAACGGTTATCACAGCAGTAGCCACTGACAGCCGAACGATCAAACGCACACACGTACACAAAAAATGTTTTCTACCCCTACGCCAACACACACATATATAGAACAGTATACACACACACACGTCTCTAAGTAGATTTTTTCTCGCCACTTATAAAACATCCAATATTCTTTAAATAGTCAGAACTTTATTCTCGGTCACAAAGAACATCTAACACTCACCCACATGATGACCGATGCCTGACCGTTGAATTCTTCAGCACCGGTTCTCAACATACACTGATAAACAGTTTCGCCATGGGCTCTTAGGAGCACAGTTCGATTTGTTTTTTGCTCCGCCTCTGTTCTGTTTTTGTTTTTCCAACGGATTTCTTTTTCTTCCTGAAGAGAAAGACACAATATGGTCCATATCAATCGGATTTTGGTAATTGTGCCTTTCGAAACACGTGTAGAATGAAATAAAACGATTTCTGTTCAATCTGCGTTCAGCTCCATTTCTTCAATTCACCAATAATGTTATATATATATATATATATATATATATATATATATATATATATATATATATATATACGTATGGATGTATGTATTCATATATATATATATATGTATGTATATATATGGTACTCAAGTTTAGGAAAATATTCTACTATTGTTAAACTTCACTCGATGGGTACTTCTGTGTTCCTATTTGGAACTACAAATATTCTGTTGAGTATTTGATAACGTTTATGAGATTTTTTTCACATGCGAGTTTATTTAAAAGTTTTCTACAGCATAAATATCTCACCTATATTTGCTTGCGCTTCTATTCCTTAATAACATAGACACCTCTAGCAATTCGAGTGCTATATAATTCCCTTCCGATAACAATTTCCAATATACCTAAATTCATCTATTCTATTTGGCATTGGCTAAATATTTTTCAAAATGCTATAGAATATTTAATAATAATATTAGACTAACTTTTTTCTAAAGCCAGAAATTATTGCGGCACACAACGCTAGTAGAAATTTGTTGCTCGACAACATACGTGAGTGGGTGAAGGAGAATACGAAGCCGCATTCGTATGTTTTGAATTCGTTGGTACTGGATGTTGAAAATAGTTTGTCTGATGTTACTTGAATCAGATAGGTATGTTCAATTTTTTCAGTGCTCTCTAATTTAAAATATTGAAATCTTTGTGCTGATGAAGAGAATGATAAAATGGAGATGTAATTCTTGCATCTCCATATCTATCTAACTCAGAAACGCGTCGACAAGTAATCAAATGCCGGGTGAATTTTCGTTATTTTTTCCTCTATGCCTACGTGAATTGATTTTGAGGATACATTGTCTGGGATATTCTTCTTATAGTAGCAAAAATAGCTAAGTTTTTGGCTGCTATTTCTAAAAGTTCGGTATGTGGCAAAGCAAATTTTTTTTTTTTTGCTGAACCCTACTTATACTTATACTCATAATTATATATAGTAATGTTTAAGTTTACCGTAAATGGTCCTTTTAACATGCTGAACACTACTTGGTAGAATTATTAATTACCAATTTATTAATTAATTTTACACTTTATTATTTTTACATATATATATATCTATATATATAAAACTGTAGTTGTGTGAGTGTCTGTCTCCTACGAATTAGATTCCTAACTACTCCCACATTTTGCGGTGCAGTTTAACCAAATTCGGGTATCTTATAGTCGTGATTCATATCGAGCCCGTCTGCGTATTAGTGCGCGTCTACAATGAGTCTACAATTTAAAAAATAATTTAACATCATTTTTTTCCATTTTAACGCATATTTTTTCGTGTGTCGATGGCGGCGGAGTTGGCGTCCATGGTCACACCTGCACCTGTGTTGCTTCTCCCCCTTCTTCCCTCCCTCGTGAAGCTGTGGGGAAGGGAGTGTAAGGAAATCAACGTCGTAAAGCACTGTCAAGGAGACTAGCGTTCTTTTAGAACAACGACTTCGTGGCTTGAAGACACCAAAATTACCATCATTTTTTATTCCATTTTTAATGCATTTTTTTGCTATTTCTTTGCTATAACTCACTAAAAATGCTTATATAGTTATTTCCCTTACAAACCCGAGCAACGCCGGGCGATACTGCTAGTATAATATAAATTGAACATGAGCGATCGCTGTATTCATTCTTGTCTTGAGGTTCACAGACAAACGGCTGGGTGGGTTCACGTGAAAAATGGCACACATGTGGAGACGGGTGTATAGACTGGAATTCCGTTTGTATTTTTCCTAGCTCTCATACCTACAGAGAAAATCGATTAAAACATTTTCTAGAGGAATTCCCCTACTAGTTCCGCCATTAAAACAACCAGTTGCTCCCACAGCCAGCATATACCATTTCGCTAGCAACAAAGGGAGTACAGGATGACAGTCAGCCAAAACTTTCGCTATGCTGTCCCTTTTCTCCTCTCTCACATACACACGCGCAGCTGAGAGCAGAAATTGAAAGAAGATTAGCTGGCTACCTGGCTTACATGCTGCCTACCTGACTGACTGACTGACCGACCGGCCAGCCAACCAGGCAACCAGCCACATCAACTAACCACCAATCAACCAACCAAATAACTGATAGTATGTCTATCTATCTATCTATCTATCTATCTATCTATCTATCTATCTATCTATCTCTCTCTCTATATATATACATATATATATATATTATATATATATATATATATATATATTATATATATATATATATATATATATTCTCTCAATGCATCTATCTCTCTCGCAGGTTGTCCACATAATTCTATGTACAAATATTTATTTGCTTTTGTATGATTGAATATAACTGTATGTCTGTGTGCATGTGTGTGTTTGCTACGTGTATGTGTGTGTGTACGTGTGTGGATCTCTACAAAGAGAGTGAGAATGATGAAATTTCCATAGGTATGTAAATAGAAAACAGTCTAGTAATGTATCATATATGCGTGATTTATTAAAGTTAACTTCTGATTACAATATTTATATATCCATTACAATTTCCTTGCAGCAATGTTCTCTTACTTATGTATATATTCTGTTATAGAAATAAAATGCATTACTATAAAACAAAATTAAAAGATTTTGTTTAATGGCGAGAACAAAATAGTGAATTAGATAGGTATATTGTTACAAATAGAAAATGCAAATGTGTTTCTTCTGAGAATACGTTTCTTACAATGCCTATAATATCAGTGATCTTTTCAAATAAAAGAATTTTTTGAAATATACATAGTTGAAACATAAATCGTTTCTTGAACTCTTGTATTTCACACATCTACAGAAACATTGAAACTTTTCAAGTATTGAAAATAACATCAAATATAAATATTTAGTTTTACACTTAAAACATATAGCTGAAATGACAGTATTAACGTCAAAACGAATAATTGAATAAATATATCGTGTGTTCTTAAACCTAAATTTTGAAGATGATGAATTTAACATTTGTTGACCTTTCTTTAATATGATTTCTTGCACAACTGAGGAGATATCAAAGCAAATATTTGAGAGCAAATACAATTAAAACAAAAGCGATAACCTACAGAAAGGAAATTCTGAAAAGAATTACAAATAGAACGAAAATATAGGAAATTAAAACAAAAAAAAGTGAATAAACAGCGAAAGATCGGTCGAGAAAACAGCAGTTGATGATATCGGGCTGATTACAAACGAAGATTTGGAGAAGATGAAAGACGAATAAATAAAAGGAAAGTATAGCACGAAAATTGATACCGGGAAACATAAAATAAGTTAAAACATATGGTAGATAACATACGTTAGATAATTTGAATAAAAATATTATGTGAATGAGATAACATTACAAAGACATTAAAACTTATTTTAAAAAGCGATTTCTAAACAATAAGCAGTAAATGAAAGTGAAAAGTAAATGACGCAAAAAATCATCCAAGAGAAATGCATATCGTGGATAGAAAAAAGTGGGCAAGATCTGATAAATATATCTACACTTAAGAAAATTGGAAAAAGGGGAAAATTTAGAGCAAAAGGAAAGATAAGTGATCAGACAGACAACAAAAGTTAAACCAAACTTTGTAGATCTACCATATAGACTCCACATATAAACATAGATAATCGGTGATTGAAAAGAAAGGTGAATTTAAATGTGGAAATGGTGAAAGAATTAGAGAACTTAACAAGAAAAGTGTACTATATAGACACATGAAAATAACGAATACAGAAACTGGGAAAACCTTAAAACTTATAATCACTTCGAGGGATGAAATAGAAATGAAAGAAATGGGTTGTAGTATGATGACATTGAGAATATAACGTTAAAGCATTAAAGCATGCAAAATGTATTTCCAGAAATAAACGCCATGATGTAATGCTTGGAGCTGAGATGAATAAAATAATTACATAATGAATCGTATCAGGTACACATATCTGTCTGTCTCTCCCTCATTTTCTGTTTCTCTCTTTCTATCTCTATCTGTACATACGCACACAAATACATATATACGTACACAAATACACACATACGTTTATAAAAATGTTATATCGTTTCGTGTATTTAGGCTAAAGTGAAAAGTTATTTCATGTCAACAACGTTGTTCTTAATACTTAAAACATATAGATCATTATTTTATAAGTGACAAAACTGCAATGAATGACGTGAAAATATTTTATTTCACTCTATACATCACTGCAGGATTATATTTAACCAAATTTTCATTTCCCAACCTAAACGAAAACCGGAAATTTAATAATTTAATATGCTATAAATTTATACATTTTTCAAACAACAAGAACCAATATTTAAACGAAGTGAAACCATGTAGACACATTCACACTTACACACAACACTGGAAATACTACACATTTTTCAATGTTTGCTCGAAAATTTTTGTCATTGTTCTCATGGCACCAATATAAATAGGGGAAATCTTAACCTTCATAAATTCGTTGTTCTAATATTTGATGATATAACTTATAAATCGATAGTCTATTTTCTTGTTGATATTACATTGTTTATAAATAGTTACACATCATCACTACAATACATAACTTTAAATGGATATGCGCTATCAGGCCTCTGGTGGGCAATTTGTCTCAAGTGTAGTGTAGGAAACTCACAAAAACCACACTTCGTGGATTTCAGGGTCTAGAAGTTCTATATTTATAGAACCGTAATACCGCTTTTCGATGCATTGGAAACCAGATATTTTCCAACTCTTTTGGGAATTACGTTATAATATCTGAAATGGTAGTTATAAGAACTGAAATGGTAGTTATAAATCTCACACTGCGTTTGTTTGAAGAGTCTGCTGTCTTGCGACTATTAACATTTTGAGACTGTAAGGCGGCGAACTGGCAGAAACGTTAGCACGCCGGGCGAAATGCTTAGCAGTATTTCGTCTGTCGTTACGTTCTGGGTTCAAATTCCATGGAGGTCGACTTTTCCTTTCATCCATTCAGGATCGATAAATTAAATACCAGTTGCGTACTGAGGTCCATCTAATCGACTGACCCCTCGACCAAAATTTTGGGCCTTGTGTTTAGAGTAGAAAAGATTATTTTGGGACTATTCCTTGCAGTCAAACCCAATCAATGTCCTATTCCTCAGGCTTCATTTCTGATGATATATCGAATTATCGTTGTCAGTTCTTAACACCTGTTTTTGGAAGAAACTGATTGAAACAGTCTTCAAAATTGATTTCATTTTTGCTAATATTTCTGCTTTCAGTTTTTAAATTTCTAAATGTTTCGTCAGCATTTAACATTACTACATTAAGAGATCTTTTGTATATAGTCTTTTAGGGAAACGTACACTTGTGTTTTCTAGTTCTCCTATATCACCGGCATTCAACGACACGCTTCCTCTTTTACAGCGTGAAACTGTTTGGGAACGCATGATTACATGCTTTATGAGTGGCTTCCTTTCTTTATTATCAGTATCCTTCAGCACATGTTTCCCTTGTTAGAAAATGCCTGCTTATAATAATCGCTAATATCAACTAATTAGTCATACTGATCAAATATTCGTTGCTTGGTGATGGTTCCGATATGCAGTGTGAAATATGAAATCTTCAATATCTGGATATAGCAATTTCCCAGATACACACACACACAAACACTCACCCGAACACACACACACGGATATATAAAGGTATATATATATATATATATATATATATATATATATATATATATATATATATTATATATATATATATATGCCCCACCATGGCCACAGCTCGTGAGCTGTAATTAGATAAAATAAAATAATATATATATATATCACTTCATAATTTGACACTGAATTATTGGAAGTCCACCTGAAGATTGTCGATCAAGACAAGAAACGATTGTAGTGGCGGTTTTTTTGACTATTTATTAAAATTTTATGTATTGATTAAGTCTTTCCTTGTTTGTTTTGCAAAATAGTGGTTTTGTCTCGAATGATATTTTATATATATATATATATAATTAATCAATATAGGGTGCCAAAAAAATTTTGTAGAATTTTTTTGCCACCAGCGGCCTAGTGGGAAAAAATTAAATAGTCATAGACCATTTTTAAGTTCAACATCAACAATCAAGGAACGGCCATAATAGGCCATTCACCCACTAGAAATAACAGCCAAAGCTTCAACCGCAAATAAAAATCAATTCCGTAAACCAGGAGAAAATTTAAAAAACATTTACCCTGTAATTTCTTATACGATGCACCGTTTCATCTGCTGTTTAATGGTAAACTAACCTGATTAAATTAAATCAAGCCAATCTTCCATAGGCCCTCAGATTCTTCAGTAAGAAATAGCCAAGTCGGAACAGATATTTTCACGAGGCATTTCCGACCCTGCCAAGGCAATATCTGACCTAAAATTTTCAAATCATCGCACTCGCGCCAAATTTATCGGCAGCAAATAAATATAAGCCGTCGATTCCATTACGGAATTAACCAGAAAATTCATAATTAATCAATATAGGGTGGCAAAAAAATTTTGTAGAATTTTTTTGCCACCAGCGGCCTAGTGGGAAAAAATTAAATAGTCATAGACCATTTTTAAGTTCAACATCAACAATCAAGGAACGGCCATAATAGGCCATTCACCCACTAGAAATAACAGCCAAAGCTTCAACCGCAAATAAAAATCAATTCCGTAAACCAGGAGAAAATTTAAAAAACATTTACCCTGTAATTTCTTATACGATGCACCGTTTCATCTGCTGTTTAATGGTAAACTAACCTGATTAAATTAAATCAAGCCAATCTTCCATAGGCCCTCAGATTCTTCAGTAAGAAATAGCCAAGTCGGAACAGATATTTTCACGAGGCATTTCCGACCCTGCCAAGGCAATATCTGACCTAAAATTTTCAAATCATCGCACTCGCGCCAAATTTATCGGCAGCAAATAAATATAAGCCGTCGATTCCATTACGGAATTAACCAGAAAATTCATAATTAATCAATATAGGGTGGCAAAAAAATTTTGTAGAATTTTTTTGCCACCAGCGGCCTAGTGGGAAAAAATTAAATAGTCATAGACCATTTTTAAGTTCAACATCAACAATCAAGGAACGGCCATAATAGGCCATTCACCCACTAGAAATAACAGCCAAAGCTTCAACCGCAAATAAAAATCAATTCCGTAAACCAGGAGAAAATTTAAAACACATTTACCCTGTAATTTCTTATACGATGCACCGTTTCATCTGCTGTTTAATGGTAAACTAACCTGATTAAATTAAATCAAGCCAATCTTCCATAGGCCCTCAGATTCTTCAGTAAGAAATAGCCAAGTCGAAACAGATATTTTCACGAGGCATTTCCGACCCTGCCAAGGCAATATCTGACCTAAAATTTTCAAATCATCGCACTCGCGCCAAATTTATCGGCAGCAAATAAATATAAGCCGTCGATTCCATTACGGAATTAACCAGAAAATTCATAATTAATCAATATAGGGAGGCAAAAAAATTTTGTAGAATTTTTTTGCCACCAGCGGCCTAGTGGGAAAAAATAAATAGTCATAGACCATTTTTAAGTTCATTGATTGTTGATGTTGAACTTAAAAATGGTCTATGACTATTTAATTTTTTCCCACTAGGCCGCTGGTGGCAAAAAAATTCTACAAAATTTTTTTGCCACTCTATATTGATTAATTATGAATTTTCTGGTTAATTCCGTAATGGAATCGACGGCTTATATTTATTTGCTGCCGATAAATTTGGCGCGAGTGCGATGATATGAAAATTTTAGGTCAGATATTGCCTTGGCAGGGTCGGAAATGCCTCGTGAAAATATCTGTTCCGACTTGGCTATTTCTTACTGAAGAATCTGAGGGCCTATGGAAGATTGGCTTGATTTAATTTAATCAGGTTAGTTTACCATTAAACAGCAGATGAAACGGTGCATCGTATAAGAAATTACAGGGTAAATGTGTTTTAAATTTTCTCCTGGTTTACGGAATTGATTTTTATTTGCGGTTGAAGCTTTGGCTGTTATTTCTAGTGGGTGAATGGCCTATTATGGCCGTTCCTTGATTGTTGATATATATATATATATATATATATATAATATATATATATATATATATGTCTGCGTCTTTTGTTCTTTCATGAACCCTCCACCTATGTATATATATATATATATATATTGAGAGAGACAGAGAGAGAGAGAGAGAGACAAAGAGATAGATAAATAGATGTATCATTCATATGTATGTGTGTGTTTGTATGTAATCTTATCATCCCGCAAATATTGTCCGAAATATCATAAATACTAGCAGTAATACCCGTCGTTGATCGGGTATTTACTTTTATAGTTTCTCAGGAGCCACATTTAAAGTATTATTATATATACAATTTACTCTTCCTATATGTTTATATGTTTTAATAGAGAAACATGTAAGACAGCTGAATTGCATACTTGTGTTTGTTTATTATTTGGCAATAATAAATGTTGATGTTATTTTATTTATTAATAAGGTAATGGCAATTATATAATATTGTAAGTGAAAAAAAACATGTAATAATTGAAGTAGGAAAAATATCAATTTCATACATGAATTTGTGTTTGCTTATTATATGATAATAATATGTGAGATATATGCTACTTTATTCATCAATACAGTAATGGCAATTATATAATACAGTTAATTTAAATATGTAATTTACTCATTATTGAATGTAATAATAATAATGTTAAATTAAGTTATTGAAGTATATCATGTTGCGTTAAGAGTGAATAATGCTTTATAAACAATATAGTTGTTTTATTTCTTGGGAGCAGAATTAAAAAAATTGCTTTTGTTCCCATACATGATGCTCCAACATAAAGTTTGCCATGTGAAAAGAATTGTTCTTCAAGTTGTAAGCTATCAACTTCTAGTGCTTCGCCTTGACTTTTATTAATGACCATGGTCAAAGAAACACGGATCGTAAATAGTTACACCATTGAACTTAAAATCGATGGTGTAACTGGTATGCCAGAAATAAAGACGGTCTTATCTAATTAGTGACAATTTTTGCCTCAAAGCAGTTTATCGTGTGTTTGTGCACAATTAATGTTGTACTATCGCATAATTTTGATTGAGACAAATTATGTAATAACACAGTAGAAGTCCATTTTTGTCAGGTGAAGAATATGAGGAGCTGCATCGGGTGGTTCTTGTGAGTTCAAAAATATAATGGGGTAATTAGCAATATGCTGATCATCAACAACTCTGTCGATTGAGCTCTAAGGGAGTACTTTTCCAGGAAATTTACTCAGTAGCATGTCATTAAGGCTATGTACAGCAACAAATTTTGGAACCAGGATAAGTGGCCCACAGATTCTATCTGCATTATTGTAATTATGAGGAGTATTTGCAAATATTACATCCACCACATCATCGACGGAATCAGTTGAATTATTATTGGACTGAGTGTAAGACACTCTTCTCTATTAATTGAAACTCACCCTTCACCAACTTTCAAAAGCTGCTCTGCAAATATTTCAGCTGATTGGTTACTTGAAAGCTTCGATCTCATATAATAATTGAAGTACAAAAAAGATCAATTTCATATGTGAACTTCTGTTTGATTATTATATGAACGTAATAAGTGAGTTGTGCGTTATTTTATTTATAGATACAGCAATGGCAATTATATAATACACTTCATCTATATAGGTAATTTACTCATTCTTGAATGTAATGATAGGAAAGGCAAATTAATTTATTTCAATTTGAATTAAGTGTGAGTAATTATTTATAGACAATGTTTTTGTTTTATTTCGGGGTGCATAAACAAAAAGATTTGCTTTTGCTTCCACACATGATACTCCTATATAAAGTTGGCCCTGTGAAAAGCGTGGATCTTCAAGTTGTAACCCATCAACTTTTAGTGTTTAGTGTTTAGCCCTTACTTTTATTAATGCTCATGGCAAAAGAAACACGGATAGGAAACTGTAAATGCTTAAATTGGAATGGTGCATTACATGGTATAATTGCTATGCGAGGAATTAAATCGGTCCCACGTTTACCACAACCAGTGAGAATATTTGCCTAAATGCACTTCGTCATAAGTTTGTGCACAATCAATCTTGTACTATTGCATAATTTTAGTTAACAATATCTTGATAATCAACAACCCTATCAATTGAGTTACATGATTTACACATCGGATTGAATGTAAGGAATTAGGCAATAACATAATAGCTTCCTTTGAGCCAGGTACTTTCCTTGCGCCTGAGAAAGAAAGACAGAATTTCGATTATATATATAGAAAAAAGCATAATAGCTTCTTCTGAACCATTTAGTTTCCTTTTGTTGGGCAAACAAAACTGACAGAATCTCTCTTTTACATACATAGATTAATTCTATGAAATTCTGCAGCATTCTAAAATATTGATTGATACGCATATGAATTTGGAAACTTTTAATTCAATATAATTTATTTTTACAGAATAATCTCTATGAATATATTACTAATATTAACCCAACAAAGATAGATATATCGAAGGAACATTTAAGGTACATAATCCTGTATGTGTTCAAAATGGTAATAGTGTAGCAGAAGCTACCCGAAATATTCATTTTGTTTATAGAGAAAGGTGCTTGAATGAGATAAGTTGCAGAAGATTCTCTGCAATGTTCAAGAATTTTAATTTCCGTCTGAGAGAGAGGCCACGAATAAGTTGCTCTCTTGAATTTGATAATGAGCGAATCAGAGCTTGAGAAAGATAATATTGTATCAGTTGAAAAATTAGCAACTAAACTAAATTCAAACCCTTCAACTATTCACTGCCATCTAAACAGCTCGGAAAGGTTCACTATGATTTAACATAAGCCAAACAAAAATCATGATTGGATATACGTTCATCGCTTCACTCTCGTGAACGTATCTCACCATTTTCGGAAAGATTATTGACTGATGAGGAAAATGAATTTTTTTATGGAAATGTTAATGAATACTGGCAATGGTTCGGCTGTAGAGAACACGCCAAACCACAACCCAAAATGGTTCTTCTTTCCATTTTGTGGGATTGCATTGAATTCAATCACTTTGAACTTCTACCAACTAATGCAACAAATACTGCTCACACATATTGCCAACAATTACAGCATTTGGAAGCTATTTTTAAAAAACAAGGCTTACTTTGGTAAATTGTAAGGGACCAGTGTTTCATCATGATAATTCAAAGGCCCCCACACTGCAAAGATTAAATCAGAAAAAATTGAAGAACTTGGCTGGAGAAAATCCTTCATCTGCCTTATCCCTAGATCTCACTCGTTCTGATTACCATTAGTATTGAAGCTTACAGAATCATTTAGATGGATTAGTCTTCAAAAGCCCTAAAGAGGGGGAAAATTGACCTCTCTTTCTTCTTATCAAAGCGGTAAGATGCTTTCCGCTATGGAATTAGGAAACTGATGAGTAGATGAAAGGAAGTTATCGATAGTGTTGGAAATTACATAAGGCGTAAAGTTATAATAAAATGTAAAATATTACTTATGGGATTACCTGATATATGTATATGATTCTTCTATGTCTAATGATTTAGTACTCACAACAATAATTGGATCGATTGCAGGATTTTAGTGATTCTATCCACGGCATTTCTCCCTTCTCATTCTCAATTCTGGATTCAGTGTGGCTACTAAATTTTTCTACGTGTTGAAATAGAGAGTCCAGTTGATAATTACTTTTCCAACGAAGCTTTGTCAGCCATAGATAGAAGAATATCCAACTCACTCATTCTTTCCCAAGTTCATCGGAATTTATTTCAGTTAAGTATAATCCGCAAAGCCACCAGTGCAGACAAATTGAGATGGTAGAGAGGTCGACCCTCTGAAACATTGCTTTTGACCTGCATATATTTATTCCTCTACCTCCTCCAAATTTTGATTCTATCCTGTGTTAGAGATGGGTTTCCTAAAAGGCAGTTGTACATTTTCCGGAATTTCCGCAACTTGATTCACTTGTGAGAATCAAGTACTTCGTAAAATCGATAATATCAAGAATAAAAATGTCAAACTCTTTATTTAATATTTCTATTTCATCAACTTCTCGGTATTCAAAGGTGCAGGTATAATTATTTGCAATGTTATCAATCTAAGGAAGTATTTTGAATTTGTTTTAATATTAGGTTAGGCTGACTACTGCATTCTGAAAGAACTACTTGAAGGTGAAACTGTTTAATTCCCTCGTATATATGTATTTATATATGTACGTACTAGAATATATGTTTTCTTTTGCCTTCCATCGCGTGTCAAACTGTATTATTTCGTTTGTGTAATCATAACGTTATGGTTCAGAAGAAAGTTTCATGGAGTAATTTAAAAATATTATGTAATCGACTAAATTCCAGGAAACTGTCCTGTGTGACGTGAGTGCAAGTAAATGATCCCTTGCTCGGTGGTACTTGGCATTTGTGAAGCATTTCGGTTGCGTGGTGCGATACGCCATATTCAACAAATAATGAATAGGAATGTTTTCCTCTATTTTCACATGTGAATCTCGAGGAAAATTTTACAATAAAATGTCTGATGCACTGTCTATTAGAAACGCTGTTACTAAATCGATGTTCCAAGTTTAGTTTAGATAGCATAGAGTGAGCGATATATTTGTGATAAATAGAAAAGTGATCACTCTAATGCTGGCACATAGCAAGTTAAATAACGTTTTTACTTTACAGTTCAATGTATATAACTTGATAATGCAATCACTCTCTATATATTAAATATAAAATAGATGTAGCTTGACATAACATGTAACATATTTTTTGCAAGAGATATAACTATACAAAGTGACATCTCGCTTTTCGCTTTTGATCATGTTGTATATTCCAAAGTATTAGGGAACGTAATCTGTATAACACTGCTTATAATATAATATATCAGACGTATACTGATATACCCTGTACGTAAGGGATATCAAACAAGTATTACTGCCATGTTATATTTCTCCCGATAAATGAATAGACACTGGTGTCATTGCTACAAATATAAATGTTATTTGGTTATCATCCTTAAATTTTATGATTTTCCATTTTGCAGTTTCTTTTATATTTCACCTCTGGACTCATGAATATATATTTATTTCTTTTGTTATACACGAATATCTAAGGTTATTCTGAAAATAAATACCGAATGGGTATATTTCATTCCTTGTTTCCTCCCGCTTTCCAATTCGTTGGATTCTATGAAAGAATGAAAAGGATCTAATAATTCTATAGAATTATCATGGTTGTCGGCCATATCGATCTAAATATACTTTTACCGTATTTCATAACAGCTATTGACAACTGAAAATGACATACTCTCATCTTACATATACCTTGCTTTGGAATATTAGAAATATAGCGAGGGATCAAATACGTATACCATACAATAATATTTGTACAAAGAAATCAGAATAAAAAGCAGCTTTAGATTTATTATATTGAAAGTTTAAATATAGATGATGCATCGACAGCGATTTATAGGAGTTGTTTGTTTGAATTCTTTTCATCCGTACAATACCTTTTGCTCCTCCAAAAATTACATGCATATAACAATATTCAATAATAAAGCTGGCTTGAAAGGAGGAAACCTATGTATATACAAATATTTGTATTAAGGCCGCAAAAGGCTACTGAGGAAAGACTTTCGCACTATAGAATATTGAAAAACATTTAATTAGGATTATTCACAATAAAGAACAATGCATAATTGTCCCTCTGTAACTTGCTATAAAAATAAATATTAGTGTACTTAACACTATTTACTCTCAAATATTTTGGGTATCTGATATAATGAAGTACCCTTAATCAAAGAAACGTAATATAGGTGATCAAAACCCTATAGATATCTAACCAAAGTAAAATACCCACTTGTATAATCTATCCAACGCATTCATACAGACAGATGCTCACTTACAGTTCCTCGTAAATTTCATGCAAAAGATCAAGATTTCTGAAGAGAGAGCATAAATTAATTTACATGTAATTATATGTGTCTTTGTATATGCATTTATATCTATAGTGAATTTATACTACTCGCGTACGGAGACACTGAGATTGAAGTTGCCAAAGTTGTAAGTCTTCACCGTTTCAATCTGCATACTTGTAAACAACTACCACCTAGTCACACAAATAACAGGCGTAACATTCAACGAATTAAATTATATGGCTTTCAGCACAATCTATAATAAAATTCTTAACAAACAAACTCTGTTCCACAGTAGCTGTGGTCTTAAATCATAGCAATTTAAACAAGATTTACGATTTGATTGAATATATACGCGCGAAAAGTTTCTTATATTGCATTCCTTAAAATAATTTGTCCACAAAAATGAAAACAGGTAAGAGTCAAGGAAGATAGACTAATTGCCGATAACATCGCTGCAAATGCAACAAATTTTGAAACAACAAAATTTTATGGAATGGAAGTTGCAAGGAAATGAAGTCACAAATCAAGACCTGGTCGTACATCATTAACAACAGAAAAGACAACAACAACAATAGCACGAATAGTAGCACTAACAAAGACAATATCTACGCGTGCAGCAGGGTCTGGGGTAACAACAACAGTTGGGGCATGAGGAGGACCAACAGCGAACTCATGTGCAATAACAGCTATGTTGGCAGAAAATATGAGCAATAAAAAACTAATAGCTTCGCAGTATTATTAAAACTCAGAGACCTCCTGCCACTCGCCCTATTCTGTCTACTCTTATATCTACAGACACAGGTATACGCAAGCAAGAAGTCTCGTTTTTGCTACTTCCAAGTCATTAGGAATATATCAAAGTAACGAAATGAAAATTAAAAAGACTGTAAACATGAACCGGACTTCGACCTAGATAAGTACCTTTAACATGAACACAGTGTTTGGTAATTGATCACATCTTTCCCGATACACATACAGGAGCAATTTTCAACAAAAGAAGATAGGTAATTCTGGAGTAGAGGGACAAATAATTCGAAATATATTGAGGTGACTAGGAAACATATTGCAGTTCATAAGCTGGGAGAGAAATTAGTCCTTGACAATTTCTTCAACGCAAATCATGAGGGTTGTGCTTTCCTATTCTGGTCATGAACACTAAGATATGAGGGAATAAAAGATATTCGATATGTTTCGGTAGGAGAAGCGACAAGTTGAAAGAAATAGACAACCTGGTAATTGAGGGCAGCCGGGGCACGAAATTATTTTTTCATGTATGTTCCAGATACCAGTAATGAACTCAATTGCATACAGTTAATGAGAGCTCACCTTGAAAATCTACAGCAATAAGATACAACAGATCAATACCAATATTTTAAATTAGGAATGTACAAAATCAGTAAAAAAAAATTTTGGAAACTATGCTCATTTTCAATTTCTAGTAAATTACGAACTTGTCAACACTTATGGCATCATAGATGAGCAGGTCTCGTTTGACATTATGCACTAAATTTCACTTTTGTCGCCCCTATTAACTCGTTTAGAACAGATTTTGCTATAACGCACATTTTCCACTGAACCCAACTAGAATATTTTCGTGAATAAGTGGACACTAGTTTCTTAGTCGAGCTCTGATTGGCTGTATGCAAATGAGTTCATAAATAGAGTGCGGAACTCGTGTGCGAAAAAATTTCTTGGCCCGCTGGCGAATTTTTTGACACCAGTGTTCCGGACCTCAGAAATTAACTCATTTGTATAAAGCCAATCGGAGGTCTACTTGACCTTGTCAAGTTAACAAATAAACTACCAAGTAACCTCAAGACGAAGACCGATGTGTAAGTCGATCGATCGCAAGTTATGCCTGATCTTAGAAGACAATTAGATAGATTTGCATTTATACCTATTATCGGATGTCTTTTAGGGCCCCATATGGTAGAGATGTGGATGGGAAAAATGTGAGTAGAGGGTGATGTGCTAGCAACACTCTCCCCTTATTGTTTTACAAAGTAAACTAGAACACAAAAGTAAACCAGAAATGGTTGAAACAAGAACAAGATCAACAAGAATTCTTAAAAGTGAAAACAAGCATGATGATTCCTTACCCAACTGACATTATCTTATCGTCCATCACTTATTATGCACTCATAAGTTAGTTTGAGATTGGAGCTCTGATTGCATGTATGTAAATGAGTTTATAACTGGGAACTGGAACAAAAATTTCGCAGTCAGGGCAGACAAGTGTGCGTTTCATCTATGCAGAATTTCGCTCAGTACTTTATGGCAGACCGTATTTCATTGAGGTGGGCTTTATCGCGCATTACGCTGACCTTCCCTTGAATTCCTCTTTTACCTTTATATGAGAAACTTTCTCAAAGGAATCTTGAGACATATTTTGTAAAACGGTAACTTAACAGCCTTTCTGCACAAGTTGTGGTGAACAAGATGGGTGATTATACCAGCTCGTGTTCATAATTCTGTTAAAACGAGATGAAATTTTAAACTTGATGGTAGTCAATATGTTGGTACTCCTTACTGATAACTAGTCAATGATGGGCAGATTGCACCTTCCCAAAGTTTTCTAACATCCACAATAAATGATAAATCATAGATAAGGGTTTTAAGAGTATAGGCATGGGCGACATACTGATCAATTGATGTGAGTGAAATTTGCAGTACGGCTGGTCATCAACGTTTGAGGATTGTAAATACCGCGACTGATTTCTCTGTCCATTCCAAAGGTTCTAGCGCCATATTATATGGCTGTAGCTTCTCTACGGATAATATGGCAAACTATCGGAAGCGCCGTATACCAAGCACCCAACCGTTATGGCTTGTACTTCAAGACAATTTTGTACATGCTAGTGCTAATATCACCAGCATGGATGTTAGTATGTGTTTTCTTTTTCGTTTGCAAGCAGCACAGCTGAGATGTGGGAGAGCTTTGTCAGTATATGAATAGGATCTGGTTTGGCAGGTACCTCAGTGTAGGAAGAAAGGTTTTGATCAGAGTAAATATTTCAAACAGAGAAGGCCTAAAGGGTTCTATCCTTCGTATGTAAGGAGAATAATGTGAAATCCTATATAGCATTGCTCATATGGGAGTCGTGTCTTGCATCGCTTTCCGACGAAGGTGCTTGCACTCCCTCTTTTAGTGAAAGGGGTTTGTATTTCGTTGATAGGACGAAGAATTTGCTTTCACACTCCAGGTCTCTGTATTCGTCGGACATTGATGATGTATCTCCAGTTCTTAGTTGACCATGACATTAAAGTCATTTCCCTCTGTCACTTTAATGCCTTCACAGCTCTTATTCTATATCGAGCAGAGATCCAGGCAAGACGCTTTATATTTATTGAAAGAAGCCCATATTCTTCTGCCAGATGAACCATGCGTTTGTAACATTGCACCAACTTGTTTGATATGAGATTAATGGCGAGCAAGAGCCACGGGCACATGGGAAAATTTGGGCGTCGACGAAAAATCAACCGGCATAGAAATACTTTAGATAATAGCGTGCCAAGTAACCGATATTCCGTCGTTTACAACGGCGCAAGATCCAGTTGAACCAATCAACAGAAGAGCTTGTTCATGATATTCTTTTCTTCTCTAGGTACGAGGCCCAAATTTTTAGAGAGGGTCCAGTCGATTAGATCGACCCCAGTACGCAACTGATACTTAATTTATCGACCTCGAAAGGATGAACAGCAAAGTTTACCTCGACGGAATTTGAACTCAGAACGTAAAGACAGACTGCTGAGCACTCCACAGTCAAGCGTACTAAGAACAATATTCCCAGATATATTCTGATATGAATCAGAACGTGACAAGGTTGACGCTTTGAATCGCAGACAAATTTTTACCAGCTGACTAGACTGCAGCTAAGTGGTATAAAGTGTCTTATCCAAGAACAAAACGCACTCAAATATCAATGGAATAAAATTTACTTGGAATTTTATGCGTTTAATAAGTTTACATGATCTGATATACAGACGCACATAGGATCACACATGCACACACATACATATGTAGAGAAAGAGTGAGAGGGAGAGAAACAACTTGTTTTAACTCTCTGAGCAACAGATATGCAATAACAGTACCGCTAGTAATGTTTTTATGCCACAAAAATGTGGAGGTCCTATAAAGGTCGTTGTAACTGCTGTTGTAGCACCAGGAAAACATTTTTTCAGCTGGCTATCGACAAACAGCTTGTGTCTGCATAGCATTCGCAAGGGAGGTTATCGCTCCCGTTTCTATCCTTACGTGATACTCACAGACCTAGGTTTTTGAATGTTATCCGCACTCAGGGTCAGACAACCACAAACTAGTGACGAAAACTTGACTCCACTTTCACCACCTCCATCCACCACAAACAGACCGAGCTGGTAGGCGAGCTGGTAGAAACGTTAGCACGCTAGGCGAAATGCTCAGCGGTATTTCGTCTGTCGCTACGTTCTAAGTTCAAATTCCACCGAGATCGACTTTGCCTTTCATCTTTTCGAGGTCGATATAATCGATTTAATCCATTTGTCTGTCCTTGTTTGTCATCTCTGTGTTTAATCCCTTGTGGGTAATAAAGAAATAACTACAAACACAGACTCACACTCATACCTCAACTTCTCTTCCTCTCACCCTAAACACACCAAGCATTGCATCCCTTATTCCCAGTTTCTCCGTCTACGCAGGCTTTGTAGTGACGACCATGACTTTGAGACTCAGTCTCACCTCATGGCTCACCACTTCATCCTACGTTGATATCCCCTCACCACTATCCACACTGCCCTTGTGAGAGCACGTTCCGTGGACCGTGCAACTGCTTTCTCACGAACCGCCCCATCGTCTCGCGCCTCCCATTTCACCTCACCTACAACCCCACCATCCTACCTCTCCAACGCACCATTCTCCGAGCCTTCCGGAGATTCCAGTCTGACCTCTCCACTTCGTACATCTTCCATAACTGATTCATCACCTCCTTCAATCAAGCCTACAACCTACGAAGCCTCTTGGTCCGCAGCTCCTTTCCTAAACCAATGTCCCAACCCGGCTCACACCCCTGCTCTCACCCACGCTGCCACACCTGTCCTTACCTCTCCAACACCTTCCTCCTCACCGGCACACATCATCAACCCTAGCATATCACCGACTCCTTCACCTGCACTTCTACCAATATCATCTACTCCATCTCCTGCTCTCTCTGCCCTTCTCTATACATCAGGCAAACAGGACGCTGCTTGGCTAACCGGTTCGCAGAACACCTCCGAGACATCCGACTCGGCAATCACACACCGGTTTTGCGCCCTTTCCGCTCAACCGGTCACTCCTTGCAACACTTTCCGTGTTCGGATTGTCCTTGCACAGGGGCCATCTGGACTCCCGCTTGCACCGAGAACAGAGATTAATCTTCTCTCTTCGTATCACTGTACCGTCATATGGGCTTAATTCTCCTCCCCTGTTAATCTAACCTCCTCCTTCACCTCTCTCCCCCTCACACCTACTTCCTCCCAGACACTTCTCTCTTGCTCCGACTCCTACTTCTTTCTCTTCAATCCTACTCTCCTTCTCTCATTCCTTCCCCCCTCATCGTCACCCTTCCCTCGTAAGCACACCCCGTCCCTACACATTCAATGCCCACCTTCCCCATTCCACCCCAACCAATCCTTACCCCCACTCCCACATATCCCACATCTACCCCTAACCTCCGCCTACCGACATACCTCCATCTCTACCACCACCCCACCCATGCTTTCCCCACTCTCGCTTCCCCATCTCCCGACGCTATCACACCACACACCACTACACCTTTCAACGTCATACCACACAACATATCACAACATAACACACCACCACGCACACATCAGCACTGACCACTTCCCAGACCCACATTTTCACATTGCTGGGTGGCCTGGATAAAAATTTTCTGGCCGTAACCTCAACAGTTCATTTTCGTCGTTCTTGTAATTCGGTTTATCTTCGTGTTCTTCTTGGTTCCGTATATCACGGCTGCCACCAGCCACGCTTTTTTGATTTCAGTTGGAACACTGCCGCTCTTAATTCTTGAAATTCTATTGCCGCAACAGGTCGGTAGGAGCACCTGTTCTTGTGATCTCAGTGGCACAGTAGATTGATTTATTGCTCTTCTTCGGTGACAAACCTCACCTGCACTGTGTTATATCTTACCCTTCTAGTATAGAATGTCGCAGGTCTTTTCATTTCTTCTATACATTTTTCAATAGCTTCCTCTGATGCCATCTCTTTTTTGTTCTTTGTTATGGACAGTATTCTGAATACCACTATCCTCCTTCTCGTTCAGCTGGTTACTTCTGCTGGAGGCGTCAACCTTAAACTTGACCCCTCATTCAGTGTCAGTTCCTTGCAACTCTCCTACTTCAGTCTTTCAGTTTTCACTTCCCGCACCTCCAGTTCATTTGGCGCGGTGGTACGGCTTTCAGCTGCTGAAGCATTGCTCCTAGCATGGGCTCCTTCCGATTCGCTATTTATTTTTTCCAAGTCTCTTCACCCCTAAATGAGGGAACGAAAACAAACAAATGCACAGGCCTGCAAGCAAAGGGGACAACAATCTTCAACAAAATTCAAGAATAGGCACCAAGCGTTCAACAATCAGATAAACGAGAATACTCAACGGAATCACAAGGGTTTAAACAAAAGTCATTAGATTAACGCCTTCTCTACTACCAAAACGGTCATTTTGTTTATTGCCACTGAGGTCCCAACACAGAAGAGACAGCACAAGGAAAGACAACACAAAGTGGGTACATAAGACATAAACGAATGAATGAAATACAATATATAATAAATGCGGGTGGATTGTCTACTCGAGCCCCTCTATCGAGTAGTACCATTTAACTATTTTTTCCTTCAATGTTATCGATTTTAAATAAAATTAAATCTTACATTATCGGATCATGTATTGTTTCAAGTTCTCGTATAGGTAGAGAGTCATATCTCACCTCTGTTCCCAGTGGGTTTGTGTCATTGCCACAAATTCCATTTAGTTTTTCGTATCTCTCGATATTTATTAGTCTGCATTTTATTTTTATTGAATAGTATCTTACAGGAATTTTAACTCTTATTGCCGATTTAATTGTTTAAATGATTCTCTCAATGGCCGTGCTCATCACATAGGTCATTAAATGCCCTACCTTTGTAACTGGCTTGAGATGTCTGTGTGTCTGCTTCTGCGTCTTCGTGTTTCTGGGTAGTTTGGGATGATTGTGTTTGTCTTGAGTGTTTGCGGAGGTGAGGTAAACTGTATGAATGTGATTTCTATATTTGTATTTTGTGTGTTGGGTGCTTGTGTGTTACTTGTTTCTTTCTTTTTCTTTTTCTTCAGGTTCTTTGAGGGGGAAGTTTTTTGTTCCTTTCTCTTTCTGCTCTGCATCTTCTTGGAACTCTTCATCCATACTTTCCACATTTGTTGCTTCTATGGTTTCCTCTGTCCTCTCGACTTTGTTCCTGTTCGCGATCTGCTCCTCCTCCACTGGTTTATGGTTGCGTAATAGGGAATAGTTCACCATTATGTGTATCCTCGTTCTGCAATGGTAGCAGATGGGAGGTCTCACTTCTTGAGGCAGCTCAATTTCCTCCACTATTTCTTCTAAGTCCTGTGGGGTTGCCTGGTTTACAACTTCCAGGGCATAGCGCCATCAGTCCAATTGCTTTGTATGACTCGCATTATTTTGGGGTCCTCTTTTGTTCCCATCAACATTACTGCCAGCAACCACATCTCAGCTATCTCGGGGGGCACCCTGCATCCTTACACTCGCCACACATTTACAGAGATAGGTTGGAAAGAGTACACATTCCTCCGTTTTCAGTGTCGTAGTAGAGTGCTTTGTTGCTTCCTCTATGGTAGCACAATGCACTACCACTATGTCAGATCTACTTCCTCTACAAAAGAATTGGATGTCATTCCTGACTGTTTTCATAGCTTCTTCACTTATGCTTCCTACTGACGAAACTAGCCTCAGTAAATATATTTTTTATGGAATGAGTTAGAAACCATGGTCTAGGAACTAAATTAGATGGTAAACGTTTTTAATTTTCAATCCTTTCCAGAATTCCTCCATAATTAGTGGTTTGAGTTTTCTGATGGTCTTTCTAGCACAAGGCTTTCCTATTTGGAGGCCTCTTAATGTGCTCTAATGTACACGATATTTTTATGTGAATAATATATAGTCTAGTGAGTATTTTTTGTGCCAGATAATAATAATGTTTCTATAATTCTTATAACCCAAATATTTATTATGTTTATATATATATATATATATATATATAATATATATATATATATATATATATATATATATATATATGTTGTGTGTTGCATATGTTTGTGTGCTTGACAACCGATGGTGGTGTGTTTACGTCCCCGTAACTTAGCGGTTGAGCAAAAGAGGCCGATAGTACTAGGCTTACCATGAATAAGTTCTTGGGTCGATTTGCTCGACTAAAGGCTATGCTTCAGCATGGCCGCAGTCAAATGACTGAAGCAAGTAAAAGAGTAAAAGAGTAAATGTTTAAGATGAATAATTTCGAAATTTACGCATGCATATCAGACAAATTTACTCGCGCAAGCGTAAATGTATAGATACATTGATATATATACAAGCTCTCCTTTTCAAAACACTTACATGCAGAGG
>NC_043008.1:28444828-28472328 GCF_006345805.1 Octopus sinensis | reverse complement strand
ACGTATCATAT
Organism: Octopus sinensis; assembly: GCF_006345805.1. Classification (NCBI taxonomy): domain Eukaryota; kingdom Metazoa; phylum Mollusca; class Cephalopoda; order Octopoda; family Octopodidae; genus Octopus; species Octopus sinensis. The sequence continues at coordinate 28,472,317 of NC_043008.1, read as the reverse complement.
GTGCCATTACGAGTTCACAATGAGTGGGGTAAACGTATTGCAATGTAAATCCCAAACAATGATAACCATATAGAGCCTGTTAAATAAAAAAAAAACTGTTCTTGAAAACTGTTTCTTATATAAAAAATATATTGTTCCAATGTATAGCGACTTTTGAATTACATTGTATTTGTATATATATATATATATATATATATATATATGTTTTGGTTTCAACAAAGCTAATAATGGTGGCTTCAAAATGATGGAATAAATGATCTCGTATGAGCCAACTTTGACATTTTGGATTCATTAATACATTGATCGATGATATTCTGACATTTTTAAAAGAAACAAAAGTTAGAGAAATCATAAAAGAGTTTCATGAACACAGTGGACGTTTTACTCCGGATAGTATTTAATTGCAAAATATAATCTCTATTTCAAACACTAGTCTTACATTTCAGTCATGTATACTGTATTAACCATCAACCGCATAGACAAAAAAAAATAATGTAATACAGAAATACTTGAATGAAAGCATAATTTTTCTCAACTCAAAAACATTCGTTTAATTATTCTTCGAATATAATAAGCAATGATTAACATGAGAAATTTGACAAAATAACTTAAATGGAGGTATAGATTTGTGCAGCAAATAAAGTACGGTCATCATTCCCATTACGGTCACCTCAAGTTATGTGAATTCATACTTACGAGAGGACCACTAATTCATACGTTGTGTAATGTTGATTTTACTGAATACATTCCCACGAACACTGTCGCCCCAAGTCTACCACTTGCTAAAGTTTGAATAAGCAATGTGAGTGGTGTGTGGAGCAACTGTGGAACTCGTAAGAAGCAATATACGAAGTCCCCATGAACCTTATAATTTATCAAGTGACAGTAATCAAGCACCACCTACCCCTACCAACCTCCCACAATTTCTACCATCTCCTTTTCATGCTGACACTTAGTTTTTGTTCTGCATATTTGATCGACAGCGCGATTGAATTGACCAATATTTCAAGATGCCTGGCAAGTAGACATCAAGTGGAACTGAAGATAGTAGTTCGAAAAGAAATCATAAAGCTATTACACAAGGTATTAAACATAAAATTTTAAATAAATTGATGAAGTTGAAACCAAAACATTATATATTCCAAAGTCTACATTGATCAAAATGCGCGGCAATAAAAAGAAATTCACTCATCAACTCTTTACTCCTCACTGACTTGGAGCTTCATTTTCTTAGATTTGCAGAGGTGCCTAAAAAATGAAGTGTCTCTTTATTACTAGGTGACGTACCCGGTAATTGCCGGAAAAGCGGGTCTTATCTCTTGGTTCCGTTCTCATAATTGTTTCCCCATTCCAATAACAACAATACAAAGTATGTACCCCTTAAAACGGTTTTTGTGCATTTCCAGCGAATACCGAACTATCTTACACTGGCTCTTATTTTAAGGAATTCACAGTAAGTTATGAATATTTAAATTGTGAAGTCAGTTATGTAATAACCAAATGTGGAATTGCCTTGACCTCCTCTAGTTTGCACTCGGTTGTCCAGGTCAATACCTGGACAATAACGCCTAAATGACGTTATTGAACGAGTCTATTTCTGCTGAGGTTTGCATTTGAATCATTTCTAGATGTCCTCTACCATGCTGGTTTTGTGGATCGCCCAAAGCTTATGAGGTTCACGCATAAACATGATAGAAAATAGCTGGTGCAGTTGAATTAGTGCTCTGCTGAGTGTTGGCTCCTCCAGTGTCTGGTCCCAGTGAACATCCTCCTCCAGTAGTCCATATTTGGCACAGGCTTTCCTATAGGTCGTGAGGACTTCCCATTGTGTCTTCGAAAGCCTCTGAATGATGTAGGACATCTGACAGTGTGTAGCGGTAGGTGCATAAAGAAGCACTCCTGCTGATTAGGGTGCACAGTGTACACCTGCCCGATGGTCCCACTTCTGAAGACAGCATCTTCTTCCCAACCCTCAATATGTGTACCAAGCTTGCATCTGTTCCATCTATTGTGTGCCCAGGTATAGTATACAGTATAGTATACAAACAACAGTATTCGGAAAACAGATCACATTGGCATAGTTTGAAGGAAGCTGTCAAAATGTTTTCTCATCGATTGAGAACTACGTTTCGAGCATTGTCTTCTGTGAAATATACACGCTGGCCATTTTCAAGATGTATAGATAGATTTTAAGATGGTGTTCCTACATGTAAACAGGATGTGACCTTTGCGTTGACATAGCATATATCTAAGACCAGAGCAGTTCTTCATGCAGTGCGTGTCAATTGGCTGAAGTGACATGAAAGGCATCGTCATTCATGGTATATTTCGGAAAAAGTCACTGACCGAAATAAGTGAATGTTTAGGGAAATACTGTTTACTAGTTTAAGAGTTGCACTGAATACATTGGGAAAATAACTCTAATAGATTAAATACTAAGAACTAAGCATACTTAATGTAATTTATACCAAATAATATAGAAAATTGAATGGGTTATTTCCCTTGGCAGCTAAAATAAGATATATTCGTTATATATTCGACATTTTAAAAATAATCTAAGTGAACCACGATGTCTCCAGACATGAGTTCTACTCACGTGGTAAGTTACCTCATGATCGATAAAACTATGTAGCCAACAACTCCGAGAACAAACACACCCGCAGACAGAATCTCCCACATATGTAGTAGATTAGACTTTATCTATAATTGCCCGACTTCTCCGGAAGTAAAAGTTCTGTGTAAAATTCAGAATGTATAGTGACACTTTTATATTTTGTAGAGTCATATATTATGTGGTTAAGATTATTGAGTCTCGTAAGGGAAATGTGTGTACTTACATAATGTTGCTTTTAAAACAAAAGCTATCTAACGATATGAATATGAATGCAGAAATTTCAATAGCTATTCTTATGATGACTGCAATTCGCTGAAAAGTTTTGATACTTACTGAGGTCGATCTTCACATTTTCGCTGAAAACTATCCTAATCATGAACGTAAGACTAAGGTATAATGACGACTGTTTCTCTCTCATATGTACAGGTTGTTCCCTCCTCAAATTAATTCTAATGGGGATTAATCAGAAACCAAAATATAGTGTTCTTGATCCGTCAGTATATTTCATTCACAACGTCAAGTTGATATGTATTCTCATATAATCCAATGGAATTATTCATATATATATATATATATATATATATATATATATTATATATATATATAATATATATATATATATGATATGATATAGAGAGCATTGTTACACATAAATGCCGCACGCTAGGAGGGACTCTTAAAATTAAAACTACTAAAATAAATAACCATATCGTACTGAAATACAACTCTCGATGCAAGTCATATAAAACCAGAATTCAGCTGCATATCCCCTGTGATTTAGTAATTCAAGATTTATAATGAATGAAGAAAAACCACATACCAGGCGAACAACCGTTGTATCCAACGCAGCATGAAGAAATGTTCACACCTTACATATCTCTGTAAATGGCAGGTTTTTTCGAATTGCACTGCAGTAACAACGTGGTTATTCGGAATAAAAATTCAGTATTGAATATACACCTGTTAAATTTACAATTTAAAAGTAGGATAAAATCTTCATAAGATTTGATCAAGTAGTTAGCGTGCAAAACCTCACAAGAGAAAAATCCATCAATCTTTTCACATAAATATATTATTTTTATATTTTATTGAGGGCATTTTTACACATAAATGCCACACACTAAGAGGGACTCTTAAAGTCAAAACTACGAAAATATATAAACATATCGTACCGAAATACAACTCATTTACATAGATGTGTAAGGGGTGAACATTTCTACATGCTTCGTTGGATACGACGGTTGTTCGCCTGGTATGTTGTTTTTGTTCATTCATTATAAACCTTGAATTATGCTTGCACTGAGGAGTAAAGAGTGCATACCACTGCACTGATTATTAAATCACAGGTGATATGCAGCTGAATTCTGTTTTTAAATGACTTGCTTCGAGAGTTGGTTTCGGTACGATATTTTTTATTTGTTTTAGTAGTTTCGACTTTAAGAGTCCCTCCTAGTGTGTGGTATTTATGTGTACTAATGCCCTCTATATAATAAATAAATATATTTAAGTGAAAAATTGATGAATTTTTCTCTTATGAGTTTTTGAAAGCTAACTACTTGATAAATTCTTATGAAGATTTTATCCTATTTTTTAATTGCATGTATATATGTATATATATATACAACTTATAAACAGGGGCAAAAGACAAGTTTCTAATGCCAAATATGCCGAAACTAGACACATTGTCCATAACCGTTTAATTTATCACAATAAGCACATTACTCGAAGAAAGCCTAGAGAAATTTCTAAAAAATTCCGTTATTACCATATCGGACCTGTTTTCAGAGTTAATTCATAAGAACTTTCCCTTTGTCAAACATTAAGTCATGAACACAATTAAGTACCCCAAATATATCCAAAATAGAAATACCCAGCCCATGCGAGATACGTGCGATTCGAACTGAAACTTTCACAGAGTTGGGCTGGAGTATTTCTATTTTGGATATATTTGGGGTACTTAATTGTGTTCATGACTTAGTGTTTGGTTCTTCCATGGTATAAGTAAGTATTTCATTTATTTATTTGCCTCATTTATCACTGACGAAGGGAAAGTTCTTATGAACTAACTCTGAAATCGGGTCCGATATGATAATAACGGAATTTTTTAAAATTTCTGTGGGCTTTCTTCGAGTAACGTGCTTATTGTGATGAATTATACGGTTATGGACAATGCGTCTAGTTTCGGCATATTTGGCATTAGAAATTTTTTCATTTGACCTTGTTTATAAGTTGTTCATAAATTTAATCTTTAAAGGTATTTTTTAATATGCTGGCCATTGATAAAATTTTTATCGAAAAATGTTATCCTATATTAGCTGTATGTATATATATATATATATGTAAAAGGAACAAATAGATAGTGTCAAAAAGTAGATGGAGTACGATTCGACAGCTGTTTAAATATCACTACACATGTTTCTATACGATATACATCTACATATATGCATATTTAAATTTAGATTAAGTAACGGTTTAGCTGTATAATAGGACCTTGTTTCATTTCCTCACGTTACATATAATTGCTGTTTCTGTAAAGAAATTTTTGATGCCAGGTGGATGTGATGTCATCGAAATCAAACATTTATTGAAATAGATTGTATATCAGCAGAAGAGATACAATTTGGTCCTATTATACAGATAGACCGTTACTTACTTTATATTTAAAACCTGTATATATGTGGATCTATGATGTATCGAAACATGTATAGTGGTCATTAAATAGCTATCGAATCCTACTCTCTCTTTCGTTTGACTCTATTTATTCTTTCCATTTATTTTTCACAAGCGCGGAATGCCCAAGCCTATATATATATATATATATATGATAATAATATTAGGGAGTATGACTCCAAACTTACAGGGAAAAATTAGATTTAGGATTAAATATATATATATATTATATATATATATGTAAAAGGAACAAATAGATAGTGTCAAAAAGTAGATGGAGTACGATTCGACAGCTGTTTAAATATCACTACACATGTTTCTATACGATATACATCTACATATATGCATATTTAAATTTAGATTAAGTAACGGTTTAGCTGTATAATAGGACCTTGTTTCATTTCCTCACGTTACATATAATTGCTGTTTCTGTAAAGAAATTTTTGATGCCAGTGGATGTGATGTCATCGAAATCAAACATTTATTGAAATAGATTGTATATCAGCAGAAGAGATACAATTTGGTCCTATTATACAGATAGACCGTTACTTACTTTATATTTAAAACCTGTATATATGTGGATCTATGATGTATCGAAACATGTATAGTGGTCATTAAATAGCTATCGAATCCTACTCTCTCTTTCGTTTGACTCTATTTATTCTTTCCATTTATTTTTCACAAGCGCGGAATGCCCAAGCCTATATATATATATATATATATGATAATAATATTAGGGAGTATGACTCCAAACTTACAGGGAAAAATTAGATTTAGGATTAAATATATATATATATATATATATATATATATATCGCCACTTCATCCTACGTGGATATCCCCTCCCAACTATCCATACCGCCCTTGAAAGAGCACGTTCTGTGGACCGTGCATCTTCACTCTCCCTCCGGACCCGCCCTGCACCCTCCCGCCTCCTGTTTCCCCTCACCTACCACCCCACCAACCTACCTCTCCAACGTATCATTCTCCGAGCTTTTCGGCATCTCCAGTCCGATACGCCCTAACCGAACTCTCCTCTCCTTCAAACGAACCCACAACCTACGAGGTCTCTTGTTCCACAGCTTCTTCCTCAACCCAACCTCCAAACCTGGCTCGTTCCCCTGCTTCTGCCCACGCTGTCGCACTTACCCTTACCTCTCCAACATCATCTTGATCACCGGCACCCATCATCGATCCTATCACATCACCGATTCCTTTACCTGCACTTCTACCAATATCATCTATTGCATATCCTGCTCTCTCTGCCATTCTCTGTACATCGGACAAACGGGTCGCCGCTTGACTGATCGTGGAACACCTCCGAGACATCCGCCTCGATAATGACACCCCTGTCTCACGCCATTTTCGTTCTACCGGTCGCTCTTTGCAACACCTGTCCGTGATCGGATTGTCCTTGTACAGAGGCCGTCCGGATTCCCGTTTGCGCCGTGAACAGGGATTCATCTTCACTATTCGCTCCTCTTCCTCTAGCCTCCTCCACTTGCCTCTCTCTTCCCCCCTCCTACTTCCTCCCACCCACCTCTCCTTTCGTACTCCGACTCCTACTTCTCTTCACTGCAACTTCTCTTCACCCTTACTCTCTTTCTCTTCTCTCTTACCTTCTTTCTTTCTCTTCTCTCATACCCACCTTCCTCTTCCCTCCTTCATCGTTAACTCTCCCCCATAAGCCCACCCCACCCCTAAACATTCTTACTCCACCTTCCCTATCCTTCCTATACATAAATATATATGTATGTGTGTATGTGCGTGTAAATATATATGCATGTATATTTAGTAATGCGCACAAAATATTAACATATGGAAATGTGAATTGGAATGCAGAAAAAATTATAATTACATATGTGTATTACATACAATATTGTATAAAACTGCTATCAAACATATGCTTAGATACAATTTGAAATAGTTATTTCATTTCAATTCCAAATTGAATATAAATTATATTTACTACAACTGATGTTTATAATGTATGACCAATAAAATTTGTATGAAATACACAACGTCATTTTTCAATTCTGTTTCTATAATTGCTTTATGAAGTTATATTTAGCACTAAAGGAATGGAACGTGCAATCGTGCAAATGAGTATATAATCCCCATCCACCAAAACAATTATTTGCTAGTAAATTGTAGGTTTTTTCAAACATTTTCTAGTTTACACGCATTTATTTTTGAAGTAGATAATGTAGTATATACGAGTAATGGGATAAATTTATTACGAGTGATGACCCAAGGTCTATGAAAAGATTGATAATTTATTTATTAAGTCTTGCTACTTTTCTTCGCGTTTAGTGTTCGCATTTTAGGTCTAGTTGGATAATATCATAAGGAACTACTAGATAAGAATTTCTATATTTCTTTAATGAAGGTCCACTAGTATTCAGAATGATATATCATTTAGTCTTTGGTAAAACGCATATACGCAACCTATTAATTAGCAAGTGTAATGCTAAAGATAACGCTGACAAACATGTATGAATTTGTCATGAAAATCTCATGGGAAGGAAATTCTTATAGTCATAGTTTAAATTACCTGACAAAATTCTTCTTACATATTTCATTTCGTTTACATATTTCTCTTCGAGAGGAAAGTTACTAACTTATTGTCTATGTCTCTGAAACCGACGCAAAATAATATATTAATCTACTACTCGCAATAAAAGTTTTAAGGCTAAAAAACAAAAAAAAAAAAGAAATTTGATTAATAAACAACCGACTTATCATCCAAGCCACTACCTTAAAGAAACGATCGATTAGTCAGGTAGATACTCAACCGATTGTCAAATAATAAAGAAGTGGAATTGAACTTGTGCATGTGTTAAATTTATTGGGGTAATGATTCACCTAAGACACAACAAAATTGAAGCGATTTTAACATTGAAATAGAATACAATGTGTATGTCTCTGACACTGACGCAAAATGATACATTAATCTAATATTTGCCATAAATGTTTTAAGGTTAAAAGAAATTAACGTTCACAATTAATTAGTTTTTCATAATTAAACCGATCTTTATGTTATAATTGTTGTTTTGCTGAGCTCATCCAGTTGGATACATTCCAAATTATATTGGCATACGTTGGAAGATTACGACCATAAAATAAGTGCAGGCTTTCTGAAATTAGGGAAAACGCTTGCTAGTTGTTTACATAGTATTTCGCAAGATATTTATTGTTACTGCTTCTAATATATGCGATAAGGAAGATAATAAAGATATATAAGTACATTGCACATATTTCACTTCATGTAATTACTTCAGCAGTAAATAGTGCCAAATATAACGTCAATCTTTTCCAAACATTTAAAATCATTTTTCTTTTATTGGCTAAATTCGCAACTAGAATCAAAAGGTTACAGATATTTTCTTAAAATCACATGCCCTATTAATTGAATGTTGAATACATTGAACTAAATTATGGTGCAAGTTGGAGAGTTCATATTATTGAAGGTGGAGGAAATGAAAATTAAAGCCATAGTAATAAATCTGATGAAAATTCTAGGGGTGAATGTGGCTCATATTCGAAAATCTATTAATCGTTGTTATCTCTTGCTACGCATTCAACTATTTTACTCTCAGATAAAATTCTGCCACCCATCAAACACTATCTCATTTGTTACGCGAAACATGTTTCTATAAGTTTCATGCTATTATGAACTGGGACTTTTATTTAGATTTCAATATGATTAAATCAATATACGCGCAGGCATGGCTCTCTGTTAAGATATTTCCTTTCCAGCCGGATGGTTTCGGGTTCAGCCCCGTTGCATAGCAAACTGGATAAGTCTTTGCATCTATAGTCTCGGTTCGACCAAAGCTTTGTGAGTGGATTTGGTAGACGGAAACTAAAGGAAGCGCCCCGTGTGTATACCCACACAAACATATATATAAGAGGGCGAAACTAAAAGGACTATCCGGATTCCGAATGATGAGGAAATCGGCTGCAAATGATACGTGTATTTTGTTTTTGTGCCGTTTGCCGTTTGTCGTGCTTTCGTCTATTTTTCCGCATGTTGTGTTTTGTTGATTTCCGTTTGTTATGTTTTTTCTGTTTTACCTTTGATTTATGTGTGCGTATCTATGTGTGTGGGGGTGGGGAGAAGAGGTCAACGTAGGTAAAAATATAGAACTTGCTTTTCAAAAGGCACCTGAATTTGAAAAACTTGTAGTTATAAATTCTTATTTACATTCATACCGAACTAGTTTCAACAATTTTCTTTTTAACAATGGGTATAAATGTATACGAAACAATGGGATTTTAACAGAATTTAAAATTAAGAAATCGAAAACATGTTTATAGGATCAAATCTTCACAAAATTCAATGCCAGATGTAATAATATCAAAAATGATCAGCGAAGAATATAAAAAATGCGGATTACTAAAAGTTCGGTCATACTGAGTTATTATACAATACGTGGACCAGAGGCAGAAAGAAGAAAAGAAGAAAGTAAAAACAAAGTTTATTTGTTTACAGTTTCTTCCGTCTTGCGTGTAGTTCTTTTTTTTTTCATCGCATACAGTGCTTTTCGCTTTTAACGGAGTGTTTTGGAATCAGAGAATACCTTGTGTGTGTGTATACATATAAAAATATCTAACGTTATAATTATGATAGCATTTTATTCTTTCTGTTTGATGTCTTTGATAGGAAACCGATTTTGTTTTGGCGTGGTTGGCTGGCTGGTTTTCTACTACCAATATCTTTATTGGAATATCTTTTGATTGGTAGTAGGTTTTGTGATGTCACTTTATTTTGATAAAGAACCTGCATTTTATTCTGGTCAAGTTTGGCGTTCTGCTTGGTTGACTTCCCTGTAGGAAATGGTCATCAACTGTTCCGGTTGGTTGATTTCCTTAAGGAGTCAGTTTGCTCTTCTCCCGGGGGCACGATTCTGACCGGAGGTAAATTTCATTGGCATGGTGAGAAGTGACGTCATCAATTAGTGTTTGAGAAGGTGCATGGTGTTATTGTATAGTTATTTGGAGTTGAAGTTACGAAAGCCACGAGGAACACTAGTCTAAAGTTTTTGAATTGTCAGTTGTATCCGGTTGTTGTTTTTTTTTTGAGATTTTTCTTCTTTCTAGTGTGTTATTAAAGAATATTTAGTTGCAATTAATATTTCTTAATTAGCATGATTTTCTTATTAAATCGAAATTTGGCTACAGTGTTGCGCGGCCTTGATAAATAGTGAAGATTTGGTATTCAGCCTTTATATCTGCGAGGCGTTGACCAAGGTGTTTGCTTACGGGAATTTTCCTGGTCGTGGATAGAAAGACCTCCCCCATATATATGCGCGCCCGTGTGTGTAACAATAATAATAATAATAATAACAACAACAACAACAACAATAATAATAATAATAACAACAACAACAATCATAATAATAATAATAATAATAATAATAAATAATGATAATAATACTACTAATAATAATAATACATGATGCAGTACCACTGTCCTGATGCAGTATCAAGTTGTTACTCACATGGTTTCTCTTCTTAACTGATTGTAAGTGTTACCATGTACATTGTTTTGTCTTGGTATAAAAGATGGGCTACAGCAAACATTCTGCTCCTTACGATAGATTCAATTGTCAATACGATAGATTCAATTGTCAGCTGCTTGACCTTAACCAGTTGAGCATGTCCCCTATTGACTGATGATATGTGCATCTCTGATCACGAGAAGTCGTAGTAGGGTAGCATCAAGGGACTCCTTTCAAAATTTTGTGTTGCATCCATTTTGCAATCTGGGTCCCACCAGGTATATCCATTAAAAACAGGATCTTTATCGAGACACAACTTTATGTATGCATGTAACTGATGAGACGTAGATTGCAAAATGGATGCAACACAACATATTCAACAGAATCCCACCCATAAGTGACAGTAGCTGGATGGGTCGAAACAACCGCCGTACAAAACAACAATTAATACCAAATTCATCTTTTGGTTGCTTGAGGAATTATTATTATTATCATTATTATTATTTGTTTTTCTTCTTTCAAATTTGCTTCCATTTCTTGCCGAGTGTCTTCCCGACTCCTAGGGCAAAGAAACTTATAGTATACATTGGTAGGCCATTAAACCAAACTCAATAGTTCTTTCATTTAAAATTTTTTTTTTTTAAATTAAAATACATGAGCAGCAACAGTTCTCACATCGACAATGCTCTTCTCAATACGTGTGATGTACCAGTTAAGACAATCTTTTGCACTTCTTGCAGGGATGGTAAGCCAGGGATCATTCTCATATAATTTTCGGTTCGCTTCTTGATCATTCCTAGTGCTCCTACGATCACTGGTATTGTAACCGCCTTAAGATGCCACATTTTCTCAATTTCAATGAGTAGGTCTTTGTATTTTCTGAGCTTGTCAAACTCTTTCGCTGAGATATTATAATCACAGGGGATGCTCATGTCGATCAATAAGCAGAATTTATTGCTTTGGTCTTTCACAACAATATCTGGTTTATTGGCCTTGATGGTTCGGTCTGTATGTACTGGAAAGTCCCACATAATCGTTACACTTTCTCCTTCAGTTACAGCCTCAGGGTGTTGATATTGTAATGCCGACTTATTAGCCAGTGGTAGATATTGGCCAACTCTGTCATGTCTTAATTATACTCCACTGGTGCTAAGACTTTACATCCAGAGATTAGGTGGTCCACTGTTTCAATCATGTCGTTGCAGAATCGGCATTTTGGTCTGTGCTCCATTTTTCAATCACATGGCCTGGTAGTTCAGTTCCGGTTGATAGGCTTTGATCTTGAGCAGCCAGGATGAAACCTTCGCTCTCTGCTTTTAGCCCGGAGCTCCGTAGCCACTGATGGATTTGCTTCTGGTCAACATCAGCTTGTTTGCTGCGGACCACATATTTGCCGTGCAGAGGTTTCTTCCTCCTACTATGTATTGCTCGTCGCGCTTTTTTTCGTTGTCATTATTTTTTATTTACCTTTTTTTTGCAACAATAGTTTGCCGTACTTCCCTCGGGTTGTTCAGTGGGTATCCTGCACGAGATCAATAGCAAATTTGTTGCTTTCCTTTCCTTTATGATAGAATGAAGCTTCTTTCGTCTCTCGTGATTTTCCACGAGCTTTAGCATCCAGTCATTCGTTATTTCGAGATATTTGGCCAGGCCATTGTGGTTGTTTTGTAAGCTAGTTCAAATTGGATCAGGCCTCAACCTCCTTGGGCTCTGGGAGGTAAAGGCGATCTACGTCTGCCTTTGGGTGGTGCATCCTATTACAACTCAGCAGCTTGCGTATTTTCATATCTATATTCTTTACTTCACTATTTCAGTTCAACACATGTAGCTATAAGTAACAACTTGAACTGCTAAGGAATTTTTATAGCTAACACCTTGTTACGGTGCATTAAGTTCAGATTTCAGGACTGCACGAACTCTCCTATAACATTCCTTCCTGATCTTCTCTTTCATGCTTGCATGCTGAATACCAGAGCCTTCATTTATCCCTAAATTTTGTATGTTTGTTCTTGCTCAGCTCTCTTATGACTGTGTCAACATCTAAAACACGACTATTATTATTATTGAGTGAGAGAGCAGTTCATGCCATCAAGTGACACTGGGGTAAAATATACGAAGCCAATATACCCATCATGACTACCCGTCTGATAAAGGTACACCAGGCACATGCATCACAACCATATGTGCGCGACATGGTGATCTCATATCAAGATAACAGCACATGACCTTCAGGAGGTGGGGCCCAGTTAGAATTTTCTTCCATTTTGAGTAGCCCATCCTGCTCAAACGGTCCCTGAATAAGGGTTGTTTAAGGATGTTGAAAGAACCACCCATGTTCCAGAGGTGAACTATTCAAACCCCAAAGAATCCCTCTCAACACATGGCTATGATGCTCCCCCACTACTTCTGCTCGTGATCAGAGATGCACATATCGTCAGCCACTAAGGGACATGCTCAACTGGTTAAGGTCAAACAACTGACAAGCAAATCTGTGGTATTGAGCAGAATATTTGCTGTAGCCCCTCTTTTATATACCAAGACAATCAATGTACATGATAACACTTCCCATCAGTTAAGATCAGAAGCCATGAGAGCCACTGCCTGGTACTGCATCAGGGCATGCTCCCCCACTACTTCTCTTCTGCTCGTGATCAGAGATGCACATATCGTCAGCCACTAAGGGACATGCTCAACTGGTTAAGGTCAAACAACTGACAAGCAAATCTGTGGTATTGAGCAGAATATTTGCTGTAGCCCATCTTTTATACCAAGACAAAACAATGTACATGATAACACTTCCAATCAGTTAAGATCTTATTATTATTATTATTATTATTATTATTATTATTATTATTATTATTATTATTATTATTATTATTATTATTATTATTATTATTATTATTATTATCATTGTCATTTACTTTTAATCTGCATGTTTGATGCAATCACCTGTCGGGGCACACCCAGCGCCCTAGGGCAAGTGAAGGTTAAGAGTTGTTAAAATATAGCTGAAAACTTGGGGAGGGGAAGTAGAGATATATATCCATGTAATGCAAACACAAACATTTACCTTGATAGGGTTTTTCTAAGGATGTGGGCAGTACTTGTTAGCACAATCTTTTGGATTTCCTTGAGACATGGTTTTCCAGGGATATTGTCTAGGTGTTTCTGACATCCCTTTTTTATCATACCTAGGGCACCTACAATAACAGGAACAGTTTTTGTTTTAAGATTCCACATCTTCTGTATTTCGATTTCCAGGTCCTTATATTTACTAAGTTTGTCAAATTCCTTGACAGATACATTTTTATCAGTGGGGACGCTTACTTCTATTAGTCTGCAGGTATTTTCTTCCCTGTCTTTAACACTTATGTCTGGTCGATTAGCCTTGATCGTTCTGTCAGTGTTGACTGGAAAATCCCAGAGGATGGTGACATCTTTACCTTCAACAACTGGCTGAGGATGGTGTTTCATACCAGTTAGCAGGAGTGTCGGATTTGTAGTGTTTACATATACTTCCAATGTATATACTGTCCTACCCTATCGTGGCGATTTTTGTATTCGTTTGGTGTCAGCACAGGACATCCCGAAACGAGATGGTCTATCGTTTCGTCAAATGTGTCGCAGAATCTGCATTTAGGGTTAGTACCGTTTCGAAGAACGTTAGCCTGGTAATTTCTGGTAAACAAGCTTTGATCTTGTGCTGCCATTATGAAACCTTCAGTCTCTGCTTTCAATCCAGAGCTCTTCAGCCACTGATGGGTTGTTGCTTGGTCTACATGAGCATTTTGGCTTCGGAGAATATATTGTCCATGCAGGGGCTTCTGGCTCCACCGCCTCTCAATTTGATTCTGCCCGTTCTTTTTTGCAGTCTGCTTGATTCGCTTTGCTTGCTTGGCAGCAGTGGTTTCCGGCTCTTCATCTGATTCAAGGTTAATGTCTAGTTCCCTTTCGAACTTATAAGCTTCCTTGACAATAGAATACAGCTTTTTGCTGCTTTCGTGTTCGCACACAAGTTGCAGCATCCAGTCCTTTGTACTAGATAGGTACCTGTTCATTCCTACAGTAGAGGTCTTATAGCACAGCTCTAATTGCATCATTCCTCTCCACTCGCTGCTTCTAGGTAGGTACAAGCGGTCTACATCTGCCTTAGGGTGGTGCATGCTCTTGGATGTCAGTACCTTTCTTGTCTTCCTGTCCAAGCGTTGGAGTTCCGTAAGGTTCCAGCTAATGATGTTAAAACTGTACTGGACTACTGGAAGTGCCAGGGTGTTAATGGCCTCATTGCAATTTTTGGAGTTGAGTTCAATCTTCAGTACAAGCCTTATTATCCTATAGTATTTCTTTCTTATTTTTTCCTTCATAGTAGCATGATGTATACCATCTCCTTCGTTGATTCCTAGGTATTTGTAACTTTCCTGTGGGTCAAGTTCCTTGATGGTAGTGTCAATATCTAATTTAACAGAAGCTGTTTGCCTGAGCTTGCCTCTTACAAAAGTTGCTTTAGCACACTTATCAAGGCCAAAATCCATTCCGATATCATTGCTAAACTCTTTAACAGTTGTTAGCAGACCTTCTAGCTCTTGGTCATTCCTGGCATACAGCTTTAGGTCGTCCATATAGAAAAGGTGGTTTATTAACTTACTAAAAACTTTGTACCCATACCTGGTACTATCCAATTCGTTTGAGAGTGGGATCAGTGCCATGCAAAAAAGTAATGGAGAGAGGGAGTCACCTTGAAAGATGCCTCGTTTGATGTTAATGCTGTTGGACTGGCTCATCCCATTACTATGGCTTAGAAAGAGACGTGTGTTCCACATGGTCATGCTATTCTCTAAGAATTTTGAGACGACAGGAGAGATCTTGTATATCTCAAGGGCCTTGAGTATCCATTTATGTGGGACACTGTCATACGCTTTCCTGTAGTCTATCCATGCCATACTCAGGTTTTTGTTTTTGCTCCGGCAATTCTCTACAATAATTCTGTTTATGAGCAATTGGTCTTTGCACCCATAAGAGTTTCTTTTACAACCTTTTTGAGCTTGTGGAAGGATAGAATTTTGTTCAAGGAAAGCGTACATTCTCTCCGTTATAATGGATGTGAGGATTTTGTAGGTGGTGTTGAGACATGTTATTGGCCGGTAATTCTTTGGGTTTCTTGTGTCTTCGGTTTTAGGTAATAGGTAGGTGGTTCCTTCAGTCAGCCAAGCAGGTATTTGCTCTGGGTTCTGAATGACATCAGACAGAGATGCAGCGAGATGTTCGTGTACCTCTGTCAAACAATTCAGCCAGAAGTTAGGGATCCGATCCAGTCCTGGGGTTTTCCATTTATGAGCCTTCCTAAGGACACACCTTAGCTCCTCTATTCCTATTGCTTCCCATTTCTGTTCTTCAAGTTCATCCAGTCTCTCTTTCTCACGTTCTATCCAGTCAGCCTCAGCATTAAACTCTTTTTCGTTGCTCCATACCTTCTTCCAGAACTCCTCCACTTCCTCAATCTTAGGTGGATCTTCTATGTGTATTTTATTTTTGCCAATTTCCCTATAAAATTTCTTTGCATCTGTCTTAATAAATTTATTTTGTCGATAAAATTTTTTTCTTTTGTCATACCTTCTAAGCCGTTGAGCTTTCAACTGTATCCGTTGTTTCAACAGTTCCTTAGTTGCAGGGAGTTTTATGAGATCTTTGATTTTATATTTTTGCTTGATTTTTCTAGCTTTTCTCGGCTTAATATTCACTCCTCTAGCAAGCTCATCGAGAACTGAAACATCCGCCCGCAGAGATTCAATCTCTTTTTGTATCGCTACTTTCCACTTAGGAGGTTCATTGACATGCCTGGCCTTTTTCTTTGTCATCTTAATACCTAGTTGGGTAGTTACTACTTTAGCAGTGGAATAAATGAGATTATTTAAGGTTGTCAAATCATTCCCCTTATTTCTTAAGATCTGTCCTAGGGCAACGTTATATGTCATGATTGTGTTGTTATTTCTTGTGCCATTTGAAAACTTTGGTAGTGGTTCTCTATTAACTATGTCAGTGAGCTCAATCTTGCCGAGTTCTCTCATAATGTCCACTTTTGCTTCCATAATCTTTTCTCTATTATTCACCTCAAATTCTATGTCATATCTATTTTGGTTTTCTTGAGGAAGGTCTACGTTCTCCTCTTTTTTCAAATCTCTCGTCTTCGCTATTCTTTGTTTAACTTCCCCATTGGGAAGTTGATTTGCCGCTTGTACACTGGTTTCTGTGGTACTGTTACCTATTTCTTCTACATTGTTGTTGTTTTCTTTTGGTCTACCATGAGCTATTAGTGTCCTAATTTTGTCAATTTCAGCGTCAGTTAGCCTTTGTTTTTAATTATATCTCTGCGTACATTACTTAATTTTTTTGCGTCTATATATCTACGTACGTCATTGCCTACTGAATTTCTCCATGAGATGTATGTTGTACACTGAGGTTATTGTCTGGGTTTAGTTGGGCTGTATAAAAAGCTTTCAACACATCTCTATAGTCCTCTCTGGTCCATTTTATACGTTTTGCTTTAGGTGGTGTTTTTGGTGGTGTCACTACAAGTCCAGAGTTAGAAGTATTCTGGTTCTGGTCACCTGGTAGATCGTCTTTTGCGAGTTTGTTCCAGCAGCACACTTTTCGACCCCAGTCTGGTTCCCTACAGGGTAACGCGGTCCTTGTTGTCCCGGACGATGACCGATCCGGCATGATTTTTGGCTTGTTTTTATTAAATGATTGACGGCGACATCAGAGGGGTACATGTATGCACAAACAGTTGCAGGTATACTTTACAATTAAAATGTCTACGTGTATGCATAAACAGTTGCATGTATACTTATTTAATTAATTAATTAATTAATCAATTTATGTACTTACTGTCTTTCAAGAGCTCTGATGTTCGCTTCTATTTCTTATGCATGTCACATGGAAATATTATGCATAAAAGAAAGAAAACCATACTATATATGGCAATAATAGTTCGGACTTTTTAGTTACTTTGCCTTAAAAGAACATTTGGAAAAGATATTTTGTGGAACATTTCTTCCATTGCAACGGTGTTGTTGGATTTGAAACGACTTAGTGTGAATATCTTCTCTGGACCTTTTGGGGGTGCGAGAAGAAAATCACTATCCGTTGCTTTAATATCCAGAATTCTACCCGTCAGAAACAAACAAGACGCAAACGTAAATAATATATATCTACTTTATTCTCTTATGTGGTAACAGATAATTGGTGTATCTGGCATCCCTTTGGTGTCTCAGCTGAATCTTATCGTGTGTAAAATAAGAAAGTGTTCAAATGCAAAACGACACTTGTCAAAGATGGCGTCCGAGAAAGGAAGATGATGTAGTCTGCAACAATTTGGTTAAAAGCTTCAGCCGACTGCTATCAAATACGGACAGAGAGAATATACGTGTTGTACCTTCGATAGCCATGTCTCAAGTCGCTGCTGACTGCTGCTAGTGGTCAAATGTTCTACGATCCCCTTGCCTCCGCTAACTGCCACGAGGCAAAAGGGTTCTTCTTCAGGTGCTTCGCTCATGCGCGAGAGGGCCCCTTCCTCTCTGTGCCTTGGTGAAGGCTCCAACACGCGCGAAATAGAAAATGGACGGTGCGCGCGCGCGCCGCTGTATAGCGTCACTACAGAGCTCCACCCCAGTGCGAAGCACGACATAAAATTCCCTGTAGTGACTATAAAACTCAAGGTGGATACCAGATAACCAAATAGCACACAATATAATAAAATGGCAAAATTTACATCATACACAAGAAATTTACAAAAGGAAAAAAAGAGAAAAAAATACTCAAAAGGAGCAAAAATCAAAAGTGCATGCGTGAAAGTGGATACGTCACAAAGTATAGAGCCTTCCGCTAAAGGGAAGCAAAATTCACAGTTAATGAACCTAGGCGAAATTAAATCCAACTCCTCTAAAGGTGGTTGGTCGTGCGAAATAGCAGTTAAATCAATTGCTGCAGGAGAGGAAATGGAATCGACAGATAGATCGCTAGTAACACAAAAGGCAAAAGTGCAAGCATGCTGGTGTGATGCGCGACACAGATAATTTTCTCTGTTAATTACGTGACCAACATGGGTCTAACAGGGAAAAATAATTACGCTAACGCAAACGTGTTGCAAAAACAAGGCAATACACGTGCGAAGCAAAGGCGCATGAAATGCTATAGGGCTTGCCACACCGAAAAAACAGCAATGAATATGCCAGTGGTTGAGCGATTATATGCCTCGTTCGTACAGGAAAAAAAGTATGGCATGCCGGCGCGTTATAATGGACAAACAACCCTCTCTATGTATACGTGACCGACCTAGGGTCTACAGAAATGAGGTGTGTCCACAAAGGCAAATTAGCATGGAAAAACAAGCGAGAAAAGCATGTGTGACGTATGTATGTGAGAGAGATAGCATTTATGTGTGTGTACGTGTGTGCGCCAGAAATACATACAAGGTGAATGCGAGCAAAAATAAAAATACTGCGCATACAAAAACGTCTCTCAGGGCTATCTCAGACAATGGAGTTAATTTACC
This sequence comes from Octopus sinensis, assembly GCF_006345805.1. Taxonomy (NCBI): domain Eukaryota; kingdom Metazoa; phylum Mollusca; class Cephalopoda; order Octopoda; family Octopodidae; genus Octopus; species Octopus sinensis. The sequence goes on along the minus strand of NC_043008.1, from coordinate 28,452,978 downwards.
AGTCTCTAATAGCCTGATGCACAATAGCAGTTCGTTCTGTAACAGAATGTTGAAATCACAAATGCAGATGCCGATTGAACACATATCGTGTAGCGGTTGTGGCTTCAATGCTGTGACAGGTTAACTCGTTACAGAAGAATCTCGCAGATAGTCTGGGCTGTTAATCCTTGGCGCGCTACGCACGAACAGCATGAAAGCTAAAGTTCCGTGAGTTGCTATGTACATCTTGGTCGACGGTGTTGAAAGGCGACGGTGGTGGTGGAAGGCGACTGTAGTGGACTTGAGACAACATTGTTCTTAGTGGTGATGGCGACGAAGATAACGACGACGTGAAGTTCTAAGACAACGATGGTGATGACGAAGGCAGAGAAAAAGCATCGATGATATGATGGCGTCCGTCATTATGTTGAAGAATAAAAAAGACTCCTTCTATAACTGTCCGAGGGGACCGGAAACAAATCGTCGAAAGATGATGACTGCGTAGAGTTAAATCGTGTTCCGACCTAGCAGAAAAACTGGATTTCTTTGTTGTTAAGTGATCTCTGGTTTTAGACCAGATTCACGTCGGGGGTTCACCAGTGAAACGAACTAGTGTGAATTTCTTCTCTGGACCTTTTGAGGGTGCGAGAAGCAAATCACTATCCGTTGCTTTAATATCCAGAATTCTACCCGTCAGAAACAAACAAGACGCAAACGTAAATAATATATATCTACTTTATTCTCTTATGTGGTAACAGATAATTGGTGTATCTGGCATCCCTTTGGTATAGATGTGTCTTAGCTGAACCTTATCGTTGTAAAATAAGAAAGTGTTCAAATGCAAAACGACACTTGTCAAAGATGGCGTCCGGAGAAAGGAAGATGATGTAGTCTGCAACAATTTGGTTAAAAGCTTCAGCCGACTGCTATCAAATACGGACAGAGAGAATATACGTGTTGTACCTTCGATAGCCATGTCTCAAGTCGTTGCTGACTGCTGCTAGTGGTCAAACGTTCTACGATCCCCTTGCCTCGGCTAACTGCCACGAGGCAAAAGGGTTCTTCTTCCGGTGCTACGCGCATGCGCGAGAGGGCCCCTTCCTCTCTGTGCCTTGGTGAAGGCACCACACGCGCGAAATAGAAAATGGAAGGTGCGCGCGCGCCGCTGTATAGCGTCACTACAGATTAAATTCGTTTTTTGGAGAGAGGCTCCCAGGGAACATCCATGTTGTTATATCTTATTATTATTATTATTATTATTATTATTATTATTATCTTATTATTATTATTATTATTATTATATTATTATTATTATTATTATTATTATTACTACTACTATTATTATTATCAATATTATTAGTATTATTATTATTATTGAGGGAGAGAGAAGTGCATGTCATCAAAGTGACACGAGGTAAAGTATACGAAGCCCAGTAAACTCATCATCACTACCCGTCTGATAAGAGTACACTAGGCACATGCATCACAAACATATGTGCACGATATGGTGATCTCGTATCAAGGTAAACAGAACGTGACCTTCCAGGTGGGGCCCAGTTAGAATTTCCCTCTGGTCGAGGAACCCATCCCACTCATAAGCTCCCTGAATAAGGGTTGTTTAAGGATGTTGAACGAAACACCCATGTTTCCAGAGGTAACTTATTCCAACCTCCAAGAATCCCTTTCAACACATGGTTATGATGCTCCCCCACTAGTTCTGCTCGTGATGAGAGATGTACTTATCGTCGTCCACTAAGGGACATGTTCAATTGGTTAAGGTCAAACAACTGACAAGCAAATCTGTGATATTGAGCAAAATATTTGCTGTAGCCCATCTGTTATACCGAGACAAAACAATGTACATGATAACACTTCCAATCAGTTAAGATTAGAAGCCATGAGAACGACTGTCTAGTACTGCATCAGGGCATTTATTATTATTATTATTATTATTATTATTATTATTATTATTATTATTATTATTATTATTATTACTATTATTATTATAATTATTATTATTGTTATTATTATATCAAGTTTACTCTGACCAGTCAGGAGCCAAATACAGAGAACCACTAATACAACCCAGCAGAACAACAACTGCAAAATAATTCTGAAAATCAAGAATATCTATAATTTACTCTGAGCATTTTAGATTTGTTTCACACTTAGTTTAAAAACTTGCATTTCTATAGTGTTCTCTGATCGAACGCACAAACGCACATCTTTTAAAACTTTGAAACTTTAAAACTTTGATAAGTGAGAAATTCAGCCAAATAAATTTTGAAGCAAGTCACACAGCTACCTATCTTCTATCTTCTATATTAACAACATCAGCATATAAATTTTTCAGAACTACAAATTTCCTCATCAAAATGAAAAGTTCTGCCCTGTCATATACATATTTATCTCCCTCCAAGCATCTTTAAATATTTATCTTAAACACAAATAAAATTTGCACTCATTCATCCATATTGTAGCATAAGTTCCTGCACATCAAATCACTCACACTAGGAGTAAATAAATAATTAACAAACAAATATATTTTTTAAAAAAACCTAGGATGACTACTCAACAAAAAAAGTCTAAACAAATATGGTCTGATAATGAATTAGATCTTCTAATAAATTCATGGTATTGTCTTACCAAAACGGAGAACATAGACACATCATGCCAGAACCTAATAGCCACACGTAGGGTCTTAGAATATCGACCCGAAAAATCAGATTCAAAACAAATTTAAACAATTTGAAGAGCCATTTAAATTAAGTAACAGACATTTCGAAAAAATTCGAACCCGTTTTCTCTTCAAATACAGTTCAACAGCAACAACAACAACAACAACAACCATCTCAGCAAAAACGACAATAACTACTACGGCAACAACAATAACCATCGCAGCAGGAGCATCAAATGACTCAGCCCCAACCACTAACCCACCTTAATTCAACCACAATTGATGACCTACTTAATGAAACGATCGACGTTTCAGATTCCAGCTGTTCATAGCCCATTCAAACGGAGTTTGTTACCCACCCATCATCTCTTCAAAAAGAGCAAGAAATATATCAATAAGAACAACAACAACAACGACAAAAACAGCAACGAACAGAGATTCAACCTACAATTATCATCCAAATTTGTGATCAACAGACTAAATCCTTAATGGATGACCCCTTAATGAATTTGCCAAACACAAATGTATACAAATTAAAATCTATGCCTCTCCCAGCCTACAGAGGAAACCACCGCTGTTATTCACTACGCAAGATCTTATTCACTACGCTGCTGTTAGTTTCACTTCAATATTTAAATTTAATTTGTGTCAAAATATTTTCGTTACTTTGAAACGGCGTCCTGTTCACTGACAAAATTTTATGCTGCGTTTGACTATATATACGGGGGTATTCGTGCACCATATATATATATATATTTTATATATATATATATATATATATATATATATATATGTATATGTATATATATGGGTGTCTTTCTATCTATTTTTATCTCCCTTCACCGCTTGACATCCGGTGTATGTATGTTAACGTCATCGATATTTAGTGGTTAGGCAAAAAATGCTGAAAGAATTAATACGTAAGTGCTGCGATCGAATAATTCCCTTCAAATTCCTCAAGGCAGTATTCCCCAGTATAGCTGCAGTCTAATGGCTGAAAGAAGATAGATATCAAAATATACTTTTAATAATAAAAATAACTTGTATAAATAATCATTTCTACTACAGGTGCAAACCTTGAATCTTTCATGAAAGTGAGCTGCTCTATTATAACAAGCCACTGGTACTTATTTTGTTGATCGGAAAGGAAGAAGAGCAATGTTTATCTCGGGTAATTTCAAATATGAACATAAAATTGAGCGACATGCTTCTAAGCATTTCTGCTTCTGAAAGAACTCTGCCTTACACATCTGGTACACATAATGCTTTCAAATTTTGGCACAAGGAAATGCAATTCTCTGGGAGGTGAAGTGGATTACATGGAGCCCAGTACATAACATATACTTATTTTATCAACAACATGATGAAATTTAAAGATAACCTCGGCGGAATTTGAACTCAGAACGCAAAGACGGACGAAATGCCACGAGGCTTTTTGTCCTGCGTGCTAACGAATCTGCTAGCTCACCCTCAAGCTGACTGAAACCGTAATACATGAACGTAATACCAAAGTTATAATTACCCTGTTATTATATTTTCCTTTTATCACTATATATTCTTTGGAAAATTTCTTAAAACGTATTTTCATGTTAAGAATTATGGTCGATTTGCAAATTTCATACTAAGTTTAAGATGTTTTCGTTGGAACATCGATGGAGAGTACAATGGTTTATATCTATTTATATGTATCTACATACAGTGTAGTTATTATTATTATTTAGTAACTCTTCGAATAACCGTTTAAATCTGATTTGACTGGGAGAATTTATATTCTAAAACTGTAATTATCAGGATGGCATACCATTAAATGCTACCGAAATAATATAAACATTACTCATCTTTACTCATAAGAGACATGGAACCTGAGAAAGTTACATGTAGAAATGTAGATCTATACAAAAAAGATTTCAATTTAGATTAAATATGTAAAAAGAGGTTATCTGAAAAAAACAATGCATATTGTATTCGAAAATAAAAGCAACAATTAAACACAAATAAATTTATTGAATATATAAATGAGTTTACGGCAAGAGTTAAGGTTTTATAGTTATGTTAGAAAATGGAATAGAAAGACGGTGGAAGTGGACGGGGAGAACAAAGAAAACTTCGCAAAAAGAATAACGAACAAAAGAGATGGCAGTGAATTTAAAAGTTAGAGTACGTTAAAATTAAAAACAAAGAATGCAACTTTTACGTAACAGCGACTGTGCGATGAAAGCTTCTATAAGAAATATTGAAATTAGATACATGTGATAATTTTTAAAAGACGTTAAAGAAAAACTGCGAGTGGAATTAAAGGACAAAATTTAAATTGTAAAAGGATTTCATGCATAAACTTATGGGAAAATGTATCAATTCCATTAGTTTAAGGCACGAGTAATACTAAACCTTAGTGATAAAGTAAAATACAATGTGTGATTGAATTTATTAAACTGTAGTTTTACATATTTATATTAAAATCTACAAAATAATAAACATGTTTCCTAAGCTTAATTTTGGACACATTTACATTAACAGGGTACCTTTTTGCCGTTCTGTATATTTAAGCACAATGAAACATAAGTAAGCGAATTGTTTGTTTACATATACGCACTAAGTAAATGTAGACTCGCTGAGTAGAGGTATTATGTTAGTGGTGAAATTAACACGTCGCAGAGAACTAGAACTAGAAAGATTTTACAGGAGTCTGTGTTTCGTAAGAATAGGAATAGACATAAACATGGTGAGATGTTGGGAGAGAGAGAAAGTGAGAAAGAGAAAACGATGGGAGAAAATTTGCATTCTGCGTACAACCATCCTCTTAAATACTTTCCTTTGTTAATTCCTGATATAACATCCAATATATTTAATAGGTCTGACCATTGAGTAAAACTATACTTTTTCTAAACCTTTAATCAATGTCGTATTCGTATAACGATCTCATACATGCAAGTATCGCATGTTAACGCGATTCATACACACTTGGTGCAAACTTTGCATATTATACCCTGTAAATAATCCAACGACCATAATACACATCTGTGAATATTTGGGACAGTTATTAATACCTTCTGGTGAATATTACAAATCTTTGTTTTTGAAACCATTTACAAACTGAACTATATAATTTCAAGAAAGACACACCCTAAAAGTATACATATTCTTTCTGTTAAAGATGTACTTCGTGATATCTTAATTATTCTACTCAAGTCATGATAGAATATTTTTTTACCTAAACAAAACATATGTTACTGACAGTTAATATCCTAATATAGAATACACAAGTTTTTCATAACAGTTAGATCCAAAACAAAACTAGTTAATTATAAACTGTACCGGGAATAATTACACAGAGATTAAACAAATTCTTTTAATTGCAAATTTGATGAAATACCTATCAATCTCCTACAAGAAAAACTGAATAACATTCACCGGCATACTTATTCTGTTTCTAAAGATATCTTGACTGTTTACAAAATCTCTACATTTCGTGAAATTATATTTTTTATTCTCTTTATATTTCCTTTATATTAATCTTAATAAAATAATAATCATCTCACTCGTATCACCATTTTAATAGGCTTCCAACTTACAACCAATATCTGACATCTTTTCAATGTTATATGAGATTTTGCTATATTTATTTAATCGGTCATGTCAAATCAGACGTGTTTCACAATGTCCACCCCTACTCACAGGAATATAGTCTCACACAAATCAATAGGTTTTTGCAATTTTCACCATCAATGATTTTAGATGAATTCAATTTATTTATAGAATAGTAAGTATCAAATGATGTGTAAAAACTGCCATTATTTTTAGTAAGAAAATGAAATATAGATTTGCATAGATACTGTAATTACCTTTTGTTACATTGTGCCAGAAGCGTCTATTTCATCTGTGGGAAATATTTTCTCTTCCACATTATTAGGATTGCTGAATAAATTGGCATACTTGTCTGTGCAAAAGTATATATATATATATATATATATATATATATATTATATATATATATATATATATATATATATATATATATATGCGTACACACGCATACACATACACTTCCTGAGGTGATGTCTTCTAACTGTGGTGGCGCCGATACAATCGTAAATTCAACGAACATACAGCTCCGGTAATTTTCGCGAGAAATGAGCGAAGATTTGCTCTTCAATATGGCCTACAAAGATTTGGCATAATTGGGGCCCATTCGCGACCCCATCGTGACACCGCAGAAATGTATATAAAATTCTCCAGCGAAAGAAATCCTAAAGCGTTTAAGAGGCGTTGTGAAGTAATGCTAGGATCGGGCGAAGGACGAGTGCGTAAGAAGTATTTAAGAGATGAGCGTGTCAGTGATTTGATGTCTATGGTTTTCAATTACAGATAGAAAATCGAACCATCTCCCATTGAAATCAGACGCTCTCCTGATGCTCTTTAAAAGCGATATCGTTATGAAATGAGCCAACAAAATATGCCATCTGCTTCCGTAGCTGTTTCGTTGCATTTACAATATTTATATATATGCTATGGTAGCCTGCCATCATAGAGCATATATATTCTACTTCTTCGATGTTATATTTCTTCATACATGAGCCGTGACGTCTCATTGCTTCTGTTTTATAGTAAATGTTAATTATGTTTCACATACATACAGTAAACATATCTTACCTTCAAATCTTTTGTGGTAATTACAGTGAAATAATTTGCCCTTGGTTATATAGGAGGCACGTCTCCTCTCCCGACCATTAGGTTATGCATCACATCGTTCAATTAGGTTTGCTTCCAATGTTGAAAAACTTGTTTGAGGTATTATTGCTTCAATAGCTGTTACAAAGTTATCGCTATAGACAACGTATAACTATTACCAGATTCGTTCGGATTGCTCTTTCACATGTACGCTGTAGATGCGTGTAAATATGTATATGTGTATATATATAAATATAATAATATATATATATATATGCATGTATGTATGCATATATATATATATATATATATATATATATATATATATATATATATATATATATATATATATATATATATATATATATATGTATATGTGTATATATATATATATATATATATATTATATATTATATATATATTATATATATATATATATATATGTATGTATAAGGGTGAAAAGGAACACACGAGTTGATATATATGAAAAAACAAGTAAAAAATAGAAAATGCTAAATAATTTTATAGTGAACATTTCAGTACCGGTTTCGGTCATTTTGAGACCTTTTCAACTGTAATGATTAATAATAAAATTTAGAAAAATTAGAAGAAAAGTTTTTTTAAAAGAATATTTCTATAGTAGTGTTCAGATTTAGTGGCATTCTGCCTTTCTCTGACTCGTGTTCGAAACACAAGTGCAAACAAGGGAGTCAGAGAAAGGCAGAATGCCACTTAAATCTGAACACTACTATAGAAATATTCTTTTAAAAAACTTTTCTTCTAATTTTTCTAAATTTAATTATTTAATCATTACAGTTGAAAAGGT
>NC_043008.1:28422328-28439828 GCF_006345805.1 Octopus sinensis | reverse complement strand
TCACATGTACACAGAACAACTCACTCAAACACGCACATGAAGTTTTTACCAAACACACACCAACTCACTCACGCACACACTTCAAGGCTTACAAGCACAATCAAACTATTACACATGTGCACACGCGTGCACGCGTGCACACGTAGAAAGAAACACATTCAATATAGGTATTAACTTAAGAAGTGATATGATCCAGTAATTCTAAATTAATACTGTTGCTGTGATTTATCTCGTGTATAATAACATTTCAGCAATAATTGTTCTGTTAAAATGTCGATAAAACAATTGTAATATTATGCAATATAACTTGTTCGTCACTCTATTGTCCTTGCTAATAAGCATACATGTGCATGTGCATATGCTTGTGTATGTGTGTATGTGTGTACGCGTGTGTTTTTGTAAGCTCTGTCTATAAATGAAGCGACGTAGAACAGGCTCTCCATATCTAGTTGTTGCAATGTCAAGAATGCTTTTTGTAGGAATTTTAATGTTAGCTTTTAAAAGACAGTTATATTAATATATTAATATATACATGAATAACAGATTCATTTTACTGTTGCTCTGAAACAATTTTCTTAGGGGTAATTTCATGGATTGATTTTAATTCCTCCAATTCTCTTGCATCATAAATAAAATATAATGATATAAAAAATATTTTTGAAAATATATGTAATTTTATTATTCAGCTCTTCGATATATTGATGTTTAACACTTCGTTTTACAGATGTTAAAAGAGTTCATTGATTTTATTTCATTTTTATGCAAGTTTCTTTTTTTGTCTCTCGATGTCTTGGCCACGCGTATGTCCATAATCAAATGCGGCTAAACTGAGACAGGTTTGCATTCGGTGGGAGTGCATATCAAAACCGTCAGGCCGTCATACGTTCAGTTTTCTGCCACCTATGATACTCTTATTCAGCTGAATGAACTGGAGCAAAGCTAACGAAATTGCCTCTGTATAGAAACACGGGCATCGTCAAAACGGGCATCTTCACCTAACGGTTACGTTTCGATTGAATTTGTTATTCATTATAATCGTTTTAAGCAGATTTTCATAATTTCAATATATTTATACACAATATATATTTGCTTACAACACAAGACAAAATTATTTAAAATTATGTGTGTAGGGGTATTTGAGCTTGTGTATGAGTATGTGTGGGTGACTATGTTGTGTGACTGTGTTTTTCAATGTATGCATGCCTGCGTATGCATTGATATGTATTTCTTTAGTAATTTATACAATTCAAAATATTTAAAAAAACTCATATTTTATCAGGACTTTATATATTTTTGTTAAACATACTATTTCATACATCAACATTTCTCTATAAATATACAAACGTATCTTGAAAACAATTGACTAAGTATATTTTGCCTTAGCATATATTCATGAATATTAAACCACTGTAATTCTTATTGATTTCGTTCTCTTAAATATATGGAGGCAATATATATGTTTATCAAACTGTGCAGAGTACAATGCCTTAAATTGAAATAAATTTACAATACTTGAAAACCTTTACGACAAACATATAAGATATAAGGTTGATATTTTTGTCACGCTGTTTTTCTATACACCGGACGAAAGACACAGGCGTAGAGACACAAACGCATATAATTATATTGGGTGTATTTTCTTCTCGTAAACGGCAGGTGGAGGTTCTGGATAGCTGCACCGATGATATGCTTATAGTGATTAAATATTTGTGCTCTACAGTAGCTTCCTACCTCTATCAAAATTACATTCCCTGTACGGTGTGCGATATGTCAGATGTTGAAGTTATCGTAGAGCAGCATAACAGGCAAGAACAGAAAGCAACCTCTGGTTCGGGAATCGAAACAATGATCTTGCTTACTATCGTGAGTTGAACACGCTAATCATTAGCCCGTGCTTCATCATACTTACATACTTATCACAACGCACACAAATATTCTATAAGACATGTTCTTTGACAACGCAGCCGAAGCTTGTATATTATATATAAGTGTGTGGTGTGGTGTGTATGTGTGTGGTGTGGTGTGGTGTGGTGTGTCTGTGTGTACGTGTGTGTGTCTGTGTGTTCCTCTATGTTTCTGTATGTGTGTGTGCGTGTGTGTTTATGTGGTTAGGATGTGTGTGTGTAAGTTACTGAATCGAAAATTAGTTGGCATTCTTGACACATCACTTTCATTCCTCAGTGTTATTCGTTGCACTCTTTATAGCGTATGATGAGCGTATCTTGTTTTCTAGCAGTTACTAATGTTTCCTACTGATTTCTTTCTCTTCACTACTTATCATGGGAAAGCACCACAGTAACTCTTGAGATGCAGCCTTGTCTTTAACACGCCAGCAATGAATAAAATCTTAATCTGTGATTTGGTATTGTCTCTGCGTGACATATCAGGTCATTAAGAATGAAATGTCCGATTTTCAACCGAAAGCTTATTTTGCTCTATCTCAACAAAAACCAATGCAGTTAATCAAAGTATGCACCTAAATTACAAACACAATTTTGTCGTTTTATCGATAGCTTATTTATACCGGCATTGAAGAAATCTGAAGTGCAAGAAGTGATGAAATCACGAAAGGCTACGTTTGTAACTTCTTCAGATTTGAAGGTTTTTCCTTGGAAAACGTTATAGTTCTTTGGTGTAAGGTCTGGAGAATATGTAGAAGTAGCGATCTTGTGCAATATTTAATCGTGCATTGTCTTGCAAGAGATTTGGCCTGTCTCTATTGACCAATCTTGGCGGTTTAATTGCAAGTTCACCCATCATTTCATCCCATTGGTTGAGGTATACATCCACTGTAATTGACTTACCAGGTCTCATGAAGTGGTAATGGATGACACCAGCGCTAGACCACCAAACAGACACCATCATTATTTTAAATTGTGTTTTGACACCTCCTTTCTATCCAAAAGAACACATTTTTCATCACACGTAACGATACGATACAAAAAAGGTTCGTTTTTATGATGTGACAGCAAGGAACAGCAAGTTTCAAGACGACGTATCATTTGATACTTGTTCAGTTCGAGTGGTACTCAATTCTCTAGCTACATTACCTTGTCGATTTGTTTCAAATGGCCCAATATAGTTGGAATCGAAACATCAAACCTTGCTGCTAACAAACGCGTAGTTTGGGATGTATCCGCTTCTAATACAGTTTCCAACTCATCATTATCCACATTAGTTTGAGGTCTACCACGGGGCTGATCTCAAGAGTAAATTCACCAGACAGGAGCCTTTCAAACAATCGACGTACAGTGCACTCATTCGCCACATCTCCACCAAACAACTCATTGATGTTTTGGGCTGTCTGGTATGCATTAGTTCCACGACGGAACTTATATTCATAACACGAATTTTTGGTCTCTCCTTGGGTTCACAAAAATTGATTTACAATAGAAAACTCTCAATATAATCAGGCAACATGAATTGTATTTCGAAAAGTGTCAAAGAATTGTTAGTATGAACATTAGAGCTAAGACTCAAACATCGCGCATAAGAAAATCGGACATTTCAGTCTTAATGACCTGATAGTATGTCATGGTGTATCATTGTTAGTAATGCTAGGGTTTGCATAGGATGGAAAATTTGGTCTACGAACTGTACAGAAACTTTTTCAGGTAAGTGTCCATGTTTTACAACCATAAACTAATTTTGATGAGCCTCCTGCTCTGAAGTGGTTCTATTTCATTTTCTTTTAATGCAAAATTAGATTTCTATATCATTTACAAACATTTAAGCGCTATGCATCCTTCATTAATCCAGATTCTCATAACAGTCATGGATTTAGAGATATTTCTTTTAAGGTATTCGCAATACCCAAATTTTGTGATTTCTCCTCTATAGAAAGAGCATTAGCGTCCATTCCCGCCTTGGTCTTAAAGCACATCTGCTATAGAAACGATGATAAATGGTATATATTCATTGGAGTTTATCTCCAGAACATGCAGAGAGATATTACCTACTTACGTATGCTAACTGTTTAATACTAGACAGTCTGAATAATCGGCATCTGTAATATTCTTAGCAAGATATCTGTTACTTATTTTGGGTGAAATAATAAAAAATAGATGATGTTTTTGAGTAAAATACATTCGATAGAATATAATCGAGGAATATGACGACACGGCACGGTTAAAATATCAGCGCAGAAAACTTAGTTAGTTAGTTAGTTAATTTGGCTCAAAAGCAAATAGCAAGGCCATGTAGGGGGACATGGAGTTAAGTACAGGGTGGTGTTCTTGTAAAGAGTTCAGGCCACATGAGGTCAAGGGATGCTTTGAACAAAACGGTCGTCGGCATCTTCACCATCTCGTCTGGCAGCTTGTTCCACGGATCCGCAACCCGGACGGAGAAAGCTCCTCTCCTTCGATTGAGATGAAATCGTCGCAGATAGAGCTTTTCGGAATGACCCCGCAGCCGACGCTCTGGAGCAGGAGTGAAGAACGGCTCTTTCGAGAGGTTACACTTTCCGCTTATGATGTTGTGGGCGAGAATGAGATCACCACGGCGGCGGCGTTTTTCAAGAGAATAAAGGTCGAGCGTCCTCAGCCTTTCTTCGTAGGACAAATTTTTGAGACCATGAACCATGCGGGTAGCCAGCTTCTGGACTCTTTCGAGATGCTGTATGTCTTTGAGGAGATAAGGAGAAGAGGCTTGAATCCCATACTCCAATATGGGTCTCACCAGCGTGACATAGAGTGGTAGGAATATGGCTGCTGTGAGCATTCCGAATGACCGTCGAATCAAGAACAGAATTCCGCGTGCTTTGTTGGCAGCATGGACGCACTGGGCCGAAGGCGAAAAGGAGGAGTACACCAAGATACCTAGGTCCTTTACCTGATCGGTCCTCTCCAGCAGCAGACGGCCCGGCTCGAAATCAAGTTGAGTTGCAGGAGGAGAGCCAACAAGCAGATGACAGCACTTTGACACGTTCAGACACAGGTCCCAATTGTTAGACCACTTCCAAATTTGGTGGAGGCATCGACGAAGATCCTCTATATTACCGCGAGGAGCGACCAGTTTGACATCGTCGGCAAATAGAAGGGTGTGTTGCGTGAGGTCGTCGGGCAAGTCATTTATGAAGACTAAGAACAACAAGGGCCCAAGCACTGAACCTTGAGGCACGCCACTGCTCATGTTATACCACATTCCTTGTAGGGCAAGAAAACAAGGAAGTTTTTCTGTTAGTGTCCTTCTCGCTACCTCTCGAAAATACGCTATTCAGGGTAAAAAAGATCACAGTGAATAAGAAATAGTGGGTTATGTACTCTAAATAACAAACGTATGAATACAAAAATTAAGATGACTGAACGGGTATATTCTCTGACAGAAGCAGGCAGAACGCCATATGATTAGAAGTTCAATTTATCTACGAATACATGGAAGCGAAGGACTTTGTTTCATGGGATAGAAATTTATGAGATTGTCAACATGGAAAAATGAATGCAGCTTTGTGCTGGGTAGGAACGTGTGTCAGCCCTCCAGGTGCTTAAGCACTGCTTATTAAAGTAAATATTTCTCCAAGTGTTATATGATAGCAAATTTCAGCCACTAAATTTACATGAAGTGCTCAATCTTCTAATATTTCTCTGTAGTTATGTAGTTTTGTTGTGAATATTTCTCGCTATTGGATGTTACATTAATAGTCAACTAGGGCGAACCGACAATCACAAATTTGTATATCTTTCTGTTATTAATGTAAATGGTAGGATATTCAAGAGGTTTCTTGAACCAAATCTGCTAAGAAATCGACAAGCAGTAGTCCACGATAGAAACAACCAAACCTGGACATTATAAAGCAAATGACGTATATATTACAGGATTATCAATCTTATGATGAAGAACATAACAAAAATTGTAGAGAATACTAGTCATTTGTAAGCATTAATTGTGAAACAGACATGCTTAATAGGAGATATCGACTGAGCATTCCTTCTAATGAAACATAGTGACGTACACTTTAGGATTTGTCTACTTTGAAGAACGACCCAAAAATGGGGAACACATTTTCCTCTTTGCTAAAGGTAAAGCAAATTGCATGAATTCACGTATGCACGTTTGTATGCATGTGCATATGTATGTATGCATGTACTTACTACCTATGTATGCATGCATGTATATATTTACGTTTGCATGTATGGGAGCATGTATGTATATATATGAAGATACGACAGGTTTCCCCGCCAAACTACGTCCACAAATAATATGTGTATTGTGATAAAGTGTATGAGCTGAACATTAGCACATTCACCCAATCCAATAGACATTGCCTGAACATATGCATGGTGTACATCCCTTCATGTGTCGAAATGATTGCAGAGCAACGTGAGATGAAGTGGTTTGCTCATAAACACAACGCACCACCCGGTGTTGGAATCGAAACCACGATCTCGCCGTCATGAGGACCACACACTAAGCTTTAAAGGACATGGATATATGTATGCATATATGCAAGTATGTATGTATATTTGCATGTGTATATATATATATGTATTATATGTGTGTGTAACTATATACATATATACACATACATGCAATATGTATATTTATATATATATATATCATATATATATATATATCGTATAAATATGTGTATATATATATATATACATGCATTATATATATACATATATATAATGGAAATAATGGAAATAATTAAGATTCAATTGAATTAGGTGGAGGCACGAAGTCAGTCTGGTATGATCCGCGCAGTTCGTAGTGGGTGAATAAAAACCAAATGAGTAACAATGATGAGCAGGTGTTTGAGACGGCATCATGTAATCGATCAATGGAAGCATTACATCAATTTAAGATGAACCGCTCTTCTTCGGAACTAGAAGACCATATAGATTTCCAACATACAGTATACACCAAATAAAAATATATATATAATGGTATATCCTAAATATTGGAAATCTATATGGTCGCCTGCGTCCGAGGAGGGCGCCTTATTTCAAATTGATGTAATATTTTCATTGATTGATAAAATGAAGCCGCCGATTGAAACAGCTGTATCCACTAATACCCGGACATTGGTGTTACTTATTTGCTTCTCTCTCTCTCTCTCTCTCTCTCTCTCTCTCTCTCTCTATATATATATATATATATATATATATATATATATATATATATATATATGATTTTAGAGACAGAACAATCTTCGACTCAATCAAAACTGAAAGGCTTTATACCCACCACTCCATAAAATGTTAAAATATATTATACTAACTATATATATACTCTGAATTCTGTATTTTCCGTTTATAAGACTACATGTGTTTCATGAAAGTTCGTCGGTATTGATTAGATTCGGGGTATCTAGTTCCAATACTTATTCGGGTTGATATGCTTTCAAACTTCAGGTCTGGCTTCCTCAACATATTTCATCAACCCTATCTTTTATATTCTTCCATGATACCCTATATCTTCAGTATAATCTTACTTAGCATGTACGAATGAATAGAAATACAAATAATAAATAAAAATAATAGCTGAATATTAAAAATTTGAGTAAAAATTTAAGGAATAAAAAATAATAAATAAAAAGTGATGGTGTCATTATTATTATTATTATTATTATTATTATTATTATTATTATTATTATTATTCAGTAGTTTTATTTTTATAGCGTGCTTTCACTTCACTACCGAGCGCAGCACTGTGTGCCTTGGGTATGTGCTGTGATTTGTTGTGATGCTCAGATGGTTATTGTATGGAAAGTGTTCTGCGTAGGATGTGTGCAGTGCCTAGTAGTGCAATTTCCTGTATGTTATATGTGTTTGTAAGTCCTGGTGTTTTTGTTATGTATTTGTCTGAATATTTATTTATCATGCTTCATGCATCTACTATGATAGGGATTGTTTCTGTTTTTAGATTCCACATTCTGGTTACCTCTATTTCCAGGTCTTTGTATTTTGAAAGTTTCTCCATTTCTTTTAGAGATACGTTGTCATCTGCCGGTATTGATACATCAGTTAGAAAGCATTTTTTTCTTCATGATCTCTGACAACTATATCTGGGCTGTTGGCCTTAATTTCTCTATCTGTATCGGCATATCCCAGAGTATGGTTGCTTTCTCGTTATCTGTGACCTTTTCTGGTGTGTGCCTATACCATCTTTTTTCTGTTGTTATTCCATAATGTTGGCATAGCTTCCAGTGTATGTAGGTTCCAACTCTGTCGTGTCTGTGAATATATTCCTTCTTAGCCAGGACTGGGCAGCCAGAGATAATATGATTTATTGTTTCTTGTCCATCTCCACATATTCTGCAGTTACTTGTTATATTTCTTTTCATTACATGTTTTTGGTAATTTCTGGTTGGGGGGCTTTGGTCTTGTGCTGCAATTAAAAATCCCCCAGTCTCTGCTTTGAGTCCTGTGCTTCTCAACCATTGCTAGGATTTTTCTTTCTCTATTTCTTTTGCCTTTAGTTTAGTCCAGTATTTACCATGAACGGGCTTTTCTTGCCATCGTTTAATCATGGTTCTTTGCTGTTCTAGTTTTAGTTTGGATTTCATTTGTTATGGCTTTTGTTGTTGCTTCTTCTTCTTCTTCTTCTTTTTCTTCTTCTTCTTCTTCTTCTTCTTCTTCTTCTTCTTCTTCTTCTTCTTCTTCTTCTTCTCCATCTTCTTCTTCATCTCCTTCATTTTTGTTAGGTGGTATGATTTCTCGTTTGTGTTTGTCAGCTTCCTTAAATACTGAGAACAGTTTTTTGATTTGCTCGTGTTTTGCCGCTATTTGTATCAGTTTCCTTCCTTCTGAAGTAGATATTCTTGCAGTCCTATGGTGGTTATTTCATAGTAGATTTCCAGCTGTATAAGGCCTCTACCACCTTCTATACGTTGTATATATAGTCTTTCTATGTCAGATTTGGGGTGATGCATGCTAGAACCTGTCATTATTTTTCTTGTTTTCCTATCTGTTTTGGTCAGTTCATTTAGTGTCCAGTTAAGGATATAGTAGCTGTAACTTATAACAGGGACAGCTAAAGTGTTAATACCTATAATCTTGTTTTTAGCATTGACCACTGTTTTTAGTATTGATCTAACTCGTCTATAATATTCTTTTTTCTTTTCTCTTTCATTTGTGTGTGTTGTGTCTTATCTTGTTCATGGATTCCTAAGTATTTGTCAGGTTGGCTTTGATCTAATATTTTTATTTCATTGGCTTTATGTAGGGTGATGTTGCTACTCCTAACTAGTTTTCCTCTTTCAGGGTTATTTTGGCGCATTTTATAATCCAAAATTCATATCTATTTCTTTGGTAAATTCATGAACTGTCTTTAATAGTGCTTCCAGCTGTTTGTCATTTGCAGCGTATAGTTTTAGGCCATCCATATATAAAAGGTGGCTGATCGTTTTGCCGTAACATTTATATCCGCATCCATTCTATTTAGCATATCAGACAGAGGTGACAGTACCAAGCAGAAAAGGAGTGGAGAGAGCATGTCTCCCTGGAATATCCCTCTTCTAATGGGGATGGTTTTGGTTTTCATGAGTCCCTCTTTTGTTTGGAGCTGTAGCACTGTTTGCCATTTATTCATAGAGTGTCTTATGAATTTTATAATTGTTCGTGCTACCCTGTTAATGGCTAGTGTTCGAGGATCCATATGTGGGGGATGCTATTAAACGCCTTTTTGTAGTCGATGTAGGCCATACTGAGGCCTTTCTTCGTTCTGTGGATGTCTTCAGTTATGGCTTTATTAATCATTAGTTGATCTTTACAGCCATATGAGCCTTTGCAGCATCCTTTCTGCTCTTCTGGAAACAGGTTGTTTTCGTCCAGGTGCTTGTTCAACCTTTGCGATATCACTGCAGTAAATGCCTTGTACATTGTAGGGAGACAGGTTATTGGCCTGTAGTTTTCTGGTTTTGCTGTCTCATTTGATTTGGGAATTAAGATGGTTTTCTCCTTCGTGGGCCATTCTGGCATTGTCTCTGGCTCTGCTAGTATGTTGTTAAAGTTTTCAGCCAGCTTTTTGTGCATTCCTGTTAGATATTTCAACCGGAAGTTGGGGATCTTGTCATGCCCAGATGCCTTCCAGTTTCTCAGGTTTGGCAGTGCCTGGGTGACCTCTCCAGTTGTTATGGGGGTCCAAAGTTGCTCAGATGCTGAGTTTGTTGTTTTAATACTCCTGATTTTTGGTTGTTCGTTCGCCGACCATATTTCTCTCCAGAATTCTTCCACTTTTTCTGCCTTTGGTGCTGCAGTGATTTCTATTTTATCTTTGTCAAGTTCTTGGTAGAACCTTTTGGGGTTGGAGTTGAACTCTTTGTTTTGTTCAAAGAAACGTTGACGTTTCTCGTACCGGCGGATCCTTTGTGCTTTGGCAAGGATATCTTGCTTTAGCTTTTCTTTTATCTCAGGTAAATCTTTTTCTGTGATGTTGTATTTGCGGAGTATTTTTGTTTTCTTTTTGTTGCTCAGTAGCGTTGATTGTCGACTGATTTCATTAAGAATCGACAGATCTTTTCTCATTTTTTGTATTTTGTTTTGGATGTTATTTATCCACAGAGTTTGTTTGGGTGGTGGTACTCCTGTTTGGATGGGTTTGAGTGAGTATCCAGCTTCTTTTGTGGCTGTAGTGGCTGCTGCGTATACTATTAATATTATTATTATCATTAATATTATTATTATTATTATTATTAATATTATTATCATTATTATCATTATTATTATTATTATTATTGTTGTTGTTGTTGTTGTTGTCGTTTTTCAGTGAGAGGGCAGTGCATGCCATGACACTAGGGTAGAATATACGAAGTCCCTATACCCATCATGACTACCCGTCTGATAAGGGTAACCTAGGCACATGCATCACAACCATACATGCGCGACATTGTGATTCATATCAAGATAACACCGCATGACCTTGTTAGAATTATCTTCTGGTCGAGTAATCCATCCCGTTCAAAAGATCCCTGCATAAGGCTTGCTTAAGGATGTTGAATGAAACACCCGTGTTTCCAAAGCTGAATTAACCAAACCTCTAAGAATTTCTTTCAGCATGTGCCTATGATGCTTCCCAACTACTTCTGCTCGTGATCAGAGATGCACATGTCGTCAGCCACTAAGGGACATAGTCAACAGGTTAAGATCAAACAACTGTCAAGCAAATCTGTGGTAGTGAGCAGAATATTTGCTGTAGCCCATCTTTTATACCAAGACAAAACAATGTACATGATAACACTTCCAATCAGTTCAGATCAGAAGCCATGAGAGCGACTGTCTTGTAATGCATCAGGGCATTTAATGGTGTTGTTGTTGTTGTTGTTATTATTATTATTATTATTTTTATTTTTATTAATATTTTTACTATTATTATTATTATTATTATTATTATTATTATTAGTATTATTATTATTATTATTATTTTTTGCATTCATCATCATCATCATCATCATTATCATCATCATCTTCATCATCATCATCATCATCATTATTATTATTATTATTATTATTATTATTATTATTATTATTATTATTATTATCATTATTATTATTATTACTTTTTTTCTTCTTCTTTCAAATTTTCTTCCATTTCTTGCCGAGTGTCTTCCCGACTCCTAGGGCAAGGAAACTCATAGTGTATATTGGTAGGCCATTAAACCAAACTCAGTAGTTCGTTCATTTTTTTTTTTTTTTTAAAGTTAAATTAAAATGCATGAGCAGCAACAGTTCTCACATTGACAATGCTCTTCTCAATACGTGTGATGTACCAGTTAAGACAATCTTTTGCACTTCTTGCAGGGATGGTAAGCCAGGGATCATTCTCATATAATTTTCGATTCCCTTCTTGATCATTCCTAGTGCTCCTACGATCACTGGTATTGTAACCGCCTTGAGATGCCACATTTTCTCAATTTCAATGAGTAGGTCTTTATATTTTCTGAGCTTGTCAAACTCTTTCACTGAGATATTATGATCACAGGGGATGCTCATGTCGATCAATAAGCAAACTTTATTGTTTTGTTCTTTCATAACAATATCTGGTTTATTGGCCTTGATGATTCGGTCTGTATGTACTGGAAAGTCCCACAGAATGGTTACATTTTCTCCTTCAGTTACAGCCTCAGGGTGTTGATATAGTAATGCCGACTTATTAGCCAGTGGAGATATTGGCCAACTCTGTCATGTCTTAATTTATACTCCACTGGTGCTAAGACTTTACATCCAGGGATTAGGTGGTCCACTGTTTCAATCATGTTGTTGCAGAATCGGCATTTTGGGTCTGCTCCATTTTTCATCACATTGGCCTGGTAGTTCCGGGTTGATAGGCTTTGGTCTTGAGCAGCCAGGATGAAACCTTCGCTCTCTGCTTTTAGTCCTGAGCTCCGCAGCCACTGATGGGTTTGCTTCTGGTCAACATCAGCTTGTTTGCTGCGGGTCACATATTTGCCGTGCAGAGGTTTCTCCTCCTACCTATTGCTCGTGCGCTTTTTTCGTTGTCATTATTTTTACCTTTTTTTTGCAACAATAGTTGCCGTACGTCCCTCGGGTTGTTCAGTCTGGGTATCCTGCACGAGATCAATAGCAAATTTGTTGCTTTCCTTATGATAAAATGAAGCTTCTTTCGTCTCTCGTGATTTTCCACGAGCTTTAGCATCCAGTCATTCGTTATTTCGAGATATTTGCCAGTCCAATTGTGGTTGTTTTGTAAGCTAGTTCAAATTGGATCAGGCCTCGACCTCCTTGGGCTCTGGGAAGGTAAAGGCGATCTACGTCTGCCTTTGGGTGGTGCATCCTATTACAACTCAGCAGCTTGCGTATTTTCATATCTATATTCTTTACTTCACTCATATTTCAGTTCAACACATTGTAGCTATAAGTAACAACTTGAACTGCTAAGGAATTTATAGCTAACACCTTGTTACGTGCATTAAGTTCAGATTTCAGGACTGCACGAACTCTCCTATAACATTCCTTCCTGATCTTCTCTTTCATGCTTGCATGCTGAATACCAGAGCCTTCATTTATCCCTAAATATTTGTATGTTTGTTCTTGCTCAAGCTCTCTTATGACTGTGTCAACATCTAACACGACTGAATTTGTGGTCTTCACTTTCCCTTTCTGGAAAGTGGCCTTGGCACACTTCTCAAGTCCAAACTCCATCCCGATGTCATCGCTGAATGATTTCACGGTGCGCAATAGGCTTTCAAGTTCATTATTGTCTTTACCATAAAGTTTTAAGTCATCCATATAAAATAGATGGCTTATTTTTTTATTGGCAATTTTATACCCATACCCTGTTCTGTTTAATTCACTTGTAAGGGGTATTAGGGCTATGCAGAATATTAAAGGTGTAAGTGAGTCACCTTGAAAAATTCCACAGTTGATGTTTATATTTTCTGAGGCAAGTACTCCATTAGAGTGGTATAATTGGAGATTCGTATTCCACAACGAAGGAAGTTTGAAATCACAGGGGAAATTTTGAAGATGTCCAGCGATCTCAAGATCCATGGATGCGGTATATTGTCGAAGGCCTTTTTATAGTCAATCCATGCGGTGCTGAGATTTCTGCGCTTGTTGTGACAGTTCTCAAGGATCATACGATTGATTAGCCGTTGATCTTTGCATCCGTAAGAGCCTCGGCGGCACCCTTTTTGTTCAATGGGGAAAATATCGTTCTTCTCCATGAATGCATATGTTTTCTCCGCCAGGATAGATGTTAGGATTTTATACGTGGTGGATAGACAGGTTATAGGCCGATAGTTTTTTGGAAGGTTGGTTTCGTTATTCTTTGGGAGTAGGTAAGTAATGCCACTTGCTAACCATTCAGGTGTTTTCTTTGGGTCTCTCATAATTCCATTGAGCAGCTGAACTAGCTTATATTATCATTATTATTATTATTATATTATTATTATTATTATTATTATTATTATTATATTATTATTATTATTATTACTATTATTATTTCTGCCCTTGGCACAAGGCCTTGAAACTTTTAAGGGTAAGGGATCTAGTCGAGTACATCGAACCCAGTTTTCAAATGGTACTTAATTTATCGATTCCTATAGGATGAATGGAAAGTCGACCTAGACAGAATTTAATCTCAGAACGGAACGACGGGCGAAATACCACTAGGCATTTCATCCAGCGTGCTAAAAGTTCTTGGAGCGCATCTTATAGTAATAATAAGAGTAATGATGATGATGATTATAATAATAATTATATATAATAAAAATTCAAAATATCTATTCAACCTATAAATAATGCGTTTTTTTATACTTCTTTTACTTTTCAACATTATGATAAACGAAATTATGTTTTAATATAAAATATACTATCTTTCTTTTCTACAATGCTGTTACATTTCTCTAGTAGTCTTGAACTGCCCGTCTTTCAAAATACATGTCACGAATATAGACCTCCAGTACTGTACTGACCTTGCATATTCAATTTATAATTTTTGCGTCCAACTGAATTTGAAGACTACAGAATTAATTACTTTTTTACCTACCTAATAAATGTATTCAGTGCTTGATATTTTTATACAAAACTAATTTTGTGTCACCAATCACTATTCGGTCCTAAAAATGTTGATTCGTGAGACGTGATAGCAAAGAAGGGCACAAATTTTGTCTCTACGCATGATTTGGCTCAGAATGTTTGTGAGGAAAACATTCAGCCAATTTGCTGACTTTTCCGATGGCAAGTAAGTGTCGCTGAATGGTTCACTAAACAAATCCAAGATTAGCTGCTACTTCTTTCACAGCTACGAAGAGATTTACGTTTCCACCAGGGTTTGCAGGATGTCCTCGTCGAGCTCTATAATCTTCCAGGACGCGGTTCGTCTTCTAGGCTCTAGTTTTCTAACTTGGAATTTCTGAAACCACCGTTGACAGTGGCTAACGCTTATTGTCTGATCCCCACATATTGCATTAATATTCCTTTTTCTTCCTGTTTCATTGTTGTCTTTACAGAACCCGTAAATCAAAATATGCCGTATATGTTCCTTTGTCAATTCCATTATAGCTTTTAAAAGCGAACAACACTCAGAATAGATACACGGTAATTTTACTACCTCTTTTATAGCAATCTGATGCAAGTAGTTTATCACATACCTCTCCGACTTTTAGTTCATGCAATTCAAAAATCCGCATTGTTTATGAGTTGACCCAATACATTAATATTTTGCTACTGATGCGTTCAATTGTTAAATGTTTTCGTATATTTCTGAAAAAGTTTTGAAATCTAAATCGGGTAATACGTGTCGTAGTTACTTATATTGGAAATTTTATGCCATAGCGGATTTCATGATTTACAAAAAATAATACACTAGTTAATCTAATGTTTATCCTATTTTGGGATCTAAGCAAAGAGCAGAATATAAAGATATGCAAAACTAATAGTAAACGTATATTACTGCTGTATAAACGAGCCCTAATAATGGTAAACCTATTTTCCGTAAAGATGCATGATGTAAGAACAAAGATTTTGATGATGAGAATAACAAACAAAAACAAAAGAAAGACCATCCATATTTTATAAGCGAATTCTTTTTCCAGAATAATTTAATCGTGTTTCTGAGATTTAGAGAATCCTCAGTATGGTATACGTATCTGAAAGAAATGAAATTTTGTACTTTCTTTTTCTTTGAATAAAGTACCATCTAAAAGCGAACCATTGCAGAGATGCGAATATGTAGGGAATTAATAAACTTTTGCGTTCCAAAGGAAATTTTAATGTATTTACTAACTACAAATAACATTTGGAGGCGTCACTGGGTGACACATTACGTGCCATCCTCTTTATTGAGGGAATGTCATATAGAGATGCGTGCCGTATTTTTTTCAAATATGCTATCGTACTAAATCGTACAGCAGATTTTTATTCCCTTCACCTGCTAACATTCTAGTCCAGTGATGAAGACATGTCCCATGATGACGACATGGGCCATGGAAAATTTCATCCGTGGAGACATGGAAACCAAGCTCTTACTCACGTACTTAGCACAAGATAAATAATTTATGCATATATGTATATTTTCTCTTGAAGAATAATCTTAGTATGTAAAATCTTCAATAGCTTCAACAAGTACAAAGACGTTTTAGGATTTGTGCCAAATAGCAGCTTTTGGAATATAGAATGTGAAGCACAGGTCGCACAGCATGGAGGGAAGCTGGTTTTCATACTACGTTTCTACAAGTACACTGCACTTAATGTCTTCGTTCACAGGGGAAATATAAACTACAAATACAAACAAAGCGATAATGCATCTCAGAAATTTCTCTTCACTTCCCTTGTCACTTATCCAAAATACATTTAACTGCTTCCATCACCAAATAAGAAATAAAAAGCCAATGCATAAAAAAATTCTTATTCTTTTGTTTTTACAGAACTTTTGTGCTTTCACCGTTGACAATTATTTTTATTTTGTCTGGGATCATTTACCTTTTTATATAAAATGCATCCACGAAGATGCTGATAAGTATATCATAGGTATATATGCATACCTAGCCTTTAGCCATTCTGTATTGAGAATTGAACGTATTAGAGTATGAATTTTAAAGACACTTATTTTACGTAATTATATATATATATATATATATATATATATATAGATATATATATATATATGTATGTATGTATGTATGTATGTATGTATATATATTGCTATTCTCCAAGAAATTCAATATGTCATTTCTTCATCCTGGTATTTCTGTGATTTTCTTATATTTTTGTCTTACTCATTTCATATCCATTTTCAATTTAATTTCGTATGTTTCCGCAGTTTCCTCACTCCAATTAAGCAATGGCAGATTAAATTATGTTGATTTATTTGAATGTTACCGCTTTCTAATTAACATAGTTTATTTAATTCTATTTTTTTTCTGTTTTTTCTTTCTTCAATGCATATGTCTTCCAAACGATGAGTATGAAACTGCGGGCAATGATTTTGTTTAGCTTAACATCTCTGAATATCGTTTTTCGTGTGATAATAAAGATTTCAGTTGTGGGCATCTATAAGCTTTTGAAATTTATACAAATGAGATGTATGATTATACGATACTAATGCGTTAGTACTAATAGTACTTTTTTTCACCTCTATTAATACTGAAGGTTATTTTTTTCCTTAAGTAGTGAAATATATAATTATAATGACGAAAATGGTACAAGTGAGATAGTAGTAAACAATGATCGATGCAATACAAAGTTACTTTGGATTAGTAATTTCTAATTCAAAAGCCATGGATGAAATATCAAATATATCCACCGATCAGCGTTTTACATCGGAAATGGCTGTCTTCAAGCTGCCATACATATGACAGCAGACATGTTGACTTCAGCAATTCATGTGAATTTATTGGGCAAAGAGTCTCATTTCCGTATCAGCATTCGTCTTCTCCCACTAATATATTTTTAAAAATCAGCGAAAAATTGATCGAAGAGTAAAATATTTACGTTTGAAATCTGAGACAGCAGACTGAAAAAAACTTGACGGATATTATTGACTATATGAAGTTGTGCACGATTTTATAGTGAATTCGGCTGAGTTACTCTAC
>NC_043008.1:28382192-28422228 GCF_006345805.1 Octopus sinensis | reverse complement strand
GTAATAAATAGCTTGGAATATTTCCCATGAAAGCAAAATTAAAAACTGAAACATACATGTAACCGCGACAGACATAGTTTTGACATGCAAAAACGTCATATGTACAGCTCTTCACTATCTGTAAATTTCATTACCAATGTTAATGATAACTCAAAAGTATAGTCAGACTACTATTTTCTAGAAGCCAGCGGTAATCCCTTTGCAAAATACGTTTTGGGAAAATCCATCAATTGACTTATTTATCAGAGTGGTAGCAATGATTTTGCTAGAAAATTCGTCTCTTCAACACGCTAAATATTATTTTATACGATGCTGAATTGGGAACTACAAAAGTCGTATTGGGATCACTTGATAGATTCTTACACACAGTACAGCCAGAGTTGGTCGAAGCTTAATCAAGAATGCATTTGTTTGAAGTAGGTGATGAGTGGTATATGTGAATGTAGAAACACGCATTAGTCAATTCATCGTTAAGAAAATAATGTTGACTGCAACCATAACACCTCTCTTCGCCTCCTCACCTCACACTGCCAATCCTCATGTACAGCTAAAAGTCTTCTTAGAGGACGGTATGAATATCAAACAAACAGCTTTTGTGAAAATTTTCTCTACCAGAAGGGGAAAAGGACAGAATAACCAGGCAAGCAGCTGTTACATGACAAAACAGAGAAAATCACATCATACTTGGGGTGTTGTATAACTCAATCAAGGTGCAAGTTTTCAATTTTTGCTCTAGTTTATATTTGTGTTGATGACGAGGACGTAAACATAATCTCATATTATATTAATCTGGATGGACCATATTAAACATTGTGATTATTTTTCTATTCAGAGGCGCATGGCAGTGTGTGGAAACATACATCTGTGTCGTATATAACCGAGCTACAATCTCAGCAACCTCTCTAGTCTAAACTCCAGTATGGGTATCAGCTTCAAATGTTATGTCACCATGTCCTATTGCGTAGTCCCAATATTATCGTATATGTTTTGATATAGCTTTCTTGTGTATAGCGTCGTAGAGTAAAATGAATGCTTGGCGTGTGAATGTGAAATTTTGTGTATTTTTATAAATTTTATGTATTTTTATTGTGTTTACATTTTGATTAAGGGATTCTCACGTAGGTGATGCTCCTCTTTTCAAAGGTTTTATAATTATCCCATTCACTGATTTAGATGTTTTAGCTATGCTGCTAATATTTTGCTTCTGTTTGATGTCACAACTCTTCTCTTTGATATTGTTGCGATTGCTGTTTTATTGTGTTTGCATGGAGGTAGATCTCACTCAACATTACTAAGAAGGGAAATCTTTCACTTGCTATCACTGTCACGAGTAGCAAATATGCCTATATTGCATTTTATAACAATTCTTCTCGGATTACTACTCTTAAAATATATGAAACCAATTTTCTTCCACAGTTTTTCAGGCGTAACCGATACTTCTAGCTAGTATTTTGAACGATTCATAAGGGGACCCATCTGAACTTAAAGGGAATATAATGTTCACAATTTAATACTAAAATACTGTGTATTTTTCCAGAACTCCTGCATTTATAAGTTCAACTTTTAAAGGGCATCTGGCATAAATATTTCTAAAAACTTCTTAGAAGACTGGGTATTTTTCCGTTTCTGTTTCCTCTGCAACATGGTCTCAGACAGCTTGCATTCTGCAGCTTTTTCTTTTCCTCACCTATATGATGCCATGCAAACCTTCTTGTATGTTCATTAATCCAGATCATCTTTTCTCATGTCTTTACTGTTCGTATTAGGGCAAGTACGAATATACATTCTTCATGTTTTAGCCTGAATTCCGCCGTGACGATTAGCATAGGAGTCCAACAGAATATCATATACAAATGATGCAACACGATTATGACATGAAACAAAGTTAAAATTCTACATAATCAAATATGCTAAACACAATATCTCTCGTCGATCCAAAATAGAAATGTTTGGCATTGGAAGTTCATATATGGAATATTCTCATCTTCAAATATCCATACCACAGGAGAGGACCCTTTGAAATTGTGCACACTACTTCTAGAAGAATAAAAGATTTAATTCTTAATTAAAATTCCTCCGTCTATTTATCTGTTTGGAATATAAGACGCAGGCCGCATGAAAACTTCATTTAAATTACTGACCGGCCAGAGATGGTCGTGTTACGTCTTCTGTATAACATTGTAACATCACATTTTTGTTACTAAAATTAAAAGGATGGTTTCATGAGCGATATTATGTAATGTTTTGAGTTTCCTTATTCAATTTTACATTTTAGATAAACTCAGCATTTACAATGATCATACCCTGCAGCACTATATCTACGTGTTGCAAAATAAAAACAGAAACTTTATTTTTATCTGTCAGTAGTACACCACAAGCTTTAGAAATATATCTGTATCCGAGTAATTTTGGTTAAAACAAACTTTAAGGAGTAAAATAATAATTCGGAAAACGTATTCTCAAAACGATCAGTTTCATAGCAGCAAATTCTCAAATTTAATGGGATTTCAACTAATCTGATTTTACCACTCATCGGCAGAGATATATTTACTATGTGAACAGACTCCACTTTCAAGCATTTTATAGGATTTCTTGGGTTGGTTTCTCTTTTTTCTCAGACGTGATTAATACATCTGCTTTACTGAATCAGCTACCTGTCACTTCCTAAATTTATATGCCTTAGGTTTGTTCCATATCATCTTTCTATTAATATTTTCCGCATTCGCTTATTCATTTATATTGGACTGCTTTCCATGTTACGTTTGACTGTACAACAAGTAACCGGGCAATTTTTAAGACATCTTAGAATCTGGATTATTTTCACAATTAAACTCAATCTTGGCAAACACTTTACTGATTGCTTGATCAATTCAGAAACTGGAATAGCGTTGGCAAATGGCCAATACTTAATAGCAGCGGCGAGAATAGTTTTCTTGCTACCAAAAGTTTTCCATGCAAACATATTAGAAGCGGGGGATGTAGCAGTGGATGTGCTGTAGATGTTCCTATTCCTTTCTTTGTCGCCATACTTCTTTTTTAACGCCGTTTTATTGTTGTTGTACTTGCTGATAATTGCTATTGCAGTGATGAATTTGCTGTTGGTGTCGTCCTCTTTGCCTTATATGATGGGTTGTTTTTCTTCTCCGTGCTAGGCATGTTGAATTTGCTGCTGATTCAATTCTCTTCGCCTTGCTGTTAGATTTAGATGTATTGGGGATAGTTGTGGCGTCACTGTTGTAAAACATCTTTTAATATTACTATCCTTATCTTTGTTACTTTTTTATTCATCTTCAACAAGTCTTACGTTATCATTTGTGGCTGCGGTGGTGGTAGTTGCGGTGGCATTTGAAGCACACGGCGATCGTTAATTTCGAGAGTTGGAGCTTGCCGAGCAATCACTATTTAGTTCCGCCTTTTACTTCTCAAAAAAATATTCAGAGAGCAAGCTCACAAAAAGTAAAATTCTACATAACACAGCTAAAACACTAGGAAATTCTTTGCGTCTTTTGGGGGCTGGTCAGATTAACATGAGCGAATATAAATATAAAATTTAACGACAATTCGTTGTTACACGAAAATAATATTTAAGGCCAATTCAGCAGGATAACAATAACATCACCAACACCACCACCATCACTACCACCACCACACCACCACCACCACCACCACCACCACACCACCACCACCACAACCACCACCACCACCAAAGACAACAACAACAATAACAGCCGCAGCAACGACAGCAACAGCAAAAATAATAACACTAATAATGTTCCCCTTATTTCATCACTGAGAATTTATGTAAAAGATTGGGGATGGCACAAAGCAACACAGACGAAAAAGAGGGAAGTTAATCGTTCAAAAAGGTAATAACAATAAAAATTGTAACAAATAAATCCACAAAAGCAGGAAGATGCTAAGGGCTGCTCATGGAAACCCACAAAACCTGCAATCGACCTGATCTCTAGGGTAAGTACCTCTCCATTTCATCTACCCTAGATCTAGAGGGGTTCACCCAGACCATTCACTCCACATCCACCCACCTTTAAGCAAAATTGCTGGGCGGCAGCAATTCACTCTGCACCCTCACTTTATTTTTCAAGTTTCACTTAAATAAAATTAATGAGAGCTTGACCAAAAAGGAAAGAAATTTTGCTTACTCTTCCGCCCAAATGAAGGCGGCGGAGCGTTCTTCATGATGCATTCAGCTGATATCCAGATCCGTCCAACACGAGACAATGAGTGTTCGATATAAACCCAGAAACCATCAATGGTCGAGCACTGAACGACAATGTGCAAGACGTTTCGTCGTTACGTGGGCACTTTGGGCAAGTCTGTAGAGATTATCCCGAAGTAGCAATGTGTCCAGTAGCTCTGTCAGTCTAGGGATTTCTGGAAGTTAACACTGGGCTCGGAATTGAGCAACCAACTCCTTTTCATCGATGTCCAGAGTCTCCCCAAGAACATCGTCGCACTTCCCCGCCACTAACCCTCTATAGAACGTCTGAGTGGAACTTCTACCGACTGCCTAACGACATTCTAGGTTCCAGGTGTTCTGCTTTGCTCTACGCTTGATCCTTAACTGCAGCTCATACAAACAGACTATATGGGGGAAACAGTGATTAACGCTGCTTACTGTCTAGGAAAAGCTGAATATTTCGCAGCTTCAGCGCATGTTTACGAATCAGCAGCAACACCATACCCATCCGCCCCACCATTAAGAGAGTGCTGACAACAAATTGAGCACCTGAGAAGTGGAGTCTGCTCCTTCCTCAGAAAGCACAATAGTATGCGCTGCAGTTTGTTCAGACGTAAATTAAGGCAAGACATGACGGTTAGGCGATAATATATGATGGAATCGATGTATAAATTTGCTAATTCTGCCCTACTTTCTCACGGCATATTTCTGGGTGAGATTGGCCACCCTGCCCGTCTCTTCATCCTAGATCTACACCACCTGGAGCTCAGAACCAAATCAGGCCCTGCGTAATTTAACCGGCCCTACGCCCAACTGAGTTACTGAATGGCATAGACCTGCGTCTCCAGATGCCAAGTTGCAGGTCTACTTAATTTTGTTGGTTAGTTTTTGCGCCTGTCATTGACTCCTATTACTTTAAATCATTGGCAACCCGGTCTATGTGCCTGGGGCTTGACACTATAATGGTGACTTTGTCTGCGTATGCTTACGCGGCTATTCCAAGTTCGCGTCCGTGCGGAATGCCTCACAACGCTTCCAATTTCCGCACTCATAGCCTAATACCCTATATACGGGAGAGACGAGAGAGACCGAGCGCATGATGTTAGACGGTTCTGATAGGTAACCACACACCCGAACTACCGAGCGAATATCGCAGTACATTGCAGCGATCCAGCCACGGGAAACGGACCGAAATCGCCTGCTGGGTGAACGGCCGCCAATTACTGGAGGTCGACCCTATCGAAAGCTTTAGATTGACACAAATTGATTTCGGCACCACTTATGCTAAGTTCCTTATCTACGAGGTATCGCATAAGGTGGAGGTTGTCGTGACTGGATCTGCTTGGGATTGCACATGTTTTTGCATCGCCAATCAGTTTCTCGACAGCAAGCGCTAACATTTTACTAACGCGTCAGTAAATATTTTGAAGTCAGTGCTCATCAGCTTTATGAGCATAAATATTTCTATATGACTCACCTTATTTTGGTCCTTTATTAGCAGTGCAACCATCAATGGGCATAAAAGCTTGTCGGTTGGACAGTCTCTTTTCACGAATGGCCACTATATCGATTACTCAGTGACCTGTGGTTTTTGAGTTGATGGCCTTGTAATGTGAGATGAAAGTATAGAAGCGGAAAAGGTCATTTACTATGATTTAGTTGGTAAGGAGGGGGCTGATATTCCATTCCCATAAGAATGGAATATTAACCCAACTAATGGTAAAACAAATAGGATGTAAAAGTACAGATTTGTTTTACAAGACGGAGTATTATATTAGAATCAACAGCGAAAGTATTATACGAGGCTAATTCGATACTTTTCAAAACTGAAAGGCGATTTTTAATGTGCATAAATAAATGCATACAAAAATTGACATAATTAAAATATGCCATACATAGTAGTACGGACTGCCACATTTTCTTTCATATTTTTTACCAACGGGTGTAAATTATTCATATTTGATTAGAAATTTCATATATTTCACAACAAATCACACGGACTTATACTTACATTGCAGCAAATATTTTGAACATGATTAGTTACATCTTGTTGTATGGACAGAAACGCCTTATAGATATACTAGGTATTGGTTTTAGAAGACATTTACTCGTACAAACAATATACATAAGCCTCAGTGACTAAACAAGGAAAGACAGTTTCAATACGAGGATAAACATATGTAGATTGATTTGATCATTCGTGAGCATTAACACCGTAATCAGGAGTATTTGCGTCGTACATCATATCGAAGCTCCATGACATACTTCATACTTGAAACTTATGCACGTCATAATATAGGTAGGCATACACATACACACGCACGAAACACATGTCTATGTAGTTGCTTTCTTCTCTGTGCAAATATATATGAGCCTATGTTTTATGTGTCTAAGGACCAACATGTAAGTATGCAAACAGGTATGCAATGTAGGTTGTAAATGTAACACACACCTTCAAAATATACAGATTGTATGTAATATGCTTTTCTCGAGATTTATGACATTTACAGTTATATTTTTATCTTTGAAATAACCATCATTTATCCGAATGTTTGTTTATTAGCGATAAAATCTGATATATCAAACGCCAAATATTTCCTTGAACGCTTCTGATGTATATGAATACTTATTCCTTCACTGTACCTGTTTTAATTTATGTGCATGCAAACATACTTACGCAAACATTTTTATATTTTTAATATATTCATGTGCAAGTGCGAGGTATTTCTGTGAATGTATCTGTTGTTCGATTTAGTTGTATATATGCCACTCTATCTATGCGTGTGTACGTGCGCGTGTGTGTGTGTACCTCTGTGCGTGTATGTGTGTATGTGTAAATATGTGTTAGTGACTTTAACATTCGTCACGACCTGTCCACATTTTCAGCCCATTTGCTTTGCTAAATTAGTAATTGATGTGCAAACAATTTGAACAATTTCAACTCAAAGACATTTTATGATGACCTTTTAGGTGTTTTATATTAATAGTAGATTACACGATATAGATTTTATGTTGCCATAAATAATGGTTGGACAAATATATATTTTTAAACTTATCATATTTTGTTTAATCATGTCTGTCTACATTTAACTAGTTTCTAAATTGGTACAGTGACTTTCGGGAGATGATATATACCACCATATCCAATTGACCTCCATTCATTGGTACATATATATATAAAAAAAAACGCTGTGAATGCTGCTTCTGTTAGTGTAATACTATGATATTCGATGACATACCTTTGAAAGTTGTGGTAATTTACAGTGACGGCGCACTCTGAGTTTTTATAATGCCTTGCTTCGGGTGCGAAGGAATTTCAAATGATACTCAAACAAATATTGTTTCGATTTGAAAGTCATTCATATTTATAGTTACAGCTTTCATTTTAAAAGAAAATTAATGTATATGTACTGGTATATGGAAAAATGTATGTAATACATACACATAAATCTTCCATAGACAATGGGCCTCAAAAACCTGTTTAAATTACATAACAAATTGAGATACTAAAAGTGAAATAGTTATATCGCTTAAACTCTGTATTTGATAAAGCGAAGGCGATTGCTGCGCAAGCGTTTACTTAGATTTCTAGACTTATAATACGTTTTGCACAATACATTTTCTTTAAACATACGCTTAAACATCAAACTTGCAGCAAATACAATATTTCATAGACGTTTAAAATGTGTAAAATAAAAATGCTAAAAATATGTAATATAAATTTGTGCGCCTTCCAAACATTATAATACGTCAATACATTACTTAATTTCTAAAGCCATGTAAGAATGCAGGTATTTTTACTTTTTGCATTACTCTGATATTATAGAAATCAGTAACGCTGAAGTTTTACATATAAAGTTTTACCTGTAGCACTATCTGAAATCTACCTTTGTATGCCAAAATTATATATCCTTCTTATTGATTTTATTACACAAAAAGTACCAATTTAATACATATTGCTTCCTAAAGCGTTGCAGTTTGTCTAATAATGGCAAGCATTTATTACAGACGTGATATAATAAATCAAAGGTACTCAACCTATTTTGGTCAAAAGTCCCCTTTTGACCCTTGGAGTCACAAATGTCCGTCCTAGAAAATATTTTTAGTTTTCAATATACTATTTATTTTGATATCAGAAGAATATTATTAAAAAAAAATGGATGTCATTTTACTTATACGCTTGTACACAGTCGGGAGCACATATGTACAAACTGAAATGCAAAAAAAAAAATAAAGACATTATGAATTGAAAGTTTGGTATTTGCATTTATTTCCACTACGCGACACTTATGAGATGAACATGCTGTATCGAAAGAGTGCTTTTTTGGGACAAGTAAATGCCGATGAGATCATTTAAAACATTTCCGATTTCCATTATCAAAACATCTAGAAGCTGTGCAACAATCTGTCATATAAGTTATCGTCACCCGGGAAGAGGATTTTTATGCGCAATAGTGTATTTGAGAGAAATTGTTGAAATACATGTGTACTTTATATGAGTAGGAAATTGTAGAGGATGGTATTCACTGTACCTGGATCTAGTTAGTTTGAGACAGAAAATATTAATTTGTTTTTATGTTTCTGTCCATTGCTTGATACAAGAAACTGGAAAATCCTGACCAAAACAAATAAAATCTACTATGACAAAATATATAGGAGGAGAAACAAAACGTTCTGTTTTCCAAAGCCAAAAGATATGTTTTTAGCTGGAGTGTACTTTTATAATCAAAACATTCAAACTGTAAATTTCAGAGGATAAGACTTACCGCGTTATCAGGTGTATAGCCGCAGTTCAAATGGGTATTAAATAGAAAATAAGTGTGTGTGTATGTGTGTGTATTTGTGTGTGTGTGTGTGTGTTTATGTGTGTGTGGCTGGGGCTTTAATAGCCATGGGCCAATTTAAGTTCAATCGCAGAAAAGAATTCAAATCGGCAACACACGCAATCATATACGTACAATCAAAACCATATATAAGCACGCATGCACAAATACATATCTATCATACACTCCCAAAAGACAGCTTGATCCAAAGTTCTGACCACTATTTTTTTAATATTGCACTCAAACACACACACACACACACACATACATACACACTCAGCTTTTCGCTTTTATAAGTCAAGGAAATTCATCAGATTACAACTATGTAGGACGTACCCCTTTGAGAATACCATATGCACCAATGATAGCTGGATGATATGTAGTATTAACTGTAGAACTCGAAATGTAGATTACAGCATAAGATGCATAGAAGGTTCTTGTAAAGACATGAACATGACGTACCTAGGGGAAACATCCAGGAGCATTGCGGAAAGACTAAATGAATATCTGAGACAATTTGAAGACAAAAACAGTCCTCCATACTCTACCAATATACCAAAACCACCATGAAGGCAACTTGGGTCAACTTGACATCCGCATATTATCCACGCACCCAAACGACCAAACACTGAGACAAATACGGGAGTACGTCCTTATAAATGAAACTTCCACAATACTAAATAGGAAATATACATAGTAGATATCATACCTCCATACCCAGAGTTTACACATGTAGAGAATAGTTAGTGGGCTGTTATGTAGATAGATGTATGTATTTATGTGGGGGGTATATATGTGTATATGCACATGTATGTAAGTATATGGATATGAAAGTAAACAGATCAACATACACACGGATAGGTATATAGGTTATACGAACAGACAAGCACACATACACAAATGTTGACTGAAACACATGACCATATATACACGCACTTTACACAAGGACACATAGGCAAACACGTGTCCACACGTATGGAGATGCAAATTTATACATACAAACATGGTACTTGCAAAACACACACATATAGACATGCACACACAAGGATGTGCATACATATAGAAACACACGCTCACACACATGCATAAAAATACACAAACACTGACATGCAAACACATGAATATGCAGAACACATACATACAGATTCACACACGTTCATATATACATATGCATACACACTCATATATACATACACACACATACATATACACATGCATGCATAGGCACTAAAACACACGCTGACCCATACTTGCGCCCAAACGGACAAAAAGGAACGCAATGTAAATAACAGACAGAGTCAAGACTATTGAAAAGGCTGCAAGATGAAACGAACATTTTAGGAAATTAAATATAAGGAATAAGCGGAAATTGTACCTTTGAGTGTGTTAAATTATAAGGCATAAAAAGAAAATGACTCTACCCAGACACAACAGAATATGCTTTAACATACGAACTCACATAAAGAATCTTGCAAACCAAATCCAAAAACGAAATGTAATCACTCTTTTTTTTCAATTAATTGTCTGTCACTATTCATCTGTCTGTAGATTTTGTTTTCGTTTTGAGGGTTTCTCTTTAGCGACACAAGTTACTCAGGTTACCAGGAATTTGCTTGGTGTCGTCAAAGGGGAAAAAAGATTTAAAACTTCTTGAAAATTTGAACTAAAAAGCATGTTTATTTTTAAACTGACTTTCGCAGAGATGTGAAAATAGGGCTACTACTCGTTAACTTGAAATTAAACTTACCAAAGACGAAGGTCTTCCATCGCCTGCACCTCTCTTAACACCCCCTTTGAAACCCATCGCTGCAAAACGCTCCCTCGTGCTCCAAATGACCCTCCGGGTGGTCATATGTCCCCTTTGAGAATCGCTGTACTAAATGAAAGCGATTCTAGGATCGTAACTGTCATGTCACTCAGGAATCCTACGAATTCATTGTTTTCGAGCGTATAAGAAGATGCAACACTCAGTGGAAATATATACTTCACACAAACTGAAAACTGAAATTGTTTCCTACAGTTGTGATCTATAAAATGACAAATGAAAAATGTAATAGTGACAAGTTTAAATAGATAAGTTACAGTGAAGACCATAGGGATAAAAACATTATTCCTGGTAGATATAATTGAACACTGGCAAATATAATGGAACACGAAAGATATGGAAGTGGTGTGTACCAGTGTCACCTCAAGAACGGGTGTATCAATATTATCGAGACCATGTTAGATATTCTACATAGTTTACTTTATAAAGAAGTCTATTTATTTGTAATGGCTTTCAAGAAAAATGTTGTGTTGTAGACAAACCATCTTCATCAGCATCTTTATGATTATCATTATTACTGTTCGTCTATTGAAGGGTGTCACAAATTGTCCCGTAGATTTGTATTTATTCATTTTGTTACGCATTGTTATACCTTGTACATTTCTTATCGCTACTTAGTTATAATAATCAGGAACTTTGGAAGCTGGTTAGTTGTTTTCTATCTATAGGTCTTAGGGTCTATTTTGGTGTTAGTTTGGGCTAAGACGCGCTTTTCGTTTTCTAATTTTGATAAAACCACACATGGCGAACGAATATTGGCCGCCCTCTAAAAGTAGCAGTCCGAAAAAGAGACAGCCAGTTCGTAAAAGAAAGTGACTACTGCTGTAGCAGCAACAATAAGAACAACAACGCACGTGTGTGTGAATGTGTGGGGGCTATGAAAGCAATTTTCCCAAGTTTCCAACATTCAATATCGTAGAAACCAAAATAAATGAATGAAAAAAGCGACAATACAAGCGAGAACACTTCCACCTCCACCGCTGGTTGAAGTAACAGGTCCAACATCATCACAACTACCACCACCACAAACCACCGCCACTACAACCACCATCACCACCACCATCACCAACATCATTGCTAAGAAACAGAAAACGAAAAAGTGAATGCAATTCCAGTCAAAATCATTTCGACTTTGGAAGCAAAACCAGAGAAGTAAGTGAAGTCATTTTTATACACGAAAATGAATTCAAGATTGCGAAATATTTTAAAGAAATATGGCAGAAATGTGGTACAAAACATTTCTAGAACTGTCCATCATGAAATTAATTTCTGGGTGGTTATTTATAAAACAATTGGAGCTAAAAGTAGAAAAATGGAGCAGGTAAAACGGCAACAGATAGCCATGAATAAGAAATATAGGACTGACGATGTGAAGTTCGCCTCGGAGGAGGAGGCCAAATATCCCTCGACAGTTACCTTAACAACTGAGGAGGCAATCCTAATACACATCTACCATTCGACTTACGGATAATAGCTGCACTGGATAGAACAAAGTTTCATGTGACTTTTGAGGGCAGAAAATAAAGATGTACATTTGCGACGACACAAATTACCTCATAGTTCTCTGTCCGCAACAAAAGAAAGACGTGAGCCCCCACCAATATTGCTGACATCACCACCGCCATCACCAGTAGTAGCAACAACACCGAGAACAACAATGGAAACAACAGTAGAGAAATCACCAACATCGACTTCAGCAAAAAGAACAGTATCAGAACCCCCCAGCCAAACCACAACAATCACAGAATGCCCTCCCGCATCCGGAGCTAGCAGACGTAACCTACTTTGAGGGGGAACAGGAAGATGAAGCAAAAACAAAATGAAAAATAAAAGAGGAAGAAACGGACTTCACACATCTCAACACCAGGAAACATTCTGAACTACACAGCAAAAGATACCAAAAAAATGTCGTATATAACCATACACACATTACACGCACCGGTTTCCTCATGCCGAGAAACAACACACCAGCACATATTAAAGTCATACAAATATTACAACACACATTTAAGACCATGAAAACAAAATATCCCGAAGAGACACATGAATAGACAATATGTAAGTAACTGCACGTGGAAACATCCACACTTACCTATGGGGGCAATGCATCAGTCTCTTCTGCGCTAATTCTCACTAAGTAGACTCTTCTGCTTCTATACTTTGATATCACATGACCCTGTTCAGTTTAGGCATTATAAACCTACGTATCCTGGGGTAACTAGGGAAACAAGGACATCTAATTCACTACCACAGGTCAAATACAGTCGACGTAGTGACCATCAGGGAAACCAGACATCGGACAGACAAGCTTGATTGCCCATTTTCGGTGGATACGAGATATATCTATCACCGTGACAACCGGGAATGGGTGGTGAAATGATGGTGTTTATTCGGAAAGTCCTGAATATCAAGATTAGGCCTATCTTCCCGGACTCCGAAGTTAAGTTTGTGGTCCTGTATGTGAACAGTAGAGATGGAGATGTCTTGAGACTGATGGCTGGTAATTTTCTAACAGGAGCAGGACAACCGGATTACCTCAGACGTCTCGAGATTTTTCTAGGAACGACCAGAATTTTAGTGTTTGCGGACGACTGAAACGCCGTCTTGAACCTACGTTTGGACTGTGTGGAGATAGCTCATAGAAGTGGTAAAATCCTCGGAAACTTGCTTAGACATGTCTAACTGTCTCACAAATATCGACAGGATTTTCCTGACGTGCCAGTGTGTATATGGTTAAATCACATCGGGTCATTCAGATCGTATTTAGACAAGATATTCTGTAGGCCAGTAGATAATATAAGATGTCCACTTTTTAAACTGGGCAGCTACACAAACCACAAATTTGTGATATGTACGGTTCACGTAGATAGGATTAGAAGGCAGGATCCCGGTTGCCGGAAGTAAAACGCGTCACTCCCGGATGGCCAAGCTTTCAAGTACCGGATTACAAATTTAATTAAGCGTGTTTTGACGGGGGCAATCGTCAACAACAAATGGTGGTTTACTCCGGCAAACGGCAATTAGAATAGAAGCAGTTAGATTTAGTAAGTCATTGAAACTTTTTAAGAAGTATAAAATAAACAGGAATTTAGTTAGAAAGTTACTTCAGAAAATCATTGCAACGGACGTGTTGGCCGCGAGATTGTCCCTGGGCCAATTCTCAATGCTAAAAATTGAAGTTGACGTATGTCAGTGATAAATGAATAAAAAGACTAGATTTCGCTGGCCGTATTACATTTTCACTAAAGAACAACGATTGTACCCGCCTTACGCTTGTTGATCATTTTCTTAACTCCTGTAGTAAATCCATTAGAATTCTTTGCTTTTACTCAGTATATTATCTGTTTAAAATGTGAAGAAATATATTGTTTTCCCTAACTATCAATTTCTTTACAATTCCAAATACAAATACATTTCTGTTTATGTTATAAATTAATCATACCAGTTGTCTGTGCGATGAAATATAAATCAAATTGTATCCACCCTCATCAAAATAACCTTAATTATATTTGAATGGAATGACACAAAATTCTTACATATCTTTATTAAATTAAGATGTTTCCAATGCGTAACAATATCCGAAGGTGAAATATCGTAATAAATAAATTAATTTTATTCTTACATGGGAATTGTACATTACATCTAATTAATCGTTACATATTTGTTAAGATATTTTTTATAAATGCAAATTCTTCCAAACTTAATTATAATAACATCGAACGTATGTAACGAGTTGGTGAACGTTATTTCAGTAGCGGACGTCATTTGTCTGCAGTCATGAAGAAGCACCGTTTTGGATAATTTAGTCAAACAAATCGCCTCAAATACCTACTTTCTTTAAAGCCTGCTACTTATTCTATGAGCCTCTTTTGCTGAATTGCTATGTTACCTAAATACATCACAACAGTTACCAACTGGTGATGGGCGACAAACATGGAGAAAAAAATACACAAGCACACACGCATACACACACACTCACAAACGCACACACACTAACAAACACATACGCTGTCTGATCAATAAGTATCCAGACTCTTGCCAGAGTAACGAAGTTAAAGCACACTGA
Organism: Octopus sinensis; assembly: GCF_006345805.1. Classification (NCBI taxonomy): domain Eukaryota; kingdom Metazoa; phylum Mollusca; class Cephalopoda; order Octopoda; family Octopodidae; genus Octopus; species Octopus sinensis. Next base: position 28,407,316 of record NC_043008.1, on the reverse strand, counting down.
GTAAAGCCGCTTGGAACAGATTGACCTGAAACTTTACTGTACATGCAACCTATGGTTTAACGTTCTAGCTCACTTCCGTTGTTTACAGCAGTACTTGGAATGAACATGTGTAATACGTGCACATCGCATTAAACATGCATCTGAATCAGATTTTGTCAAAAGCTTGGCGATACCTGCTGAATGGCCTACGCAAATTTGCATAAACTATATGGAGAAGAATGTATGACCCGACTAAATGTCGATAGTGACGAAAGTTCTGGGAGACTTGCAACCAACCGAACAGCGAAAAACATCGCAGATGTGCGTGCTGGCATGACGGGAAATCACCACCCGTGAGTTATCAGAGGATGTGCAGTTTAGTTATGGTTCAGTTCAGTCCATTATCACTAGATATTTGGGTATGGGACGTGTGTCTACCAAGTTTGTTCCACAGCTGCTTTCAGCTAACAACGCGCCTCTTCATTCAGCGCAGCTTGTGCAGAAGTTTTTGACTAGGCACAGCATTCTTCAGGTCCGACAGCCACCGTATTCTTCAGCTCTCGCTCCTTGCAACTCCTTCGTCTTTCAAAAAATCATATCCCTCTTCAAAGGAAGAAGATTTCAAAACGTTGAGGAAATCAAGATTAGGAATGCAAAGCGGCAGCTATTGATTATCTCAGAAAACAAGTTCCAGGAATGCTGGATTAAGTGTGTGGCTTCCGACGGGGACAATTTTGAAGGAGAGTAAATGCCAAATTGGTACGTGTTGTAGTTTTGGATTTATAACACCAGTCCGGATACTTATTTATCAGATCTCGTATATACATGAGGGACTTTCAGTTTCCATCTGTCAGATCCACTCATATGGCTTTGGTCGGCCTGAGACTGTAGTAGGTGACATACTCTCTTTATGTCGCGCAGTGGACTAAACCTGGATCCATGTGGTTGGGAAGCAAATTTCTTACCACACAGCCAATCCTGCGCCCAAATATGTAATGACCTCTCCTTGGAGTTTTAACATCTTTGTGAGAATTATACAAAAATTATTTTTTTTGTTTTTAATCTGTACTAAACACATTGTAATGTTTTAATTTTCATAGCAATTAAATACTAGTGTAAGTGAAGAAATTTCACACAGTACATTCTATACTTTTTAGAAGCAATTACATCATTTTCCGCAAAGTAACCGTTCTTTACTTTTTTATTTGTTCGTATGTATGAAATTATCCTACTTCTTTAAAACTTTCATATCAGGAGATTCATTGTGGCCACAAAACTGTGTAGAATATCCGATATATAAATGTAAAGAGTGCTTTCACTATGTTTGCATTGACAATTTGAAAGTTTTTCGTCTTTCTAGAAGCGATGACATAATCATCGTTATATTTAAGTTGATATTGGCGTAATGCATCGCTTCTGTTTAAGTCTTTCCCTCATCAAAAGTATTTATTCGGCACACATTTTTATGTTTGCCGCTGTTGTCGCTTGATTTCATGTGCTTTCTCTGGTGTAGCTTCATAAATATCATTACTACCTTAAAATAGTATATTTGACGTGAATACATTATATCATATTAGTTATTTATATACGTTAATTTTTTTCCTTTATTTATCATGGAGTCTAAAAATGCCGTATCAAATGCTCTATCATCCCAATACACTACTTCATAGATATGTCCACTTTTCGACCCAATATCAATCGATATTGTGATATTGCATTGTATTTTTGATTGCCATTACTACTATTGAATATATTCATTCATTTGTTAAATGTTGTTGCAGAAAATATTTCAATGCAATATAAGTTCATACATTGAGATTCTATAAAACGCATCTTTAGTTATATATATTCTATAGATTCTACCTTTGTGATAACTCTAAAAATGGTTTTCAAAGTTACAGCAAGCCTTATTCTTAGGTACCGCAAACGTATTCTTTGGAATTCTGGATAGTAACCCTTATTTAGTACTTTGTAAGCCCCTAAATAAATAGTGTAAACCTCAAGAAGTTGAGTATTTTGGCAACCCTTTATTATTAATCTTCTAAAAGGATGTGAGCTAGCAGAACAGTGACGGCATGGAATAAAATGTGTGTCATCATTTCTTCTGGCTTTACGTTCTGAGTTCAAATTCCGCCGAGGTTGACTTTGCTAGCTATAATTTCGGTGTCGACAAAATACTTATATTTAGTTTCTAGACCAGTACTGGTGTCTACATAATTGACTACCCCTCTCCTCTCCAAACGTGCAGCTCTTATGCCTATATCATAAACGATAATTAAATTTGTAAATCGAGCATTTTTGTTGGACATCTGTATATCAGTCAAAGAAAATTAAAAAAATTTACGTAAAAATGTTTGAATATTCATCATAATTAACATTAATACTTTGGTGTAAACATTGCAATAAGCAGTAACGTTAGTATAATTGTGTATTTGGGGAAAACAGGAATGTATTATTTCCATGCTGTTTAATTTTAAGTGTATACAAGAATATCGCGTTTCCATTACGCAAAGTAATTATTATCAAGCTAAAGATGTGACAAATATGAACACCTTTATCATGCTAGAGACAGCAAATATATATTCTAAACACTCTCTCCTATCTTAATGAACACATTCAATAATCTCCTCAATAACACGCGATGATGGAATTAAAAATGATTTATCATCATGGCTGTAATGCCTTTCCTTAAAAGAATTACCGATTAAAATTGAACTGTCGGTAACAAAGACAACATTACCAAAAATATATTACAGCTGAACAAAGAATAATTGACTAAATCTAAAGGAATATTGTGTTGGATCTCAACATTTTCACTCCAATAACGATCTTCCTTCAATATGAATTAATATATGTCTCGTATCAAACTAATGAACTATAGTGTATAAAATATGCCAGGCGAAAACTGGGATATTATTACGCCCATTCAGCCGAAAGTAGGTGCTCTCAATAAGTTCATATAAAGTAAAGCTGCGTGAATGTTCCGTTTCTTATCACACAAATAGCCACTTAGATTTCCAATCATGCATAGCAGGGGCAACGTGCAGGTATCAGATCTACTAATCATAAAACTCATTTCCATATGAATACTACGAGTAAACAACTTTAAAATATATTGAACATATCTTACAGAAAAAGCAATTAAGTCCCCTTCAGTGAATAGTTCCTTTGATGGAAATAAATTATAACCAATTTAATTAGTTTTATATCGACTGGGTGATATTATAATAATTAAATGATTCTCGTTACTTCCAAGCTACTGACAGTTAGGCTGACATGATTTAATATGACGGACTGATCTCATTAATATCAGTGGGTTTTGAAAGTCGCATAGAGTAATGATAAATATGAAAATGCGAAATAAAATCCGAATAATTTTGTCTAGGCTCGGAAAATGTTAAAAGTGAAATATTTAAAAGCTTTTCAAAAATATATTATTTAAGTTTCATTTTGTAACTTGGGAAATTCTATCTAATACGAAGGTCGGCAGGATAAATCGTAATTTCAGTGAATTTCACTAAATGAGGTTTTTTCAACATAGTCTTCCTTAAGCTCCACGCACTTTTTCAATGCTTCAATCCCAATGGTTAAGACGAATTCATACCGTTGTTCAAAAAACTTATCAACTGCAAATGTGACGTCATCATGTCACGTTACTGGTTCATAGCCAAGACATTTTTTATGTAGGGGAATATATGACAACGGGATGGGGAAAAATCAAACCACATTCAAGCACGGCAGCTATTAAAATGAAGAACTTGTGTGCTGGAACATTATCCCGATGAAACGAGACAACTTTTGACAGTGTTCCTGGGCGTTTCTTCTTGATAGACGACCGAAATTGTCTCAGCAAGTTGGCGTGATACTCTGCATTGATGGTGTGATACTTTTGAAGAAAATCAATTAATACAATTCCTTTCGCATCTCAAAAAACTGAGACTATCTTCCCTGTACATTATTTACATTTGACGGATATTTCTCCTCATCTTGTTTGTTGTTAACACAACTTTTCGGCTGAAATACCCTTCAGCCTTCATTATGTGTCTTGGGGAAATTTCGAACCTGAGTCCTAATTCCTAAGGTATTTTTCGATGTTGCTGTTGTTGTTTATATTCTTCTTCTTCTTCTTCTTCTTCTTCTTCTTCTTCTTCTTCTTCTTCTTCTTCTTCTTCTTCTTCTTCTTCTTCTTCTTATTATTATTCTTATTATTATTATTATTATTATTATTATTATTATTATTATTATTATTATTATTATTATTACTACTACTATTCAGGTCACTGCTTGGAATTGAACTCGGAATCTTGGTGTTAGTAGCCCTCGCTCTTCCGGTTCGAAAGTTCCCCAAGACACCTGATGAAGGCTGAAGGGTATATCAGCCTAAACGTTGTGTTAACAACAAACAAGATGGGGAGAAATGTCCGTCAAATGCAAATAATATACATAATTCCTGTAGATTTACATAAATCCCTGTACATGAAACTGGCTTAGCCTTTCTTTGTGCAATGTAAGGTGGCGCGTTATCACTGCATGAATTGTTTATTTGTGTCTCGATCAAGGTGACGAACCCGAAACTGACCCTGATTTAGGAAACTGGCATGATCCGGATCAAACAATGTCAGTTTTACCCGTGACACGAAGTTCTTGATGCACTTTTCATCTAATCTCAGAAGGCGAAGCAGCTACTCAGAAGAAACCTTTCACATGCCTAATTCATTATGTAGTGCTCTCCATCATAGGACCAATATCGGCGCTGTAAAATGTCCTTTAATACTTCCACGTTGAGTGGATGACATTTTGAATTATTAATTTGTGTGCACGGTTTATTTGTTAGACGTTAAGATGTTGAAATGCAAATGCAACTTTAATTAATATTCATAAAATACCATGGAACATTCCAGAGACATTGCAGAGCGGATGACCGCATATTCATAACATAAGTATTTCAATATAATCTCTGACTTACCAATCCCTTGTGAGTAGATTTGGTAGAAAGAAACTGAAAGAAGCCAGTCGTATATATATATATATATATATATATATATATATATATATATATATATATATATATATATATATATATATATATGTGTGTGTGTGTGTGTGTGTGTGTGTGTGTGTGTGTGTGTGAGTGTTTGCGCGCTCGTGTGCGTGCGTGCGTGTGCATATGTCTTTGTGTTTGTCTCCCACCACCGCTTGTCAAACGGTTTTGGTGAGTTTACACCCCGTATTATAGCGGTCCTGTCCATGGGACCGAAATGAAAAGGTACTAGGCATACAATAAGCCCTGGGTTTGATTTGTTCGACTAAAACCCTTCAAAGAGGTGCCTCAAAAACAAGTGAAAGATAGAAGCTATACATATCTGTCCATAATGTATAAAGTAAGTAAACTCTTGGACCATAAATATCAAACAAAAATCAGCTACCTCAATTAAATGGCACCTCTACTACAAGATAGAGAGTTGTGATACTTGCGCAGCATGAAAATACGCAATTTCACGTTATAGACAATATAGGACCAAGAAGAGAATGAAATATATTTTTTATTTGTTTCATGCATTGATATCAACCGTATATTAGACACATGTGCATACAACTTTAAATAATGATTCGTAAAATGATGTGTAATTATTATTTTGACAATAAGATTAACTATAAAATGACACATACTTCAAACACGGTTTTGTTGAATATGGAGCTGCAGTACAGCTACAAAGGCAAAAATATATAACAAATTTCAAGGAAACGTCGGTTATAGGAGCTGCTATGGAACAAGTTAGGAAGTGTGTTGGCGTAGTAAAATCATTGAAATATCGGACATTAATTATGCATGCAGGAAATGTTCAAATGCAAGATGTAAAATTATGTTCCTCAATCTTCGGGTTAAAAATATACTATATTCGGTAATAAATCGAGATACTTATACAGACAATGATGTAAGAGCCTCCTATAATAGAAGTGACAATATAGAAACGTCCAAAGGAAGAACTATAATGGAACAAACGGAAACGAGAAAGAATAGATTTATTTTCTTTCTTCTGGGGATTTGAGATACTTCAAAATAAAAGTAAGAATGTTTTGAAATGCATATGGAGCTATGAATAAGTTGCCGTAACGTATCGGGTGAAGAAAAATAAAATAAATGGGGGATTATGGTAGTAAGTAACATACGGGAGTCAAATCACGTGTCTATTGTAAGCGGAACCGTTGTGATACCACTGACATAAACAAATACACGCAAAGTTTCGGCCATACATGTTAAGATCATCTATTGCTTTATTCTGAACCACTGAGTAATTGTAAACTCATTCTTTTCGAAACGTTAAAATTCAAACGCGTCTTGAGAGAGAAAACGGACGATAATAATAATAATCATATGAATAATCGAACCAAGTATAATAATTCCCAAAAGGTACGGTAGTGTGAGACAAAATATTTTGCAGACATAAGTCTGTCTAAATTTTAAAAATTTACTATACTATTAAGTTTTTCTAAAATTATATTATTTCTTTTCAAACATTTGGACGAATGAAGTTAGTATTTTACTTAAAGGTAGACGAAATTGATCTCAAACACATATAGATGTTTAGCACTATTAGCTGTATGATAAACAGCTATGTTTAATCTACTCAAAAAAGATCTCAATAACTTGAAGCATCTGTCATAATTGCGCATTAGACTGTGGTGGTTCACCACGATACGGCGGAATTACGATCTGATGTATTATGTAATTCTGTTTATTTTCGTGAGGAAGTGGTATTTTTACTAGATAAAGTGTGGTCAAATATATATAATTATTTTTGATGTCGGAATGGCTGTGGGAAAACATAAATATTATGTACTACTATTATTATATTTGCGAATCACCTCCGTAAAACACCCACACTGATGCATATTGATATATTACACTCCTTTCAAAATATTTGTTCATCTCCAAAGTGTATTGTATATTGTCCCTCTAGATGTGTTTCCAATGTAAATACTAAATGGAAAGCATGTTGATATGTGACATTTCTAATTAAGCTAATTTGTCAAATCCGATAACGAGAAAAAAGTATTCAACGTAAAAAATATTAGCCTGACAGATAAAGTCAATCCTTTCTGCACAATGTCATTTGATTTAACACGAACGAGCATATGTTTGTCATTGTGTGTTATGGTTTTTGTTTATCATTCTTCTACAACTTTGCTTAATGTTTTTAAAATTCGAACTGTATAGTCCACTTTCTTCAGGCATATGACGATCGAGTGTCAAGTACAAAAAGAATGCATTTACAGCATTTGCTTCTGTTCAGTTTCCATAGTTTAGAGGGCTGCGAAAACCGCTTAAAACATATGTACTATGTACGGAGAACTGGTTATTGCTGAAAGAACTGAGCAGTAAAGATTTTTCACGATTCCACGTGGGAAAACGCGACCTCACAAACTCACCGTGCTCCATCGGACCTGTTCAATTAAACGAAGGTCTTTATACATGATCTCACGAGAATACACGGCAAATCGCTGGGAAAATGTCCGAACTGTTGAGAAGCTCATATGATACCGTCGTCCGTTACATTCATTTGATGGCTAGGATCCAAGAACTCGGTGCATGGCGCCCACAAGCTCTATCCAAATTCCACTGCTACAATACCATTATTTAGCTCACTTTTTACGATGTTATTCGGGAATACGGATATCTTTTTCCAACGATCTCATTAGTAATAAGAAATGGTACCGTTATATCAATAATAATCAGAGCACAGAATGTTCTAATATGCAAAGCAACATCTGGAATTATGCCAGAGTAGCATTCATACAGGACAAATATATATAATTTTCCTTTTGTGGAACTGGGATGTGCTACTTTATCATCAAATACATAGAAACAAAGTCATGATCACTGCAGATCTATACGACTATCAATGGTCAGAGAAACAATCAAACTGAAACGACTCAACGAGCAACACACTATGTTTCTCCAACAAAGGAATGCTCTCCACTCCCTTGTTGCTTATTTGATCAAATGTGTTACTCCGGAGCCTCCTTTAAGAGACTCTACGACGCCCAATGATTTATCCTCGCATACTGGCTTCAGATTATTACCTTTTGCGGTCAATTTCCAACTGACACCGAGAGGTTTCGTTCAACAATGATGTAGAGATAAGATTGTTAATCGACGATTTCATCAAATCGAGAGCCAGTGATTTATAGGGGAATGGCAATGATAACCAAATTAAACTTTGAAAAAATCATGAACGAGAAATACGAATATATTATTGACTAATTTGTTAAAATTATTAATGAAAAATAAGGATTTAAAATGAATAATAGCAAATAAAGCTAAATAATTTTTCTGACAACCCAAAGTACATATGTATGAATCTGAGCCATTGGCATTAATCTGAACCATTAACAGGAAAATCCGTTCGGTACTTTCTAATGTTATTTGCTGAAAACCTTTGTAGCTATGACAGAGACTCTTATGTACTGTATTTCTTTGTTATTTTTTCTTCTACACATAGGTACTGTGCAAATTTACTTAATTGTTACAAATGTAACATGCTATACAAAGGCAGAACACTATTTCTAAAAAGGATAATTTAGCAGCTACTGATTTTCTTTGTTGTTCGACAACGTATATGGATAAAGCTATTTAAAATTATCAAAACATTAAAATATATTTTGAGATCACATCGTAAAACATAATAACATGTCGAAATTTTGCATACAGAACAATAGCTTAAATGAAAGACATGCAAGTAAAGAAAATGAATGAACGTCAGAACCGTAGTAGTATCAAGATTCTTCGTCCTAGACGGAAAGGAGAGCATAGCATTGGTTAAACAACGTATAATAAAATAATCTTTAATGCCGCTTTCTGTAAAATTTACATAACTGAGTTATTCTCTAAAGTAGTCACACAAAATCAAAATCACGATTAAACGTAAAAGTTACATATAATAACTAATCAACTTTATATACGTAGACGTTGATAGAGGGAAAATGATGGGTAAAAAATATTCTTTGATACCTAATACACCGTATAAATATTAATTATTTATAACTACAGGAATAGGCGAACGAAAGTCGATCAAATAAAACTGTATTCACATGAAATGCATTCGAGCTTCAATAATAGGTAGGAAAATATATTTGAGAAGTATTTCAAATTTAGAATTTATAACATTCACGCTCTCTGATTAAACTTATATTGAAGTAAATGTGAATGATTGAATAACGCTAAAGTGTAAAATGGAAAAACATATCAAAATATGAAGTAAAGAGTCATTTGAAAATGTTATATAATATTAGCATGAAAAAGAAATCTCGTAGCTGTTTTCAAAAAGATCAGATATTTAAGCGCTTTTTACTTACCTACCATAAAACCTGTTTGCATCTTTATGTAATGGCGGAATTTGAAATCATAAGGCGAAGACAGAAGAAATGCCGCTTAGCATATTTTAAGCATGATAATGACTCTGACAACTCGCCGCCTTCCTTACCAGTAAAGAACAACTGCAAGAAATGTTGCTGCTGCTGTTGCGGCTAATACTACTGCTGCTGCTACTACTACTACTACTACTACTACTACTACTACTACTACTACTACTACTACTCCCCAAGCTGAATTCTGCAGGAAACCAACTACTGTCACCATGCGTATGTTGGGAGCAAATCATGTAAACTTCCGGAACTTCTTGGAAGTTTATTTTATTTCACTGCATATGTCCTTCTCTAACAATATGAAGAAAACTTGCTAAAATTGCTTGAAACTAGTATATTTTGAAAAGAAATTTAAATACGTTCTCGTTATAAATTCTTAAAGCCATTCTCTGTTTATTTTCTATTTGATTCCCAAATAAATTTAGTCGCGTGAAACCTACTAACCTTTCTAATTTATTTACATATATATAGTACTAAATGTTGTGTAAAATATTGAACAATTAACTTTTGTAGCGCAAACATTATATTACACAGAATTTAATACGTTGCATAGAACGCTTAGATATTTTTATTTTATCAATATTTCACTGTCTACTCTGAGTTTTGGTATAATAAGAAAAGATAATATTAAATAATTAAAATATACTGTGGCCATACTATTTTAGAATGCTTGTTAATGTTTATTCCGTGGACTCTTCTATCAAAACATATAAATTTATATTTGCCAACGATATCTTGTACAAACTCGGGTTTAATTTACAGCGTCATAAGCTGGAAATGTTGAAAGCTTCATTAGAAGTTGAAGCACTGCTCGTGCGCATCGAAGTTGCTGAGTTTTCCTATTAAGAAGGATATTTTTCTGGGTATGATTAAATACATAAAGCGACGTCTAAAGTTTCTAAAGCAGACCAAGCTAAATATATGAGAAGAATAGTTTATATGTCAATGAGAACCAGCTTATAAATTACACTATCGGACATTTATGTATAATAATATGCGTAAAGTTACGTTCAGTCAATGAGAATCTACTACACAAATTGACCCAGTTAACAGAAAGAGTGTAACTTCTGATGAGTTGAAAATATGCCACAAGAAATATATTTAGAGTAGAGAACAAAACATAATATAACTAAATTGATAACGGCGGTTAAGGTAAGTTCACTCTCAGGACTCGAATTTAGATAATGCATATATATATACTTTTGGGGCAGTGCTTTATTGAGCAGTAGACACAGAATGTAGAAACGCAGCCGTATAACATTTATTTGAGAACGATAATCATCATAGCGTAAAGTATTGGAGGTTTATCATACAAACGCCGAAAATTATAGATTTTCAGCGGAATACTGCCCAGCTAGCAATCAGAAACTTTATATTCATTTTTCTACAAAGAAATTCCGATATACAAAATATCTGTAACTTTATGTGACTAAGTTTGACAACTCGAAATACGTATGTGATTTAATGTACAGCTTTGACTTGTGAAAACTGAAGGGTATTCATTTCCTCCATTCCCATAATTTCATAGAATAAAAAGTTTTGTGCTTACTGCTTTCCATTCCTATTATTTAATCTTTTACATCAATCAGCAAATCGTTCAAATTTCATTGCTGCTATAGTGCAAATCAGAAGTTCACTTTTCCCATAATTCCATAAGTATGTGTCATATAATGCTCATAGAACTTGTGCTAAATTGGCATGTTTACATTAGGACTTCAAGCTGAAAATCCAGATATATAACAGTTTTCAGTTTGAATTTATACTGTTCTGATTGGACGCCAAAGTATGTAATGATAAGATCTCGAAATAAGATTTCTCTTTTATATTGTCTAAATACGATGCTGATGCGACAAGTGCATGTAACATGTAACAGTAGTTAGTCCGGCATTGTTTTTGTTGGTCGTGCTTGAAAAGAGATTATGTCTGTTCACTATAATTCAGTAAAGTGATTGCAAAACAAAACCCTATATTGTTATATGCAACCTGAGCTTTTAAGGGTCATTAACTAATCCACTAAATTGGTAGTCAAATTTCATCTCCAGTAACGTTTTCCACATTACAAAAGGATGCTTATAGTGCCTATTTCCTACTTTCACTGCCGATCTAAATGTTTACGTTTAATACGCCAATTTTCATGTATTTTATGATATCATGTTTGGTTTCGTAAATTTACAAACGACGATTGACAATCCACTGTGCTTGAACCTGCAGCTTCTGCAACTATTAAGCTTTACAAATCATGCAGTACATTGCGTGAACCGGATATTCCGAAGACATTCTTCCACAAAAGTACTTTTATTCTACACCATCGTTCATATTTCTGTTATCATTCCATCAAATTGCTACTGCTCTTATGTATATGGCATGCTGAGCATCGAATGTGTGAACTATATCATATTAATATTTTGTTTGATCGACTTTTTCCGAGATTAATTGTATAATTGACACATATACACAATGTAAGCAAACGTTTTAATTTTAATCGATTACTTACGTGTTTTGACTGAAACGGTCATATGTTGACCAAGATACTGCCATAAAACGTTACCAAATGAGTTTTATTTTTCAACATAGTCAAACGTTCGGTCCACGCACTTTTTACGTCGATGTTGCATTGCTCCGATACCATTGGACTGATAGGAGGAAGAAACGTTCATACTGTCGGTCAAAAAGTCAGCGGCTGCATTTAAAACTTCATTATCACTGCAATATGCTTCCCAGGCAAGTGTTTCTTTGTCATTCTCGGGAACATATGTTATGTCAAATGGAGCGAAATAAGGAAAGTATGGACGGTGATCAACCGAATTAAAGATACAGTTACTCAAAGCGCCCATTGACACCAAGGATTTGTATGATGAAGCAATGTCATCATGAAGCAAGATCCCCTTCGTCAGTTCTCCGGGGCTTATTATCTTGATAGCCTTTCGTAATTGCATCCACATGCTGGCATGGTACTCTCTGGCGATGGCGTGGCCCATTTGAAGGATGTCCAGACCTTGCGTCATCCTTAAGACTCTCCCTATCTCTCTGACATTAGACTGCCCATATTTGAATTGTTCATAAAGCTGGTGTGTATCACATGATGTAGAAACCATGTCAGGATGAATGTCTTACAAGCTAAACATTTTTTCTGCTGGTATTTGATAAGACCACAGTGACAAATACTGTTCACTTTTAAGAGAAATCGCTACTAGTTGTTGTTGGTGAAGTCTGTTGTCTGGAATCATATGTCAGTTACCGGAGTGAAACAATGCAGTTATTAGTAAGAAGCGTTGACAATAATGTATGAAAGATTTCACAGCACTATCATATCTCCACCATAGTCAGCCTTATAGGTTTTATAAGTAATTTTGTACGGAAATCGTATTTTTCCTAGATCATTTTATGAACATTCCAAGATGAGTGAATATGTAGTTACACATTAGCATTATATCTGGATCGAAAAACTGTTTTGAAGATTTAGAAATGTGTATATAACAATAATTCTACGAAAGCAATCATATCAGCAGCATATATTATAAATACATTTCCATTCCACCCATAGATTCCGTAACTATGTTCTTAAAGGTTCCTCAAGTTTACACTATCTGGTGGTCATCCGAAAGCAAATAGAAATTTATAATAAAAGAAAAATCTCGACTTCAGTTCTACGTTTCCGACGGAATACATTGAGGATTATTAATCGTCAGAATTTTGTATCATTTAGAACAGATTTAGGCAAATAGAGAAGAAAACATAATAATAAATTCATTCTAAATGTTTGCTAATAAATAAATGTAATATTTTACAAATATTGTCATAAACGCAAAATACATATATTCACATTATGGTGGTCTGTTGTAATCAGATCTAACACAGAAATCAATAGATTCCATAACATTGAGACTAAAACATCAATGGCATCACAGTGTTTATTTTCAGAATTCAGAGCTTTCGGTAGGAAACGAATGCCTGGATTAATGCTAAGTAATTATTTACCATTTAGCTGAGTCTTTCACGATAAAAAGGTTATAGTGGAAGGTCCAATATTGAGAATAGTTACGATCAAAGTGCAGAGACTATTGACGGTTACGAATGACAAAATAAAATAAATGTTGACATAGTTATAAATAATTATATAGGAAAGCATCGTAAATAAATGTGTAAAACGTTCTCATTCTTATTTTGTATCCTTTATCTAACATTCAAAGAGATAATATATTTTACGGATAAAAATACAAAAAAGCAACCTCAATGATAATATTATAAATAACAAGAAAAACAAAAATGTAGTAGACGGAGACGATAAATAGTATAACTCATTATAAGATTAAACTGAGAATCTGATTTGCTTACTTAGAAGATGGAGGCACAATGGGCAGACACTATTTTGAGCCGCATAGCCTTTGAAAAGTTACAAAATCTTTGAGGCAATGTGGTTAAACTAGAGAGGTATGCTTGGAATTGGTGATTTCAATTTTCACCGGCAGGATAACAGATACATTTTCAACATATATTCTTGAAGATGCACTTATATCAACACTTGAATTTCAGGATTTGGGAGCAAATTTTCCTCAAGCTACACAAGCTTTGGTTTGCAAAGTTAATGGTTATATTAGGTGGCTGCATATCCGTCAATGATAGATATGTTTGATGAGGGCTAATCTAGTATTACGGAATTACGAATGCAACAAATCAGAGAAGTAGCTAAAGGAAAATGAATTTGAAACGATGCAGTATTTTAACTACGTGTTAATGCACTTGAAAGAGTTTCGGGCTGCTGAAGATTGCCATTCTAAGTATGGGGGGTTGAATATGTATTTGGATGTGTGTGAATAGTATAACTGTTTTTGATTGATTACTAAATTGCATTCTACTTTTTGTAGAGGAATTAGAAACCAAGAGCGGGTTTATATGAATTTATTTATATTATATTTCTAGTTTCTGGCTTAGACATAAAAACAAATAAGTGTAAAATATTTTTTTTATGTTCTTATTTATCAGAGTACCTACTGCAAAGCAAGCAACCTATATATGGAAACGTGTAGGCAAATTGTTTCTTTTTTTAAATATATATATATATATATAATTTCACAATAGCTAATAAGTAATTATTTCATATTTGGAATTGGTTTGCAAGATTATTTGTGAGTTCGTGTGTCGAAGCATATTCTGCTGTGTCTGGGAAGAGTTATTTTCTTTTTGTGCCTTATAGTACTAAATAGGAAATATACATAGTAGATATCATATCTCCAAACCCACGGTTTACACAGGTAAAGTAGAATAGTAAGTGGGCTGTTATGTAGATAGATGTATGTATGTGTCCGTGCGTGGGTATGTGCGTGTGTGCACATGTATGTAATCATATAGATATGAAAATAAACAGATCAACATATAGACGGATAAGTACATAGGTTATATGAACAGACAAGCACAGATACGCAAATGTTGACTGATACACATGACCATATATACACCCACACGTTACTCCACACATATAGAGATGCGCATCCATACAAACAGACATGGTTCATAGTTGCAAACACACACCCACCCACATACAGACATGCACGCACAAGGAGACAGAGGTGCATACATATACAAGTACACGCTCACACACATACATAAAAGTACACAAACATGTACATGCAAACACATGAATATGAAGAATACATAAATACATATGCACAGAGATACATACATATACACATATGCCTACACACACATATACATACACACACATGCATACATATATACATACATACATACATACATACATACATGCACGCATAGGCACACACACACTGACTCACACATAATGGCACAAACAAACAAACACGAACGCTGTGTAAATAACAGACTATTGAAAAAGTTGCATGACGCAACGAAAATTTGAAGAAAATAAAAATAAGAAATAAGTGGAAATTTTACCGGTGAGTGTTACATTATAAGGCACAAAAAGAAAATGACTCTCCCCAGACACAACATAATAAACAATTGAATATTCATTTTTGTGAAATATTTATCGTTCTTGAATACTTTAACACGAATATGTTTAGAGGAATAATATCAGTTTGAACGAGATTTATGTATATAAACTTATGCAATATATTTTAGAACGATATATATAATGTATTTTAAAATGACAGTAAATATATGCACCGTCATTCTACGTATAAATAAGGACGCCAGTAATACTGCATTGAAAATAAAATTAATGCTGATCCGTTTAGGTACGAATCAAAGATACCTTGTTAAGCAGTAGTTTTTCATCATTGCTGATAGAAATAATGTTTATTATCAAAGGTTAAATGCAGTGGCTCATAACATTTTGTAAGCGATATCCTTCTATAAATAATGAAATATGGATGACGGAATCATAAGTGTACGCTTTTAAGGAATCAAAAGATAAAAATATTCTAAAAATGCTAGATATGTGGATATTTCAAATAGTGAATAAATGTAAAGTATGTTTTATCTGTCATCCGTTGAAAACGAAAATAGACAAATCAAAAACAAGAGTAATAATACATAGCATTTGCGTATGTAGATTTACGCGGATATATAATTGAAGAGAAAACAACGAAAATTGTGACAGAATAAAATGAAAAAAACATAATACTTGTGAAGCAAACATTGCCATGAGAACATAAATCTAAGTAAAAATCAAAGGTGATAATTAATATTAACAATGTTAATGATCGCGGGAGTGTGCAAGATATTTAATATAAATGTCCCAATTCAAAATATATTAAAACAACAAAATGTCGATTATAAATGCCTGTCCCATAAAAGGTTTTCATTTACTGTTTCGCATACTAGCAAAAACCGTATGGAAACTTCTCTTTTAGTTATACATTCTCTAGGTTCCTGTTCGATACAATGAACGTTCAAACGGGTTATTTTCTTAATTTCTTCTAACACTTACTTATTTTAATTCTATATGCGCAAGAATGTACACATTGCCGAAAGGGATGGACGAAATAAAGAACATTACAAAAGGTCGAATTACTACATACTTTTTGAAGTTTATTTGAAGTGACAAACAAAAAGCCAATTGACATTTCAATACGGCATAATAGCCAAAAATAAAGAACATCTCTCCGCGCGTGGTGAGTCACGTGAGGAATCTAATCTTGAGTAATCACTCCTGCGTAAAGCGGAATAAATTTCTAAATTAGCTCTCTCGTGTCTTCTTAAGATTATTAAACTGTGCAGAACTGTTATTGATATTGTTAGAACCACGGTGAAGCGAAGCATCAAGAAAAGACATACGTGCATAATAAATACAAAGACAATATTTTCAAAAACTCAGACATTTGTATGTATGTGTATGTGTGTCTGTGCGTGCATGTGTGTATGTATGTGTATATGTGTGTCTCTATGTGCATGTGTATGTGTGTTTGGTTAAGTGTGTCTGTGCATGTGTATGTGTGTTTGGTTTAGTGTGTCTGTGCATGTGTAGATAAAAGGATAATTAGATAAATACGTAAGCATATGCACCTATTGCACATGTGCTCGTGTGTAAATTAGAAGATAGGTAAATTGGTTTGAACAGATACACACCAGATAATATGAGTCGCAGTATTTTTACTGCTTCTCGATGTTAGTATATTCTCATCAACAACAATATAATGTATTATACCTGACCACTCTCCAATTGTATTTAAAACTAGCTTAAGTACGAACATACTTTAAATATTTGACAATTTTGGAAATTATATCGCTTAATCAAATTTCTGAATCATCAAGAGAATTTAATTCATATTTTATTAGAAAGTGTGGGTAACATCGTCGGTATTTCTGCATCATAGAATCTAAAATTAAAAAGCAGTTCTTTGTTACGTTGGAGTGTGACAAATAGCCTTTATGTTTATTTACGTTTATCGAAATTCCGTATGTGCAGGTATAAAAGATTAGACGACTTACAGATATTGCATTATAGATGTATACAGGGGTCAGCTGAATACTTTAATGACCGTCAGAGATATTCTCATCGAATGTGACCAAACGAATTTCTTTAAACCTAGTCCCTTTCGTAGATCACAGACTTCTTTCATCAATGCTGCAAATTTCATAACTGAAGAAGCTTTAATCCTCTTGGTCAGAAAGTCATGAACAGCTGATATAACGATACCATCTCGGCGATACTGGCTTCAAGTCAGATGTTTCTCCATGTTGGAGGATAAGTGATAATCATATGCAGCCAATTCAGGAGAACAGCGATGTTTATCAAAAGGCTGAAAGACTCATTGATGCACAGCACCCAAAAAAACAAAAAAATCAAGTACTGGAGTTTGACCTGATGAAAAATGACACCTTCGTCAGTTTTACATGACATTTCCATAACTGCCTCAGCAAGCTGGAAAATTACTCCCTATTTATGGTGTAGCCATTTTGTATTCAAAAAGAACTGAGGCCATAACATTACTTAGTCTTAGTCTTCATAATTAACTACTTGTTCTTAGTCTTCATAAATGACTTGCCCGACGACCTCACGCAACACACCCTTCTATTTGCCGACGATGTCAAACTGGTCGCTCCTCGCGGTGATATAGAGGATCTTCGTCGATGCCTCCACCAAATTTGGAGATGGTCTAACGAATGGGACCTGTGTCTGAACGTGTCAAAGTGCTGTCATCTGCTTGTTGGCTCTCCTCCTGCAACTCAACTTTATTTCGAGCCGGGTCCTCTGCTGCTGGAGAGGACTGATCAGGTAAAGGACCTGGGAATCTTGGTGGATTCCTCCTTTTCGCCTTCGGCCCAGTGCGTCCATGCCACCAACAAAGCATGCGGAATTCTGTTCTTGATTCGACGGTCATTCTAAATGCTCACAGCAGCCATATTCTTACCGCTCTATGTCACGCTGGTGAGACCCATATTGGAGTACGGGATTCAAGCCTCTTCTCCTTATCTCCTCAAAGACATACAGCATCTCGAAAGAGTCCAGAAGCTGGCTACCCGCATGGTTCTTGGTCTCAAGAATTTGTCTTATGAAGAAAGGCTGAAGACGCTCGACATTTATTCTCTAGAAAAACGACGACGCCATGGAGATCTCATTCTTGCTCACAACATCATAAGCGGAAAGTGTAACCTCTCGAAAGAGATGTTCTTCATTCCTGCTCCAGAGCGTCGGCTGCGGGGTCATTCCGAAAAGCTCTATCTGCGATGATTTCATCTCAAACGAAGGAGAGGTGCTTTCTCCATCCGGGTTGCGGATCCGTGGAATAAGCTGCCAGACGAGATGGTGAAGATGCCGACGACCGCTCGGTTCAAAGTCTCCCTTGACCTCAAGTGGCTTGAACTCTTTACATGAACACCACCCTGTACATAACTCCATGTCTGCCTACATGGCCTTGCTTTTTGCTTTTTGAGCCAAAAAATTAACTAACTAACTTGCAAATCGTACGACAGTAGCCTTCTTTGATGGTTATTTCCATGGCACTGTATGTCTGTGTTTCTGAGATTCAAAGTGATGAATCCAATACTCATCCTAGATTCGGAAACGATCAACAAAAACAGCTGGATCTACTTCAAACAGATATTCCTTTATTATGATCAGCATTTTGATTGCATGTCAGAAAACGTGCTGATTTTGTTGTGCATAATATACTCCACGCTCCAACAAGATATGCTAACAGCATTGTCTTCAAGTCACTTCCTAAATTCAGTTGCTCCCTTTTGCGCTGTTGATGAAGCTGAGGCGTCATCCCCTAATGTAGCATCATGTCAACAAAAACGTTTTGTGGGGCTAAAACCTTTTTTTGTCTGCTTTCAAGAGTGACAGATATCAGCTTACCTGGAAAGAAACAATACCGATATCAATAAAAATGGTTCAATTCCATGATTGCATGATTTGACAGCTCTACTATTATTGAGAGAGAGAGAGAGAGCTCACAGATGAGATCCAGATATTCCCCGTATAGAAAATAGTAGTGTCAAAGACATTCAAAGTTAGATGCCGATGAATTTACAGAGGATCCTTCTAGAAAGTAAAGAAAGGCTTTGAGATATAAGAGGGATAAAGTTGAGCGGGTATAGTCACTAATACGTACTAATACATACTAATACATACACCAACCCTATACATACACACGTCCAGACCTCTCATACGCACTAATACTCTCTCATACACACACACACACACACCCTTATACATACTAATACATACTAATACATACACCAACCCTATATATACACACGTCCAGACCTCTCATACGCACTAATACTCTCTCATACACACACACACACACACCCTTATGTTGGAGCTGGTCACTCAACCCTATTATCTCCCCTAATTTCGCTCTCGCGTCTCATGTTTGATCTTTGACTTCTGGCCGAAATCAGATCGCCATGTTGGTTCGTTAGTTACTGCACGCATTTTTTTCTCTCCTTCTTTCTGTGTTTTTTTCTCTCTGTGTATCTTTCTGTTGAAGAGCGTAGGCTCGAAACGTTAAAGACTTGTTTTATGTATATTTCCTGAGCGTCATACTAATACAATTGTTTGTTTGTTTTCCACCTGCCTTCGTCTTTTGTCTATTTTCATAAAGCCTCCCGTTATAGTCGTAATTATATGGATAAACAAATTAGAGGCACGATATATATTAAACATATTGAAAAAAACAAATACATGATATGTGTGTAAGTACACTTGCAAAATGAGAGAAGGCAAAATAAGGACACTTCCAGACTATGAATTATGTATATATATATATATATATATATATATATATATATATTAATTGGTCCGATTTATACAGAATACAAGCGACAGAGAAAATTAAAAAAGCGAGTGGAAAAAGATATTATTACAAGGACAAATGCGGGCGCATGCATGTCAATTTTCTGGAAAAGGAAAGAACAAGATTTTTACAGTAGTATTTGACTAATTCGTCACCCGTAAAGGAAATTAAAAAGTACTTAAAATTTAAATTCTATTGTACTTAAAATATTACACCCGAGAAGAGCATTTTGAAAATTTACTACATTTTATTAAAACAATAACTTAAAAATATTACTGGTTTTTTTCCAAAAATAAGCCCGTCCGATTTTAAGCCAATGAGCTTATATTAAGAAACTCTTTTCATGTAATTTTTATTATTTTCATTAAAAAAATTATTTAAGCAAAATTCTTTAAGTTTCTATTTAAGCCCATGTGCTTATTTTTGGAAACAGCTGTATTTTAAAAATGAATTAAAATAAAATCAATTTCAAAAAATACAATAGAATTCGCCTAATTACTCATCGCTAGGAGAAAATTGAAAGTGAGGAATTAGGTGAAGTAATGAATTAGCCAAAGATGAATTAGGCTAATTCTACTGTATTAATGCTAATAAATTTTACTTGTGATTTATTTGTCAGATTAAATTTTCCTTTTTTAATATGGAAAATTGACTGAGCTTATGGTTGATTTGAAACCATTTAATGGCCGTTCTAGTGCAATCAATGATTATTTTTTATAATGGGACGTCAATTCAACTGAAGAAAAATTATTCTGTATTATTATTTACAGCTTCATATTTTACTGTTTGTACAATGCAACTAAATAAAATGGCTACTTTAATTGTATATTTCAAAAGACATGATTAAAATTTTTTTTGTTTAAATTTATTCTTGATTATTTTTGTACCATGATTTTAAAGATGTATTTGTTTTTTAGTTTCTCATAATAAATAAAATAAATTCTCTCAAATTTAGCTAATAAAAGTTACCTAATAACATTTTAAAATGTTATTCTTGGGTGCAATATTTAAAGTGCAGCAGAATTTTAATTTCAAGTACTTTTTAATTTTCTCTAGACGTGACAAATTAGGCAAATCCCTCTGTAGAAACCTTGTTCTCTATTTTTCCAGGTATAATAACTGAAGAATATTAACACACCTACGCCCGCATTTTTCATTGTAATCCACATTTTCCCAGACAATGCAAGAAATATTCTTTTGTAAAAGCATATTTGAATTAAATGTAATCTGCCTCTATATCTATTTCCTTTTAAATTTTATAATTTTTTAGGGTCGTGAGATACGTAATTATAATTGTAAAAAACATTAGACCCTTTAATTACTGTGAATAAAAATTTTATATTCAAACAAAATGCATAATACGAACGCGCTAAAAGTAACTACAAAAATTCATTATGAAAATATTTTCTGTATAATAGTGAATATTAAATTATATACTTAATATAATATTTTCTAATCAAAGTTAGATGCCTAGGTCTTGTGTAAAACATGGTAAATGTTTTTATTTTTCACTTCCTTCGAAATTGCTCTTAACTGTGGTGTTGGACTTTTGACTGTTCCTTCTAGCTTGTCGGGCGGCATTTTAAGATCCTCTCTTTTTATGTTTAAATGTACACTAATTTTATATATACATACATAATTATTAAACAGGGCGTCTAATATTAAAGCAAGGGAAACATATTAAGTCATATACAATATTATTATAGGAAGAAATTCAAAATCTTGCAGCTGTTTCTGGGTAATGACCGAACATGGGATATTCAGTAATCAGAGACAAATAATGGGGGAGGGGGATATGGAAAATGAGAGTGGTATATATTAATAGTATGACAACATAGAGGAAGGGAGTAAACGAATAAGGAGATGGAAAGAAGATTCTGTTATTGATCGTTGATGTTGCTGTCTTTTTCTTGGGATGTCTACTATATCGGGACTTTAACCCACATTGGTATACGCAGGATTGCACCTGAGGGCTCTGGATTATATGACTTCGAAAAGTTGAACTATTAAGTTTTATGCTTCTTTTTTCTTCTCTCTTTCCATCTCCTTATTCTTTTATTCCTTTCCTCCATGTTGTCGATGACGTAATATCCCATATTTGGAGATATTCCATAAAAGGCTGTACGCTCTTGAATATCTTCCTATAATAATATTGTGTATGATTTGAGATGTTTGCCTTGCCCTAAAGTTTGACGTCCTGTTTAACAATTGTATATCCGCTGCATCGGAAATCTGCAATGGTTTTATAGCTACCGTCTCGGCTAGAACCTTGGAGCCCCAGTAATCCTTTACAGCACTTACCTAGCATACCTAATCGTTTAGATCACCTGTGAAGAAAACACCCATACTTTGTGTATATATATAAACAAGAGCTACAAAGAAGAAGTATTAAAACATTTCAACTATATAGTAAGAAGAGAATATTTTAATATAAGTAGTAAAGCCATGGCTAATAAAATATTTTTTAAATGCATAAATAGCCTATGCATCCACCATAAGGCAAGAGAAACCGCATGCCCTTGTTAGGGCAAAGTTAGTTTGTTAGTTCAAATCCACGTAAAATGAAAAAAAAAAAAGCCTGCAATTCAGCTATTTTTCTTTTCAACTTACCTGAAAATAAATACAAACTGTGAATTTTGCTACTCTGATAACCCAATCGTAATATCTGAATGCAGAATCTTTTGTCAATTTATCCTAAGAAATAATAATCTGAATACTGCTACTCTTATTAATATTGAATTAAATTTTAAAAGCAAACACAAATCATACTAAAACTACAGAAGTACTTACAACTTTGGTTGTTGTAATACTTTGCTCTCGTTTGTTAAATAAAAATTCCTCCTCGCATAATGATTTTACTTTCAGGCAGAAAATGTCTGCTTCTAAATTCTTTTTTTCTGATTAGGTGAAAATGATTAAGATTTAAACGTCAATAACATATTTTCTGCAATATGTATGTAAGTACACATGTATGTATAGGCATGTATGTATTTATGTGTTTGTGTGCGTGTCTGTGTGCAAATGCTTATTCACGATTGGCAGCAGAGAATAGTGCACTTGTCATCAATTGTTTTCAACTTATCGCTCTCTCCAATAAAGCTACGTTTTTGTCACACTCACCTTTGTTTCCTTTTATGAGTGTTTTAAAAGTTACTAATGTGTGTGTGCATGTGCGTGTGTGTGTAATGTGTTTATGCAGGGATGTGTGCAGCGTTACCTGTATATCCCAGAAATCTCCACTTTTTAGTATTATTATTTCTTTTTTTGCTACTGAACCAAATTTCAAATTTTGCAGCTCAAAATGTAGCTTAGGTGATGACTAATGTAAAAATGTGTAAACATCATCACATTTGGTAAAAAGAAAAGTGAACTAGTGACGAAGCGTAGAAATAGTCGCTAGCGAGTAAATGTTGATCTTCAGAATATTATTCACACACGGCAGAGTGTGAATGATATTTATTACAATATATATCAGTTACAATATAGAGCATTCTATGAATATGATACTTCAATAATGAATAGAATCAAACATTTTGGAATATTGATTTCCAATTTTGGTTGAAGGCCATAAAATCTGGAGGGGAAAGAAATTGATGACATCGACCTCAGCCCTCAGCTGATACTCATTTCATCGAGTACCGAAAAGATAAAAAGGCAAAGATGACCTGGGTGGGATTTGAACTTAGAATGTAGATATAGACGAAAGGCGGCGAAGTTTTCACCTTGCAGGTGAAAGTCTCTCTTAGCTCGTCATCTTACACTATTTTAGACGTTTATCTTCTTTTTCTTTTTCGGCAGTTTTTACCTCAGTAATTTTTCTACTGAATATTTTTTCATATAAATAATGCAGGTAGATTCCTCTCGCCAAGATCTATCATGTGTGTGAGTTTGTGTGTGTGTATGTGCATATGCTTCTCTGGATCTTTCCTTCTCCTATGTTTCCGACGCAGACCTCCGCTCGAAACGTTAAAGCCCTCCTTCTTTCCTTCTTTCCTAAGCGTCCAATAATACTATATTTGTTCTACGTTCTCGCGTTGTTGTGTTTTTTATTCTTTCTTATTTGGATTAACTATATATATATATATATATATATATATATATATATATATATATATATATATATATATATATATATATATATATATACATATATATATATATACATATATACATATATATGCATTCATGCATGCACACAGATTCTTTGAGCCAAAATTTGCTTATTTCATTGATCCACAAGGAAACTCATCGATTTCATATGAAGAATATTTATAAATTCAATACCCAAAGTCATTGACCTTGTATGACGTAAATAGCAGCGATGTTAGTAGTGCTTCCGTAAATGATTCCTCTTATATTCTTGAAAAAAAATGTCGATTTTCTGTCGTTATCATGGGAGGTATTGATCTTGCACACAGATCAATTATATTTTTTGGGTTTCTCTTTACAAAGATAAAAGTATCGTCGTTACTGGTCTGAAATTATTAACTGTTTGAAAAATTGAAAAAAACAAACAACAACTCATCTGTATTACATGTCCAAATGAGGTTATTAATATTCATATCGTTGACGAAAAGGACTTTAAATTCCTGTGTTGCACGAACTCACGAAAGATTTTTGGATAACCCGTATATTTTCTTAAAAATGTTCATTTCTGCATTCCTTTCATTCTTTTCCTATGTCGATATCTAAATACCTATTCTCTTCTGTCTGTACTAATTTATGATTTAGTGATTGGAATACAAAAAATTGTATGTATATGGATGTATAGATATAGCATAGTGTTTGTGTTTCTGCATAAATGCGTACATCAACTTAACAAATGATGTTTGAAAAATCATATATGAAATAAACTACTACGATAAAATAATGATATAATTATATACAATTTCATGTGTATATAATTAGAGAGAGAGAGAGAGAGTTTAAAATAACTTGTATCATTTTTACACGAGATTTCGGTGACAATCCAATCGTAAATAATAAAACATTATTTTG
>NC_043008.1:28304692-28379692 GCF_006345805.1 Octopus sinensis | reverse complement strand
TTGATGAACGAACAAATTGACTACCATCGACTATTAATTTTTAATGGAAAACTTTATCCTTTCTGATAAATATATAAATATTATCATATTATCATTGTTATCGATAAAAAAAATATTAAACACATTACCAACAGATTACAGAGACAACTGCGATAACAATAACAATAACAACAACAACAACAACAATAAAGGTATGCAAACACTCGAATTATTTCCTTTGTATCAACTGAGATATCACCACGACACAAATCATGTCAAGAGGATATCCCTTGTGTAGAGATGTCTTGGAAACAATTTGCACGTGGAAGTGCTACCAGTCAAAAACTCCGTATACCGGAAGCCAGAAAGTTTATGGGGTCATCAGGAGAGAATGCACGCCGTTTCGGGGCCTACCTCTCGACGGCATCAATACGCATCGGCTCCTCTCACTGATATGAGGCCCCGCTTGCTAGATCAGCTGGTTATCAAATAAAGCTCAATATTCTTCTAGCCATCACTCATCGCCTCTTTTTAATCAAATCCAGTGGCTAGCCTTCTCCACTGTAGTTTGGATATCGGTCATGGTGGTATTAACTTTACGATGTGTTAGGCCTAACAATAACAACAGTCATCTCACACTGTGTCCAACGAACCCTCTACATCCGACATCGATTGTAAAATGTTTTTCTTTCCAACTTGCGTCTTCACATTCCTCGAGAAGGTTTACATAACGGTTAATTTTCGAGCCCGAGCGGCGTCCATATTATATTCATGAGGAAACGTTAACTCGACTAGATTTACAACTTTCCTTCTTTCACACCATATCAAAATATCTGATAAACTTAAATCTTTCTATATGGTGCATTAATTTTTTCTGCTCTAGAAGTCACGGTTGTTTAGATTAATTTGACAACAAAACATGATGTTTTGTTTCTTATACTTTTCCCTCAGCAACCGAAATTAGAGCAAAATTAATGTATAAAAAACAAACAGGAAATGCAACAGCATATATCATGTAGCACATATATTGATGTGGCGCCCATGATATTTTAGTTTATAAATGATGTACTGTAACTTATGTATTATTCAGTTGTTCAGTTGTTTGAAAGGTTGCCTTACTGTGAAGTAACATTCGCAGAATATAGATATATTCCTTTTATGCGTATATATTTTATTACAGTCACTTTTTATGGATTTCAACTGTTGGCACAAGGTTACCAATTTCATCGACCTCGGTGCTGAAATGTTACATAGTTTATAGATCTTGAAAAGGATCAAAGGCAAAATCAACCTCGCGGGAATTTCAACTGAGCTCCTAAAGCAGGACAGAATACCACTAAGCATTTTCCCCCGTCGTGCCAACGGTTCTACCTCCTATCCGTTATACAACCTTTATTTATTAATAGTCCATTTCCCATTAGTTTATCCGAAATCATATATTAGTCAGTGGGTCCATGTCTCTGAATCTGATAACGAACCACATATATGGTCAAAATAAACTACTTTATCATTTGTTAGACTTTGAAAATATTCATAGTACCTATATGAACTAGGCCTGAATTTTCTTCAGGAAATTGACCAGTTAATTACAACAACCCTAGTGTTCCACTGGTACTTATTGACCCGAAAGTCTGAATTGCAAAGTTAACATCCTCCAAATTTGAACTCAGAATGTAATGGTTGAGGTTATGGCGCTAAGCATTTTGTCCGATAACTACAGATATTGCCAACATGCCAAATAATGAATAGACAATGTCAAACAGAATTGAAACAAAAACATATTTTTGTATCACGCAGCATATTCATCGAGTTAGGCCCGCCATTTTAATAATAATTTGTTCCACTATAAGCACAAGATAATTATTCATCTTCAATAATAAAAAAAACAATGCCGACCATTGCAGTTACAATCATCCGTTGACCGCATTATTCAATTATACACTTCTTAAAATTACCTGGCGTAGTTCATCACTAGCAAGATATGCACATGAATGGCTAAGTTTTAACAGTCATCAAATTCTTATTATCAGTGTGTACTTGTAATTGGACATGTTCATGTCGTCTAGAGAACAAGTACAATTTATAGGAAGTCGTAAACTGGACTAAAATTACATTCTTCCTGAAATAGTTTGTATTAAATTCCGATTCATGCATTTTAATTTACCATTCTATGTAGTATGGCTTCTAACGTATTCTCTTAGTTGATATTTATATATATATATATATATATATTATATATATATATATATATATTATATATATATCGGATATGATTGGATATGTGGATAATTTTTCCATAGGTACATTCGTTGCAAGTTATGTATCGGATATCATAAGTTGAACCTAAAATGTTACCAAAGCTTGTAACATTACCAAATGTATATGTACAGTTCGGTTTACTTTGATGAAAATAGGTATATAGTATTCGCATTTAAAATTTTACAATATTGATATTAATAACTTTAGAGGTAATGGAAATTAATTTGTGTTTCGCACAAATATAGAAATTTATTTTGATATTTTACGTCTTCCATCGGTTAGATTGGAATTTAAATCACCATTTTAAGGAGAGAGAATTAATCGATTAAACATTGCCCAATAAAAATGACTAAGATAATGTGAGCCGGTCAAGAACAATCACAACCTATATAGGGTACATGTTTCAGCAAATGGTTGGTATAAGTTTTGCGTTGTAGCATAAATCTCTTACACCTAAAAACGTGACTATTCTGTGCTATGTGAGGCTAAGATGAACATGAAGAAATATAAAATGTAACGCCATATATGATAACAGGGGAAATTGAAATATCAACTAAGAGAATACGTTAGAAGCCATACTACATAGAATGGTAAATTAAAATGCATGAATCGGAATTTAATACAAACTATTTCAGGAAGAATGTAATTTTAGTCCAGTTTACGACTTCCTATAAATTGTACTTGTTCTCTAGACGACATGAACATGTCCAATTACAAGTACACACTGATAATAAGAATTTGATGACTGTTAAAACTTAGCCATTCATGTGCATATCTTGCTAGTGATGAACTACGCCAGGTAATTTTAAGAAGTGTATAATTGAATAATGCGGTCAACGGATGATTGTAACTGCAATGGTCGGCATTGTTTTTTTTATTATTGAAGATGAATATTATCTTGTGCTTATAGTGGAACAAATTATTATTAAAATGGCGGGCCTAACTCGATGAATATGCTGCGTGATACAAAAATATGTTTTTGTTTCAATTCTGTTTGACATTGTCTATTCATTATTTGGCATGTGGCAATATCTGTAGTTATCGGACAAAATGCTTAGCGCCATAACCTCAACCATTACATTCTGAGTTCAAATTTGGAGGATGTTAACTTTGCAATTCAGACTTTCGGGTCAATAAGTACCAGTGGAACACTAGGGTTGTTGTAATTAACTGGTCAATTTCCTGAAGAAAATTCAGGCCTAGTTCATATAGGTACTATGAATATTTTCAAAGTCTAACAAATGATAAAGTAGTTTATTTTGACCATATATGTGGTTCGTTATCAGATTCAGAGACATGGACCCACTGACTAATATATGATTTCGGATAAACTAATGGGAAATGGACTTGTATTAACATGTATACTTGTTTTAACATGTACGATACGTTTCCTAGAAGCAATTTAAGCGTTCTGTAAGAGAAAGGCTTTCACTCTCTCGGTTACGATACGATCAGCCGAACAGCTTGCTCGTGAAATTAATGAGCAAGTAGATGAGCACTCCTCAAACACAAAGGAGATTCAACGTAGCATGTAATGTGACTAGGTTTGCACTTTGAATTAAGGTACAAAACACGAATATATTGAATGTACTGAGGCAACGAGAAATAAAATGTATTTCTCAAGGATAAAACGCACTGCCGGGAATGGAACTCACAACGTTTGGTTCGTAAACCGAATACCCTAGCCACTACATCATCTGCTTTCACAGCTGGACCATTAATAAAAGTGTTGTTCTCCATTCAAAGCAACAAATACTAATTTCTCAGACTCTAAATTCCACTACTCTCTAGTAGAATCCAGTAACTTTCATAATCTCCACTTAAACTTTCTTTTCCTATAACGTATATATAATATATATATATATATATATATATATATATATATATATATGTATGTATGTATGTTATGTATATATATATATATATATATATATATATATATATATATATATATATACATATATTTACCAGATGGTGCTATTAAGTTAGACATGGCCTGGGCCAATAATGACCGAAACCTATCAAAGTATCAAAGTATATATATATATATATATATATATATATAATGCTCCAAACCGTTGTGGTAAATGATTGATATAAATTGTAACAAGATCGGTCTCAGATACTGCTCGCACAAAGCGCACCACATATTTTTCACTTGTCGATAAATATACATCGACATAAGAATGAATTCACTGTTCTGGGTTGATTGGAATCTGATCATTCCCTTCTTTGAGAAAATGAGCATCGCCGAAGTGAAAACTCACTGCCCGAAGTAAAAAATCGTTTCTGCATCTGCTCATCTTAGACTATGAACGGGAAAAGGATATGGAATTTATATTTGTCAAATTTCTATACAAGCTACTGCATTAAACCTTCTGCATGCGGTTCAGTGATTTCCAAAGGCTTTATTGGAACGTATAATAGGGGTTTTCTGTTTTACTTCCTCGCTAAAGTATGAATCCTCAGGGTATTCTATCATCGAGACCTACTAACACTACAGGAGGTTTTACATTACGACAGAAAATTATTATGATTTACATGCTTGTATATCAGTTTTGCAGACTGTGACGATGGTAGCATTAACGTTGAAATTAGTGTGTGTAGACACGAACTTGTTGCATTGTCTTGCAAAGTTCTGTTGACATGTAGTTGAACACAAATTTCGTTGGTCTGTGATAACTCGTTATTGTACTGTCAATATTTTGGAAGTATTTGTCTCTGGTCTTGATGCTTTTATACTTACAACCATTAGGTAGTTCTGTAGTTGGACAAGATCGTTTTCGTCTTCGTTTCGGGTTTCATTTAATTGACGTTGTGATTATTCTTATACATCAATCAATAATAAACCCGTGATCCCAACAAAGCAAATAATTACAATAATAATGGTGATCAGCGGTGGCCACAACTACTCTAGTAGCATAATAACACTTACGTTATAAGCAATAATAATGATAGTGATAATAATCCCGGAATACGAAACGATGGTCATTCGAACGGGACACTTCCAAATTGAGTCCACCGATTTTGCCATCACAGTCACCACAAAAAGTGTCATACAATCACATAAACTTGGCGAGCGCATAGCATAGTATAAATAAGTAATATAAGCTAATTACATTGCCATGTAAAGAGAGACGCACCGCAAACTCAAACAAAATTGCAGAAGGCGAAGAGGAAAAATCAGAGTAAGAGAGTAGCTTGCCACAAGTTTCAATTGAAAGATTATTATCTGAGGTCTAAAAAATAAAAGGTCTGAAGATATATGAAATTGTAACGATCTTGATAATGTTAGCAGGAAAACAAGCAGTATTTGAAAAGCAAAGCACACATATTCTTACAAACACATGGAATCTATAGTAGAAATGAAGAAGACAATTCTGAATGAGTTCGCTGTTGTATGACATACAAATATAGAGAACCAATTTATAAACCGTCAAATGCAAATCAAAATAAAAACCAAATTAAAATTGGCAACTATATAAAACAAGAAATCTTACAAAAGTTAAAACCTGATTTTACTGAGTTAAAAAAATATTTGCACATCTTCAAATTTAATTCAAACCTGCTCCCCACTACTATTACTGGTGATAAGAGATACGCAGACCGCTTTCCACTAAGGTACATGCTCAACTGGTTAAGGTAAAAAAAAATTGACAAACAAATCTATGGCACCGAGGAGAATTAGAGACTATGGACAATGTGGGTAAAATATATCCCAGTAATTATAGGTGCATTTGGAACTATCCGTAAAGACTTGAACACATGGATAGAGGAAATGGGCATAAAGCCCAGTTTAGTACAGCTCCAGGAAACAATGTTGTTAGGGGCAACTAAGATAGTTAGGAGACTTCTTAGCATCTAAGGTTGATTGTAGTAACCCAATGTTAGATTTTCCTTTCGTTTTTGCTTTCCAACAGTGAAATCAGACAGCAACAACAGCAGCAATAACAATAACAACAATAATAATAATGAGGACAGACGACGGTGATGATGACGACGACGACAACAGCAACAAAAATAATGATATTAATAATAAGTCAAGACGAAGAGCGCGATTCGAGTGTAATAGATATTTTATTCCTTGAAAGTTATTTCGATAGCAAGTCTGTCTTTGTCGAGTTCAGATTAAGTGAGAAGGATTCAAAATTTTATTTTTTTAACATTTAATGTATGAATGAGAGCAACCAGACTCCACACATTTATGGAATGACATCCTCAGTCTTTAAGTTTCAATTTTATAACAGGCGAAAAGAAGACAGAACAAAGAAAGGAAGAAAGAGAAAGAAAAAGGAAAAAAAGAAAAGGAATGAAAAGAAGAAGAATATTTAATCAAACAGTTTTGTATAAATTTGATGATATTTTCCTGTCATTTTATTCATTCCTCCAGGGCGTGATGTTAATAACCCACAAGCATATTTCTCCTCATACTTTCTGAGAAGTGAAAGTGAAGCAGAATATTTTCTGAGAATATGCACTTTCAAAACTTCTTCAAAATTGCAGCCCTTTGAAGTAAAATGTTCGTCAAGTTCTGTCGAACTGCTGATATTGTGCCTAACGTCATACCTCTGCCTATTAAATATTTTGTTTAATTATTCTGTTCTACAACCAGCATAAGTCGAGTTGTGTTTCGTGCATTCTACTGTGTACATCAAATGGGAAGCTCTATATACCACATCTTTATAAGACATAACATTTCTGTTATGATTCCTGATGGAATTCACTTGACCCATGTTGTTGCACAATGGAGAGGGCTTACTTCCCTTGCAGCTGTTTTTCAAGGTACAGCATGCAGATATTCCGATGTTCCTTTTCTTGGAGTCAGAAATAGGTATCAATAATTCTCTCATATTCTTATTCCGTTTGAAGGCTACATTAGGCAACTGAGGAAATATATTTTGAAACGAAGATATTTTTTCACCACATGCTGGTAACTTTCATGCAGTACTTTTAAAATCCCAGCAAACTTTCGGTACCATTTAATCACTAATGGAATTCTGTCATCTATTGTATCATGTTTGCTAAAATTATTTTAGACAAAAATTCAAATGTATCCCGAATATAGGAACTTGGTCTTTTTGCGATAGGATGTAGAAAGCCATCCAGCCATTCCGAAATCTCGGCTGCACAACATTCATATCTGCTGCAAATTGGAGGAAATCTCTCGAGTTTTTTGTGTATTTTATGGAAACCATAAAGGTTTTCTTTCTGAACGTAAAATCCTGGATCCGATTATACACAAATTGATTTCCTCCATTTCCAGAATTATTTTGTCAAGTTCTTCTAGGTAAGTGAGGTTTGGATGAGCAGGTAGTTCTTCATATGCACATTTGTGATTTTAAACTCATTCACAAGCCGAAATATACTCACTTTTGTCCGTAATTACGATAACGCCTCCCTTATCCGCCATTTTCATAACAACATAATCTTTATTAACTAAATTTTGGAATACGTAAAGTTGGGAATGTGTGCGGTTGGTTATTCTAGGACTTCTTTCCACTTGTTCTAAGGTTTTCTCTAATGCCTGTCTGACAAGATTCAAGAAATACTAGCAGTGCTTAATAACGTCCATCCAAAAATTTATCTGGATACCAATTGGGATTCTTTTCAATTCAATTATGCCAGATTCGATCATCCTCATTTTGTTTTGTGGGCCAATGATTTCGGAGTTGTTTATGTTTATGACAGTTTGAACTTACTAGTTTCAGAGGAGAAATATGTTATATGCCCTGGAGGAATGAATATAATAGCAGCAGGATATCATCAAATTTATACAAAAGTGTTTGATTAAAATTTCTTCTTCCTGGTTCCTTTTCTTTTTTCCTTTCCTCTTTCTTTCTGACATTTTTCTAGTTTTTTTCTATCTTTTGTTTGTTTTCGCTTGTTATAAAATTGAAACTTAAAAACTGATAATGTCAACCATGAACATATGGAGGCTGGTTGCTCTCGTTCATATATTAAATTTAAATTCCATTATTTTGAATTCTTATCACTTCTTTTTTTGAACTTGACAAAGACTGAATTACTGTCGAAATATCGTTCGACCAATAAAATATCTATTACAATCGAATCGCGCTCTTCGTTTTAACTGTTTACCATTAAGAGGAGTAACGGCAATAATAATAATAATGATAATAATAATAATAATAATAATAATAATAATAATAATAATAATAATAATAATAATAATAATAATAATAACTGGTGGGAAAAAAACTGGTGGGAACACAAACCACCCCCAGTGCTTGAAAATGACCACATCTCACTCCTCTGGAACTTCACCATTCAAACTGACAGGAAGATAGATGCAAATAGGCCACACATCATATTGAAAGACTTCAAACAAAGAACATGCCTCCTCATTGATATGACTGTCCCAATCGATATAAACGTATCTGTCAAGACCTACCAAAAACTGAGCAAATATAAAGATCTTGAAATAGAAATCAGCAAAATGTGGAAGCTGAAGACTAAAACAATACCTGTTGTCATAGGTGCCCTGGGAATTATAGCAAAAGGGGCTGATAGCTACCTAACTCAGATACCAGGAAACCCAAAAATAGCAGAAGTTCAAAAGATAGTGCTCATGGGAACTGCTCATATGCTACGCAAAATACTCTCTATGTAATCTCAAGGTTTAAAACAAACATAATTTTCGGTTTAAAAAAAAAAAAAAAAAACTTTTTTTTTAGACTTTCATTAGTACAACATCCCCACCCTCCAAATATATGGCACACTAGGCATAACAACAACATGAACTTCCAACCCTGTTGTCTCTTGAGGTCTCTGGGTGAGACTTGGAGCCAACTTGTACAAATATAAAGCAAAAGTCAAACATAGAATAATAATAATAATAATAATAATAATAATAATAATAATGATAATGATAATAATAATAATAATAATAATAATAATAATAATAATAATGATAATAATAATAATAATAATAATAATAATAATAATGCCCTGATGCAGTACTTGACAGTGGCTCTCATGGCTTCTGATCTTAACTAATTGGAAGTGTTATCATGTAGATTGTTTTGTTTTGGTATAAAGAGATTGGCTACAGCAAATATTCTGCTCAATACCAAATATTTGCTTCTCAGGTGC
Source organism: Octopus sinensis (assembly GCF_006345805.1). Classification (NCBI taxonomy): domain Eukaryota; kingdom Metazoa; phylum Mollusca; class Cephalopoda; order Octopoda; family Octopodidae; genus Octopus; species Octopus sinensis. The sequence continues at coordinate 28,370,344 of NC_043008.1, read as the reverse complement.
TTGACCTTAACCAGTTGAGCATGCCCCTTAGTGGCTGACGATAAGTGCATCTCTGATCACGAGCAGAAGTAGTGGGGGAGCATCATAGCCGTGTGTTGAAAGAAATTCTTTGAGATTTGAATTATTCATCTTTGAAAACATGGCTGATGCGTTCAACATCCTTAAACAATCCTTATTCAGAGACCTTTTGAGCGGGATGAGTTACTCGACCAGAAGAAAATTCTAACTAGTCCCCACCTGCAAGATCATGTGCTGTTTATCGTGATATGAGATCAATATGTAGCGCACATTTTGTTATGATGCATGTTTCTGGTGTACCCTTATCAGACGGGTAGTCATGATGGGTATACTGGGATTTGTATATTTTACCCCAGTGTCACTTTGATGGCATGCGCTGCCCTCTCACTCACTCAATAATAATAATGATAATAATAATAATAATAATAATAATAATAATAATAAAAATAATAATAATAATAATAATAAATAATAATAATAATAATAATAATAATATAATAATAATAATAATAATAATAATAATAATAATAATAATAATAATAATAATAATCTGATATGCTAAATAGAACTGGATGCGGATATAAATGTTACGGCAAAACGATCAGCCACCTTTTATGTATGGATGACCTAAAACTATACGCTGCAAATGACAAACAGCTGGAAACACTATTAAAGACAGTTCATGGATTTACCAAAGAAATAGATATGAAATTTGGATTAGAAAAATGCGCCAAAGTAACCATGAAAAAAGGAAAACTAGTTAAGAGTAACAACATCACACTAGATAAAACCAATGAAATAAAAGAATTAGACCAAAGCCAAACTTACAAATACTTAGGAATCCATGAACAAGATAAGACACAACACACACAAATGAAAGAGAAAATAAAAAAAGAATATTATAGACGAGTTAAATCAATACTAAAAACAGAGCTCAATGCTAAAAACAAGATAATAGGTATCAACACTTTAGCTGTCCCAGTTATAAGTTACAGCTACCATATCCTTAACTGGACACGAAATGAAATGACCAAAATAGATAGGAAAACAAGAAAAATCCTGACAGGATCTAGGATGCATCACCCAAAATCTGACATAGAAAGACTATATATACAACGTATAGAATTGGTAGAGGCCTTATACTGCTGGAAACGTACTATAAAATAACCACCATAGGACTGCAAAAATATCTACTTCCGAAGGAAGGAAAACTGATCGAGATAGTGGCAAAACACGAGCAAAACAAAAAACTGTTCTCAGTATTTAAGGAAGCTAACAAATACAAACAAGAAATCATACCACCTAATAAACATGAAGAAGAAGAAGAAGAAGATGAAGAAACAACAAAAGCTATAAAACAAATGAAATCCAAACTAAAAATACAACAGTAACGAACCATGATAAAACGATGGCAAGAAAATCCCCTACATGATAAATACTGGACTAAACTAAACGCAAAAGAAATAGACAAAGAAAAATCCCAGCAATGAGTGAGAAGCTCAGGACTCAAAGTAGAAACAGAGGGATTTTCAATTGCATCACAAGACCAAAGCCTCCCCACCAGAACTTACCAAAAACATGTAATGAAAAGAAATATTACAAGTAACTGCAGAATATGTGGAAATGGACAAGAAACAATAAATCATATTATCTCTAGCTGCCCAGTCCTGGCTAAGAAGGAATATATTCACAGACATGACAGAGTTGGAACCTACATACATTGGAAGCTATGCCAACATTATGGAATACCAACAGAAAAAAGATGGTATATGCACACACCAGAAAAGGTCACAGAAAACGAGAAAGCAACCATACTCTGGGATATGCCGATACACACAGATAGAGAAATTAAGGCCAACAGACCAGATATAGTTGTCAGAGATCATCAAGAAAAAAAAATGCTTTCTAATTGATGTATCAATACCGGCTGATGACAACGTGTCTCTAAAAGAAATGGAGAAACTCTCAAAATACAAAGACCTTGAAATAGAGGTAACCAGAATGTGGTATCTGAAAACAGAAACAATTCCTATCATAGTAGGTGCATTAGGCATGATAAAAAAATATTCAGACAAATACATAACAAAAACACCAGGACTTACAAACACATATAACATACAGAAAATTGCACTACTAGGCACTGCACACATCCTACGCAGAACACTTTCCATACAATAACCATCAGAGCATCACAACAAATCACAGCACATACCCAAGGCACACAGAGCTGCGCTCGGTAGTGAAGTGAAAGCACGCTATAAAAATAAAACTACTGAATAATAATAATAATAATAATAATAATAATAATAATAATAATAATAATAATAATAATAATAATAATAATAATAATAATAATAATACACTAATAATAAACTGGACTAAACTAAACGCAAAAGAAATAGACAAAGAAAAAACCCAGCAATGGTTGAGTAGCTCAGGACTCAAAGCAGTAACAGAGGGATTTTTAATTGCAGCACAAGACCAAAGCCTCCCCACTAGAAATTACCAAAAACATGTAATGAAAAGAAATATTACACGGTAATATAACCATGAATAGCATGACATGGTTGATTTTTTATTGACACTCCCAAAAAAGGTAAACTTCTACACGTGACAAGGAAATTATTTTCTGTTATCAGTAGGATAAATACTAAGAATATAGGAGACTCTAATTTATTGATGTATACAGGATGGGTAGTAATTAATAGAAAACTAGATATTTCACAAGGAACGATTAGAAAGGAGCAACTGTAGAAAAGGAGACCTCAAAAGAAAGTGAAGTCTTTTAGACAAGATCTAAGTAAAAAAGATGCCTGAAAATTGCACAAGTTGGGAAAATAAGATGCAAATCTCCCCTTAAGAAAAGATTTTTAGTCAGAGAGAAGGGATGTGGGAGAGTCATAGAAGATCTATCAAAACAAGGAACACAGCAGCGGAATAACTCTGGACCTCTATAACAGCCTATTCGATTCTATGCTGTGAAACGATTAGAAAACGACAGTATTCCCACACAATCCTTCTTAGCAGGAGCATATTCAACACCAAGTTAAGCTACCTAGGTCTGACATAGAATGTTTGAAAAACCATAAGTTTGACAAGTCTACCAAACCTACAAAAACCTGAAAATTAAAGAAAAGCTATAAATTGAAAACCATACTTGACATTGATTCCACAATAGAAACCCTCAAGTAAAATGTATGTGTTAAAGATGTCCGCATAGCAAGGTAGGAAAAGCGCGTTAGATTCTTCAAGGACAACGTGTTAAAAAAAACCACAAACATTTTTACAGGAAGATAGGGAAAACACCAGTTACTGTAAAGTCTGTACCCCCAAAAGAAGTGCAGGGTTTTGGGAATAATATTGAGTCATAGGAATAAACACACAATGGAAAGGCCCCATGGATTGATATAATATCTACAGACTCAGATTCCTTAGAGGAGCAAATGTTGGAGGGTTTCAACGTAGAAGATATAATATCTGCACTCAGGAGGTCAAGCAAATGGGAGTCTCCAGTAAAGGATAAAATTCCTAACATCTGGTTCCTTCCAAGAGAGCCATGAACTGCTAGCATAACTTCACGACGATGTTTTGCAACATCCTAGTACGATGCCCTCTTGGCTAGTTAATAGTTTAGCATTCCTACTTCCAAAAAATGAAGAAACATATGAACCAAAAAATTATAGATCCAAAAACTGCCTAACAACAATGTATAAAACGCCAACATCTGTCCTGACTGAATATATTTATAGTATTTTATTAGAAAGTAGGATATACCCTAATGAGGAAAGTGAATGTAAACAGGGGTCCTATGGTTGGAAAGATCAGCTACTCATCAATAAGATAATCATAGAAGATTGTCACAAACGACACAAAAACTTGTCAATGACCTGGATAGACCATAAGAAAGCTTTTGATAGCCTACAACATACCTGGATAAAAAAAAGTCTCGAATTGTATAAAATAGCGCTTTGGAGATCTGAGAATTGAGATCGCTAAAAATGTGACAGCTACGAGAGTCAAATATAAAGATTGTCCCTTTTGTAATCGGAGCATTGAGTTCAATACCACCAAATATTGAAAAACATCTGCAAGCGTTAGAAATACACAAAACTCTAGACGTATTGCAAAACTCGGCACTACTAGAACTGCGCTCATATTGCGTAAATGCAGTATACCTGAGGTGCTTGTTGCGACTTCAGAGACAGTAAAAATCACCGGTAGACACAATATCTTCAATCAACAACATCACGATATTGGATACTGTGCGACGTCTTGAATAATAATAATAATAATAATAATAATAATAATACTAATAATAATAAAAATAATAATAATAATAATAATAAAAACAATAATAATAATAATAATAATAATAATAAAAATAATAATAATAATAATAATAATAATAATAATAATAATAATAATAATAATATAATAATAATAATAATGATAATAAACTCAAACCCATCCAAACAGGAGTACCACCACCCAAACAAACCCTGTGGATAAATAACATCCAAAACAAAATACAAAAAATGAGAAAAGATCTGTCGACTCTTTATGAAATCAACAAACAAGCAACGCTACTGAGCAACAAAAAGAAAACAAAAATACTCCACAAATATAACATCACAGAGAAAGATTTACCTGAACAAAACAAAAAGTTCAACTCCGACCCCAAAAAGTTCTACCAAGAACTTGGCAAAAATAAAAAAGAAGTCACTGCAGTACCAACGGCAGAAGAATTGGAAGAATTCTGGAGAGAAATATGGTCGGCGAACGAACAACCAAAAAAAAAGGAGTATCAAAATAACAAACTCGGCATCTGAACAACTTTGGACCCCCATAACAACTGAAGAGGTCACCCAGGCACTGCAAAGACTAAGCAATTAGAAGGCACCTGGGCATGACAAGATCCCCAACTTCTGGTTGAAATATCTAACAGGAATGCACAAAAAGCTGGCTGAAAAATTTGACAACGTACTAGCAGAGCCTGAGACAATGCCTGAATGGCTCACGAAGGGAAAAACCATCTTAATTCCCAAATCAAATGAGACAGACAAAGCCAGAAAAATACAGACCAATAACCTGCCTCCCTACTATGTTCAAGGCATTTACTGCAGTGATATCACAAAGGCTGAACAAGCACCTGGACAAAAACAACCTGTTTCCAGAAGAGCAGAAAGGATGCCGCAAAGGCTCATATGGCTGTAAAATCAACTAATGATTAATAAAGCCATAACTGAAGACAGCCACAAAAAGAAGAAAGGCCTCAGTATGGCCTGGATTGACTACAAAAAGGCGTTTGATAGCATCCCCCACACATGGATCCTCGAAACACTAGCCATTAACAAAGTAGCACCAACAATCAGAAAATTCATAGAGCACTCTATGAATAAATGGCAAACAGTCCTACACCTCCAAACAAAAGAGGGACTCATGAAAACCAAAGACATCCCCATTAGAAGAGGGATATTCCAGGGAGACACGCTCTCTCCACTCCTTTTCTGCTTGGCACTGTCACCTCTATCTGATGTACTAAATAGAACTGGATGCGGATATAAATGTTACGTCAAAACGATCAGCCACCTTTTATATATGGATGACCTAAAACTATACGCTGCAAATGACACACAGCTGGACACACTATTAAAGACAGTTCGTGGATTTACCAAAGAAATAGATGTGAAATTTGGATTATAAAATGCGCCAAAGTAAGCATGAAAAGAGGAAAACTAGTTAAGAGTAGCAACATCACCCTAGATAAAACCAATGAAATAAAAGAATTAGACCAAAGCCAAACTTACAAATACTTAGGAATCCGTGAACTAGATAAGACACAACACACACAAATGAAAGAGAAAATAAAAAAAGAATATTATAGACGAGTTAGATCAATACTAAAAACAGAACTCAATACTAAACACAAGACAATAGGTATTAACACTTTAGCTGTCCCAGTTACAAGTTACAGCTACAATATCCTTAACTGGACACGAAATGAAATGACCAAAATAGATAGGAAAACAAGAAAAATAATGACAGGATCTAGGATGCATCACCCAAAATCTGACATAGAAACACTATATATACAACGAATAGAAGGTGGTAGAGGCCTTATACAACTGGAAAACTACTATAAAATAACCACCATAGGACTGCAAAAATATCTACTTCAGAAGGAAGGAAAACTGATACAAATAACGGCAAAACACGAGCAAAACAAAAAACTGTTCTCAGTATTTAAGGAAGCTGACAAATACAAACAAAAAATCATACCACCTAATAAATATGAAGAAGAAGAAGAAGAAGAAAATGAAGAAACAACAAAAGCTATAAAACAAATGAAATCCAAACTAAAAATAGAACAGCAACGAACCATGATAAAACGGTGGCAAGAAAAGCCCCTACATGGTAAACGCTGGACTAAACTAAACGCAAAAGAAATAGACAAAGAAAAATCCCAGCAATGTTTGAGAAGCTCAGGACTCAAAGCAGAAACAGAGGGATTTTTAATTGCAGCACAAGACCAAAGCCTCCCCACCAGAATTTACCAAATACATGTAATGAAAAGAAATATAACAAGTAACTGCAGAATATGTGGAGATGGACAAGAAACAATAAATCATATTATCTCTAGCTGCCCAGTCCTGGCTAAGAAGGAATATATTCACAGACATGGCAGAGTTGGAACCTACATACATTTGAAACTATGCCAACATTATGGAATAACAACAGAAAAAAGATGGTATAGGCACACACCAGAAAAGGTCACAGAAAACGAGAAAGCAACCATACTCTGGGATATGCCGATACACACAGATAGAGGAATTAAGGCCAACAGGCCAGATATAGTTGTCAGAGATCATGAAGAAAAAAAATGGTTTCCAATTGATGTATCAATACCGGCAGATAACAACTTGTCTCTAAAAGAAATGGAGAAACTCTCAAAATGCAAAGACCTTGAAATAGAGGTAACCCGAATGTGGAATCTGAAAACAGAAACAATCCCTATCATAGTAGGTGTATTAGGCATGATAAAAAAATATTCAGACAAATACATAACAAAAACACCAGGACTTACAAACACATATAACATACAGAAAATTGCACTACTAGGCACTGCGCACATCCTATGCAGAACACTTTCCATACAATAAACATCAGAGAATCACAACAAACCCAAGGCACATATCCAAGGCACACAGAGCTGCGCTATAAAAATAAAACTACTGAATAATAATAATAATAATAATAATAATAATAATAATAATAATAATAATAATAATAATAATAATAATAATAATAATAATAATAATGATAATAATAATAATAATAAATAATAATAATAATAATGATAATAATAATGATAATTGTATTCCAGGCGATGCATTATTTTTACTAATATTATGGCACTATACAAAGACTACAGGCAAATGAATTTATTCTTACAGCCGTTCATATGAAATGTACACAAAATGCAGATTTAATTAAACATTATACTCCAATCAGTACTTTTTTGCAGCAAAGTATTTTAGCATTTGAAAAAACCTTTTACATAGTTTAAGTGAATTGAACATGCTAGGTATAAATATATTAAATTCAGTAACAGTTATATTCAAAAAGTCAATCGAAGATTAAAATTTGATATGGACAACGTTTTTAACTACATTGCGGACATGAACGAAAGTGAAACAGGTGAATTTGGAAAAAAAATCTGTAGCGTTGTTCATTTCAATACAAATCACTGTTTTAAATGCCAATAAGCGTTACATTGTATAAAATCAAGTGACTAAGATCCTATGTTTCATTACTTTGTTATTATAAATTATATAATACATAAGTATTTAATTATTGATTATCACTGCAACAACTATAAAATATTAAAAGTATGAACTGATATATTTAAACTAATATTAGTATTCAGAGATATAAATTCCAAACGAAGCATCACGTTATTAGAAGGGAAGCTCTGTTAATATAGGAAATCATGTACCATAATTAGTAAAGTTACGACAGGCATTACGAATGAATCCTTATTTCATAACCACAACCTTATGTATAGCAGTGTTGAAAATACAATGCGCATTCCAGAAACTTTGTAACTTTTACAGGAAACATTCATTTTAAAGAAGTACAAAAAGTATGATCCGCTAACTTCAGTGCACTTGTTGTAGAGCTCCAGCACATTAGTGAAGTTTTAAAGTGCCGAAGGTCTTCTTCATATTCTGTGCAAGTTTGAGGAACAATCAAAATTTGAAAGGAGCAAGTTTTGGACGAAAGGAAGAGTGATGAATAGTTTGGATGCCCATCTCTATCAGGTACTTTGTTACCAGTATATAATCATGGACTGATGCATTGTCTTGGTGAAGGTAACCTGGACATTTATGACGTAATTGTCTCCTGAGCCTCATCAATTTTACCACTATATACATTTTTTACGGTATTCCCAGGACCAAGTGGATGCCGGTTATGCGCTTACTGTCAACCTCCATAATTACGAGGTTCACACTTGAAATTCTTTGCCTAGCCTCTTGTGTCGGTAATAAACATGCTCGGTTCACACACGATCATTCGTAAGCAGTCGGGAGCATTTCATTAGTTTCTTACCTTTCTGCACAATTTTACGCAAAACTTTATTGCATAGCGAGCATCCACATTGTCTCCACGTCCATACATCATCCTGCAAACTAGTCAACTATGAAGGATGGTGTTTAATCGGTAGTTCTAAGTGATGTTCCAGCCGCCGTCTCCTTCAATCTAAAATAATAGAAATCTTGGCAGGTCAGCTTCTTAGACACAATTCTGATTTACTAGAATTGCAACAATCTAGACCAGATATAATTGGTCTAGATGCAAACATTCTAGACCAGTTATATCTTGCTCTTGAATGCAGTAGTATAACAAAAGTCATAAATTGATTTCTTTAGATTCCAAACGAAGATCGTGTGACAATTTTAGGAATTGGCTTATCTGAGATAGGCAGAACACATAGTTAGGTCTAGACGAGCTCAATTGTTTTACTTTCAATTACAAAGGAAGGAAATCTCATGATAAAATATTTCTGAAACTTTAATGCACTAAACTTTTATTAATAATAAATTGTGCTCCAATATGTTGCTGAATAACACTATTTCCACATAATTGCTTGTAATGTGTCCGTTTATTGTTTTCAGCAAAATAATTTCTTATAGAAAATATTAAATAGAAAACTACTTTGTCGTTTTCCGTAAAGAAGGCTTATTTTTCTGTATTATTCAATTCACCGTTTCTATCAGGATGTATATAATTATTCTTTCTGTCACTTTAATTCTTCTTCATATTTTACAAGAAAATATGTAAACAAGGTAAGAAAGTAAATATAAAATTGTGAGAAAATTTGCAAATATATTATTCGAAAAATTGTTTGTTTCTGCATTATAAATTCAAACAATTTTGCGATATAGAAATTATTTTCAAGTCGGTAACAGAAAAGCGGCAAAATAAAGGAACACGAAAAGTAACAAGGTAAAGTGGATACAGAAAATGGAGAAGAATGATTGAATACTTACAAAGATCCAAAGATTTTAGATTGCAGAAGGGAATCCATTCTTTTCATTTGGTGCACGTTTTCTATATTTCGCGCAATATTCAATCCATTATGAAACACACACACAAAAAAAATCCGCTCATTCAAATTTTAAAACTGATATTTTGAATTTTTCTTGTCCACCTTGAATCTCTATTGTGTTTTGCACAATAAATGAACGTTTATCGGTTTTCTTCTTTATTTTAATGTTAATTTGCGTCTAATACTTTAACTTCAATACATACAATATTCTCAAATATATGGCAGGCTTTGCTAATTTTTCCATTGCAAAAATATACTGTATTTCATGTTTAAAGACGCAAACACTTCCACTAACGAATATATACATATGTATGCAAGTGTTCAACTAGGAATGCACATTTATTAAGAAAGTATTTCATGTTTAAAGACGCAAACACTTCCACTCACGAATATATACATATGTATGCAAGTGTTCAACTAGGAATGCATATTTTTTAAGAAAGTATTTCATGTTTAAAGACGCAAACACTTCCACTCACGAATATATACATATATATGCAAGTGTTCAACTAGGAATGCACATTTCATCTCAACGGTTTTCACAAACATCTGAGCGTCTGAAGTAGTTTTATATATATATAGTTTGTCCATACTCTAGTTTCTATATATTTTTTTGCCCTAAGTAGATAGAATGAAATAATTTTTATCTTTGAAAGAATAAAGGAACGAAAATATGAAGTGAACGAATATATGCCAGCGACACTAAGATTCAAGAAAATGTGAAGCATATAATTCTGTAAAGTGGTTCAATTTGAAAATATTATATTTTTCATGTCATATTTAAAAAAAAATTCGACATTTATAATTTATTATAGCGGTGGCTGTGTGGTAAGTAGCTTGCCTACCAACCACATGGTTCCGGGTTCAGTCCCACTTCGTGGCATCTTGGGCAACTGTCTTCTACTATAGCCTCGGGCCGACCAAAGCCTTGTGAGTGGATTTGGTAGACAGAAACTGAAAGAAGCCCGTCGTATATATGTATATATATATATATATGTGTGCGTGTATGTTTTTTGTGTCTGTGTTTGTCACTCGCATTGCTTGACAACCGATGCTGGTGTGTTTATGTCCCTGTCACTTAGCGGTTCGGCAAAAGAGACCTATAGAGTAAGTACTGGGCTTACAAAGAATAAGTCCCGGGGTCGAGTTGCTCGACTAAAGGCGGTGCTCCAGCATGGCCGCAGTCAACTGACCGAAACAAGTAAAAGAGTAAAAGAGTAAAGAGTAATACAATTAAATGACTGAAAATGATTTAGGATATATAGGGTGTGTAGTTTTCAATCTGATACAGATTTAGTTGAAAATATGGAAGTGTGCCTAATATGGGAACGTTGTAAAGAGAACGTCAATATAGAATTAATTTAAACTATACAAATTACTCTGAAAGGATCAGAGAAGCAAATGTAATAGCAACGCTATTAAACATACATTGGGGGAAAAATTATACTGTATTTGGTAAAATATCACATAAAATTGTCGTAATACGATTGCAAAATTAAGGAACATACAATAAACACGGAGAATTTTCTTTGGAAAACTTAATACTTGTAATCTTTAAAGGAGAAATAATTCAAGATTTTAGGAAATACGTAAATTAAATTCATGTTAGCATATCTGAGATGGCCGATACGGGAAAATATTAGTGTACGGACACAGTCATACACACAGACACACACACACACTCATATTAACACACATATTCACACATATGCACATATATTTCTTAGATGAGCCAGTCTTCGGATTTTCTTAGTCATGTAGTATGTTAAATAAGTTTCTGAATCATGTTTTCGACACACAAATTTAACAATTACTGAATCAAACTAAAATGCATCCATCTCTACCTACTTAATATCCGACAGTCCCCATGAATAAATTCCGTACCTATACTAGGCTACAAAAAAGTTCCAAGTCCCAAATCTACTCAGACAAGGCAAAAACATATAAGGAAAGATACTCATATTTATAAGAAACGTAGAAAACAACATTACACAAGACTATAGTCGGGCCACACACACTGTACATGCAAAAGCATCACCAGTGAAGACAAACAAATAGCCATCAATATAAACGATCCTGGAGAGACGATATGCCACGTGTTTGGTCACCTACGTGTGGCGCCTGATCGACGAAGTTATGCCACACATATTCTCGTGGAAGATTCTAGAAAGCAGGGCCCCACCATCAACAACAGCAAGCATTGCAAGTAGTGCGAAGCTGAATGGACGAGGATATGGAACACACTCGACCCGGGGAACATCTTAAATTCCAGGATGGATATCTTCGGACGCTGCTTACGCGCATGGGACCCGCATGGATAGCAGGCCAAGGCATATTTTCCACTTCACTTTACCCATCTCGTTTATCTATGTATTCAATAATCAACCCAGAGGTCTAATGGGATCCCACGAGACACGAAATCCTGGATAAACCAATAGACCACCCATAACTATTTTTATCTATCTATCTATTTATCTATCAATCTATCTATCTGTCTTTCTGTCTGTCTATCTATCTATAGATCTATCTATCTACCTACCTATTTATGTATCTCTCGCTTTCTCTTTGTTTCTCTCTTTCTCTCTCTATGTATATGTTTATATATGTATATATGTATGTATACTTTAGCACAATCAGTAAGTTCCTTATTTACATTATTTACAATTGACGGATATTTGTCCTCATCTTGTTTGTTGTTTACACAACGTTTCGGCTGATATATCCTCCAGCCTTCATCGGGTGTATTGGGGAAATTTCGATTCTGGGCTCTCATTCATAAGGTATTTTTCGATGTTGTTGTTGTTATTATCATTATTCAGGTCACTGCCTGGAATCGAAATAGGAATCTTGGGGTTAGTAGCCCGCACACTTAAGCCCGGGCTAGTAATGCATCCTGAAACTTAAGTAAATAATGTACAATATTCCTCATCTCTTAAATCAGCAAGTTGTCATTATACTTCACGGAGTCTCGAATGAGGGAGCGGAGAGCTACGATGCATTCTCATCGGCTATTGATGGCAACAGACGCTATGAAAAACCGTTGAATAAAAGGGAAGTTACTCTAATAGGTAGAAAAAAATAAAAACGATGAAAGATGATAACTAATCGCAAACATATTCTAACAATATATAGACATAAAGCCTCCTGCGTTGATAACGTCTACATACGTATACACTCACACAAACATGTATATGTACATGTACAAACACACACATATACATATGTGCATGTGGATACTCATACATACACTATATATATATATATTATATATATATATATATATATATATTTATTTATTAATTTATACATACATACATGCATAGACACATACATATATATAAATAGAAGTGTGTATTTTTCCCTTGTTAACAATTAACACGAAAAAATAGATATATAGTTACCAGGGCAGCAAAAAATCACAGAAAAAGTTGAAACTCCTCGTTTTTAAAGGTAGAAACTTCGGGTTTACGCCAATTTTTTTCTATAATATATGAAAAAATTAATGGAAATTAACGCAGGTGTTAGTCAAATTCTTTTCCTTCCGACACATGTTTCGAAGATATCACTGATATTATTCCAAAGGAATAAAATGGTGTAAAACAATGTAATCTTCTCGTCAGGGAAGTGAAGAAATGAAACTCGTCAATAAGTCATTTTAACAGAAAATGATGGATATGTACAGTGATTATATATTAGCTATTAATTTTGTTTGAGAGGAGGGATAAATTAAAGAAAAACTAAATAAATGAGAAGTATATGACTACATGTTTATTAAATCAAATCTTATATACTAGGAAAATATACATTTAGTGAATGTGAAATATAAAAAGTAAATACATATTTAAATATTTAAATTATATATAATGATAGAAATCACTTATATGAACTAAAGGTGAGTTTTCGTCAATGTTTACATCGGTATGCACGCTTTATAACCGTGCTTAATAGGGGATTTTTAGAAAAATATAATGAAAAATACTTCAGAATTACAGAGAAGACAGAATTCCTTGCATTTTTCATAAGGTAACGAGATTGAGAGAATCAATCAATCTACGTTCAAATGTTTATTGTGGTCTTTATATCCCAAATTTATTTACTGAGCCCTGTACCAAATTTATTTCCTATCCCTAAATGTCGAGTAGTGATTAGAAATCCTTCGAGATAACTGTAAAGACGTGATTCCAATGTAAAAATATACTTGCTTATAAGTAGTAATTTTACACTGGTGTATAGAATTTTTAATTTTAGAGCTACTTGCCATAAACTTGATTCAGTTGGAATAGACTTCAGATACAATAACTTTTGTTATTAATATTTCTAGAGGGATGGTTGTTATTAGCTAAATTAATGATAGTATAAGTAAAAGTATTAATATTTAACAGGTTGTTATTATGTGAAAAGTAATTTGTAAGAGATTGTTAGTGTTGGATAAACCAATCCTAAATGTATGTGAGTTGATAATAGAGTAATACCTAGAATTCTTAAAAAATTCCTAATAATAGCTTCACGAAACAACAATGGGAGATTAGATGTAGTTTATCTCCGGTATGGAATAATTAGCCAAATTGTTTTACTACTTTTAGTGTAATTAATTTTGAAAGATTTAAATATATACATATTGGCAAAAGAAGAAAATATCTCCAGTAACCGGTATTGTTGGCGGTTTTCTCTAATTTCTTCATCTTTTTGAAATTTCCTGTTTACAACAAATAGCTATGCTCAAAGCTTTAACAAGTCTCTCCGTTCACTAAATGTTAATTTGATATATTGCTTGTGCATGTCTTCACGTTCGTATATGGTCTATATATTGTATGTTCTTAATTTATTCTTAGCATATTTATATATTTATACCTATATATATTTAAAGTATTTTCAATATATTTTAAAATGTATATAGATGTATATTTTCGCACATAATCTTGTGCACTTAATAATTTTGCAACTATATATTTTAGTAACCCGCCTTTAGTTTCTCGTCGTTATTTTTCCTATTTCCTTATGGCTCAAATATACTAAGCACTTCGAAGTGTCCTATGTATAGAAATATTTTATCGTTAGAAAATATGTTCTCCTGTCCACATTGTTGTTTTTCCTGTTCGCCTTTGTATTGTCTATCTCTCCAAATGTTTTATCGCCCTCTATTGCGTTTTTGTTCCATTTTTTCTCTCTCTCTCTCTCCGTATATATAAGTATGTATATATATTTATGTACATATATATATATATATATATATATATATATATATATATATATATGACTGTATGTATACATGTATATATGTATATATATACATATATATATATATGTATATATATATATATATATATATATATATATATATATATATATATGTATATATATATATACCGGATATGTACTTGCATAGCAAGTGACCTGATTTGAGATCGTGTGCTGGAATGAAAACAATTGCAGCGTGGAAGGAGTCTCAAAGCGACGAAAATATTTTGGCAAATTAAATTTAAATGTTGAAGTAAGTCTAACGGTATTTGTTTCTTAAATGGCTTATAAACACCTTCTACGCTGCAATTGTATATATATAGTGTCATCCAATAAATAACGCGGACCTTTTATACTTCTTTTACTTTTCAAAATTCAGATAAGCAAATTCTTTTTTAAATCTAAGATATACTTTCCTTCATTTTCTACAAAGTTATTCTACCTATCTGGAAGCTTGCAAGCCGCGTCCTAGAAAATTCAATTCTCCGTGAGGGAAATTACTCCTGCAGTATTCTACTGACTTCGTGTAAAGAATTCATCTGTTCTCCATCCAAATGATATTGAAGACTGCGGAATAAATGATAATCAGGTGGGGCGATATTCGGCGGTGGGGCATCGTTTCCTATTCTAACTGCTCCAATCTTTGTAATGTTATCCTCGCTGTATGTGTCTGAGCACTATTCTGATAGAACACCTTTCATTTTGAAACCAATGATTGTTTTTCTCCTAGCGCTGACTTAAGCCGCTAAATCTGCTCGTATAAGATCTTTGTTGTCGTTTGTTTTGGGTTTATAATTTGAAAGTGGACTGAACTTTTCCTATCCCTCGAAACGAATATTAACTTCGTACGTGGGGGAGGTCTTTCTTTAGCCTGGGGTGCTAGTGTTTGTCCTTTCCTTTCCCATTGTCTTCAGTGCCTGACATATTTATAGAGAACGCATTTCTCGTCAGCGCTCACTATTCGGTCCCAAAATGGTTCATTTATTAGATATGAAAGCGAAGAAAGGCACACATTCATTCTGCGCGTAATTAAACACATTGACGCAATTTCCTGACTTTTCCGATCGTACGTATGTGTAGATGAATGGTTGAAAGACGAAGTCCAAGTTTATCTACTTGTTCCTTAACACTTACAATGGGATTCTGTTCCACCAGTGTTTGCAAGACGCCCTAGTCGAGATCAACAGATCTTCCATGATGAAGCTCGTCTTGTAGGCTGTTGTTTTCAGCTCGGAATGTCTGGGTCAACCACTGACACTGGTTTATGCTTATTGTCTGATCCCCATACACTGCATTAATATTTCTGGCACTTTCCGTTACGCTGTTGCCTTTATTAAACTCATGAAGTAAAATATGCTCCTTTGTCAATTTTATGAACATTTTAATAAAAACTGTTAAAATCGAACTGCACTCTTTAAACCTTACCACCTGCTTTTGCTTTTATAGCAAGTAGATGCATATAGTATATCACGTACCCGTCTGTTAGTTAATGCAATTAAAGAAAACTGCATTATTCATGGAATTACACAATATATATATATATATATATATATATATATATATATATATTGAGCTTCTAAGTCGACAATGTTAGAGCTTCAGCTGAGAACGTAAGGGAAAATATGAAATTCCGCTAAACATGGTTACAACCTAACCGTTTTGTACGAGCTAATGATTCTGCCAACATAAGACAGTCAAATCGTTAACTACAACTGAAATACTCAGTGATAAAACAATTTCCTTAAAATTCTATTTGTAGCGTTTATTGTTCAATCGGATTCATCATAGAAATGTTTCAAATTAAATATCAGTTTATGCATGAAAATGCATGAAATTGAAGTACTGCTTATTCATAATATAATATAATTTTACAGACAACTTACACTTTGTGGAAGCACCACCATGATGATTCATGCAAAATATATTTAGAAACGAAACTTTATGCCTAACATCATTGAAATATGTGGAATCGTGTTTTAAAAATACACGTGAGACAGACTATAAACATAGAAAATAGTAATGAAACATAGCAGAAATGTTTATTTAGAATTTCATTTTTGTCACTTAATTGGTTTGTAAATACCACTCAAATTAATCATTGCAATAGCAAATATTTTCACGTTGATTTTAATTATATCTGTAAATATATTTGAAAACGAAAGATTCTGAAATATGAGCAGATAACATATCTGGCAGATAAGATGTTTAAAACTAAGAAAATATTTGATCGAGAAATAATATGGAGAACTTCAATGGGAAACAAATAATGCAATGGATTCTGTTCATACTACATTTCCAAATATACACTCAATCTTGGAATCAATTAATATCATTAAGGGCATAACTTTCATATATATTAGATGGGCTAAACCATATTCATACATATTAACTGTTCATTGATAAAGCTATCTGCCATCTGTCTATATATATATCTATGCCTCTATCTATTTACGTGCCCATTTACAAATATCATTTAGTGCGTATAGTATTATATATTCTGAATTTGTTTTAAATCGGAATATATAGAGTATATTTGGAGCCCTATTTGCACTCCTGTATTTCTACAAAGAAACTGCGAAGATTACTACTATCATCATCGTGGGTATTTTGCTTTCAATCTCCAACTGCATTGGATCCAGAGTATATAGAGAAATAAACAAATGAAGAGAGTTTCTATATATCCAGTAATGAAATATGATTCTTTACAAGTCTTCACGCTGTAGTTTTAATTATGTATAATTGTTTGTATTTTGAAGCTTATATCTACAGATCTATAGTGTTCAGAACCAGCCATAAGCATGAAAATTTACGAGGTTTTGTGTACGAATGCGCCAACGTAGTCAATGCAGTCGAAGACAGCAAAAATATTTGGGTATGGAGGTTGACCCGTGCTTCTATGAGGTATAATTTTTACCTATACCTTCATGGAAGTACGGGCAATCTCCATACCTTCTGTGAACGTTATTCTCTTGTCTCTATTCTTCTGTCTACTGTTTTAATCTTTATTCCTCTATCTACTGTTTTATTCCTTTATAAACAGTGAATTCTCTGTCTAGAACATTCATACTTAACTTGTCTCTGACGACGGTGTACTCAGTGTTTGGAGATGCTAGCCTATTACTGGGGTATCACAAAACAGTTGTAAGACGTACAATAAGTAAATATTTAATTTATTAACTAATTAATTCATTAATTACCTCAAATTCACCTTACTCTAATTAAATATTTTAAATGACTTAAGATACTCGTCCTGCCTTGTTTTTTGTTGTCCTTCTTCCTCTAATATTTGCCTGCTAACTCGGAAACGCTCAACAGATACCTAGCTCCAGGGTCAGCTGTGAACTTGGAGACTAATGGATGACCAGTTATAGCACTTACACAGCGTACATTTTCGTTTAGATCAAGAAGTGAACTATACCCCTCATGTTCTATATTTGTGAGTGTGTTTGTGTGTGTATCTATCTATCTATCTATCTATCTATCTATCTATCTATCTATCTATCTATCTATCTATCTATCTATCAATCTATCTATCTATCTATCTATCTGTCTATATATCTGTCTATCTATCTATCTATATATATATATATATCTATATATATATATATCTATATATATATATATATATATATATATATATATATATATATATATATATACATCATTAAATCAATTCACGGGATTGCATATATACGGCCGACCCAACCATCGACCGTCGAAGACTACGTCTAAGTGCTCAACAAGAACACAGAATAGTAATTCCAACTAAAAATACAGAGAAAAATGCACTTACATTGCTGTCACTACTATTCGACAACTCTTTTATTCACCTGCGGTTTCCTCGTGTGAGTTCTCAAGTCATGAAAAGCAATATCGATATGAATATATCAAACCAGCACAGGACCTAGAAATGACCACGTGGATAATGGTGTGTTGTCTGATTGTTTCTGTTGCTTACCATTTGAGTTATAGAATTTTGAAGCTGGAAAAGTACTGTCTCCTCCATTGTGCATATTTTATCGCAACATTATCAGTTTCCTATTCTAATATTTTGGCGTATGAAATAATCTTTGAATTTGTCCTGATACTGTAGATGTATCCCGCCTATAATGTGTGAATTTCTATATCAACCAAATATGTATGCATGTATATATATATATATATATATATGCCTTCATATATGTAAATATATATATATATATATATATAGATAGATATAGATATGTGTGTGTGTATATTTATATATGTATATATATATATATATATATATATATATATATATATATATACACATAATTTAGGATAAGATAACACTTATATATACATATGCACACATGCACACACACATACACCTGATGGATTGAAATTAATCAAAGAACATACTAGGTATGTTCACTTGCTTGAAATAACAGACAAATACCTTATGTAAATCGCCCAACATACAGTGATCGTAACAGCAGAAATCAAACGTCCGAAAGCAAAGGGGCTAAGACAATATCCCAACATACATTCAAGTATTTAGATTCACGTGTTACATTGACAGAGACCCAGGGGGGTTGCCATCGACTATATTATTGATTCTATTATCTATTAGATAATAATCGAGTCAATGATTTGTTAGCAAATTATTTTTTCGTGAAATATTTGCTCAGATTTGAAATTATATATATATATATATATATATATATATATATATATATATATATATATATATATATATATATATATATTGTTGGCATCCTTTTTGTCTCGGGAGACAATGGAGTTGCGCATAAAGTTGTCTAGTCCGGCTTTTACATTTCATGTCCTGATACATTTCCTGCTGTGGCTGTGTAGTCCTATCCTGGACAAACACTCCCTCTGGCAGGTACCGCAAATATAGCGAAGACTGTTCCTGGCTGGTTGTAATGCGATAGTTTCTTGTTGACGTCTTTTCTTGTCTTTCCATTTCTCCTCTCTCTCTCTGTCACTCCTTTATATTCCCTCTGTTACGGTACATCGCCAGTCTCCACGGTTGCCGGCAACTGCCTCCCAACCGCTAATGTTGATGTTGCAGGCCTTCATGTCCATTTTGCAAACATCCTTGTAACGTAAGAACGGTCAACCCACAGACCTAGTACCCCTAGCAAGCTCTCCGTAGAGTATGTCCTTGTGGATTCTGCCATCTTTCATACGGCTAACATGCCCAAGCCATCTCATAGGTCTTTGTGTGAGGAGTGCAAACATGCTTGGTATTCCTGCTTGCCTGAGGACATCTTTGTTAGGGATATGATTCTGCCATTTGATGCGGAGGATTTTCCGGGGGCAGCGCAGGTGAAAGATGTTTAGGCGACGCTCTTGGCGTGTGTATAGCGTCCCAGTCTCACTTCCATACAGTAGAGTGCTAAGTACACATGCCTGGTACATCTTCATTTTCGTGGTCGTGGTCAGCTTATTGTTGTCCCAAGCCCGTTTGGAGAGTTGGGCCATCGCAGCAGCTGCCTTGCCAATGCGTATATTGAGCTCAGCGTCAAGGGATAGGTTGTAGGTGACGGTAGAGCCAAGATAGGTAAACGTCTCCACCTCTTGTAATCTGTGGTCTGCAATATGTATGTTTGGGATGTCCAATGTAGCCTGACCCATGATGTTGGTCTTCTTAAGGCTGATAGCTAAGCCAAAGTTGTTACATGCTTGCTCAAAACAGTTAATGAGCCTTTGGAGGGCTTATTATGTGTGTGATACCAGAGCGGCATCATCAGCAAATAGCATCTCCTTGATCAGGACGTTTCTGAGTTTGGTCTTGGCACGCAAGCGCGAGAGATTGAACAGTTTCCCGTCACTTCTACTGTGCAGAAACACAGTTTTAGCCCCATCTCTTAGAACTTCGTTAAGTAAATTACTCGCTTCTCCCCCCTTTGCTTAAATTCTGACCGTCCCTTAATTCCGACCGAACCTTGTTCGCATGCGGCATTGCCCATTTTTATTTTACCATACGATGACCCAGACGCCAAGCTAAGAACATTTTTCTCTTCCTTCTTTCTTCTCCCTCATTTTTCCATTCCTAGCACCCTCTCGAGTTAGCTGCCTTAAATGCATTAAGTACTGACAGCTTGCTGTCGTTTAAATGTTTTCATATATATATACATATATATATATATATATATATATATTATATATATATATATATTATATATATATATATATATATATATATATATATATATATATAATATATATATATATAGTTAATTCAAACAAGAAAGCACAAAAAAACACAGCAACGCGAGGACGTGGAACAAATATAGTATTATTGGACGCTCAGGGAAGAAGGAAAGAAGGAGGGTTCAACGTTTCGAGCGGAGCTCTTCGTCGGAAACTTAGGAGAAGTAAAGATCCAGAGAAGGGAAGACAGAGGAAAAAATCGCCAACGGTACACACGCGGTCAAGATCTACAAATATATAGAACTTCATACCATAAATTAATTATACACTTAATATGTATATATATATACATATATCATATATGATATATCTATCTATCTATCTATCTATATATACATATATATATATATATATATATATATACATACACACACGCACACACACACGCACACACACACAAACACACACACACACAAACACACACACACTGACACACACACATGTATATATGCAAATTCGACTAGAGGGGTTAAATATGATCTCTGTGTGTTTGTGTATATGCGTGTCTGTCTGCGCACATTATATATAATTGTGTGTGCTGCATCGTTCTATTATTTGTTCCCTGTTTGTTTTACTTTCACACATTGTGAACACTTTGATACAGAAAACTTGTTAAAATTCCTTGGAAAGACACTTGGATATTCTTTTCAAGAATGGCACATAATGCAATGCGATAACAAAAATCTCACGCAAAACAGGTACTGAATAACTTATATTACGACGGATTTCTAGGTATACATCTTTATGTATGATATACCAGATAACATCTTTATGTCCATATAACAGTTTTCTATGTTGTCATGTATTATTTATATTATGAGTAACATTATATTTTCATACAAAGCATTGTCCATTTTTGTTATTACTTTTGATATGTTGTCTTATTTTGGTTTGGAATGTCGCATGCATATTTCCATAACATATTCCTTTCTAAGATTCCACTTCATTTAACCACTAGTTTGGAATTCATATTCTCAAATATTTCATCGGAACTAAAATTACATTGCATAATCAGTATTACTATCTACTTTTGTCTGTTTATTTTAATTACTTTTCATCAGCACTACAGTGTTTATGGTATTATCAAGTACCATATGTTGCAAAGGCATTTAGATACCAATAAGGACATAATGTTCTTAGTGGGTCTCGGAATATTTCGTAGTCGAGAAGTATTTTTCACTTAGGAAAGAATAGCCATGACCCTATACATGTTATCCATGACTGGTATGAAGGAGGGATAATGTGTTCTTATACCGGATATCAAACCTGAATATTTGAAGCGGAATGAACTCCTTTAATATCATTCATATTCTAAATTGCGCTGTTCGGCTTTACAAGAATTTATTCATGTGTCATAAGTAGTAGGATTTAAAATCGTTCTTAAATACCCTTGAATAAGTAATGGAAGAATCCCCTTGTTAGTCAATTATATGATTTGACGCATTCAGATTCATAAAACATGTATGTAACATGGTGTGGTGTGAAATCTGAACCCAAGATGTCCGTAGGAATCTCGAAAGATACTTTATCAGATGCTTGAATGATTCTGTAAATATTATTCGTCCAAACAAATAAATAAATAAATAGATAAATAACAGAAAGACGGGATCAACATTTATTTTACATACGCATGTTTAACCGGTTACAATGTCAATGTTCACTCTTAGGATATTTGCATTGCAATGTTACGATACCATTCTAGTTTTCGTAACTTCTATTTTCTGGTTATTCTTTACAATTGGCTGATGAAATTCCTGTAACCTACTCATAATGATAATGGACGGATTCACATGCCAAGGCATATTTCAAAAACATTAATTATTCCAATATTGTTAACAGTATGTGATTTTTTCTTTTATATATTGCATCACATTTTATATTCTCCGCCTCAGATAACTTGAAATTTCTTAGTTACCGCATACTTTCTGCATTCAATGTATATAACGAGGACAAATATCTTTGATTTGTTGGTCATTCTCCATGTCACTGTCACATCTAAAACGGCGCACTCCTTGGCGAAAATAACACAAATGGTAAACAGGACTCATATATCAAGGAGATTTTGGCTGATAGAATCAGGCTTATTAGCTACAAATATATACAAATTTTGAGAGAAATAACATGACCAAAACTGTACGCTAAACGCGCTCTATTTCAATTTGCCTTTGACGAAATATATCTTGTTGGGGACAAACACATTCGCAAAGACTCATACAAAGATATATATATATATATATATATATATATATACACATACACACAAACACATACACACACATATATATATTTAGCTTTCCATTTACTAGATCAGCTCGCAATGTTTTAGTCATCCGGGGATATCCTAGAAGATACTTGACCGAGATGCCACGCTAGGGAACTGAACCCGAAACAACCTTGTGTTTAGGAAGCTAACGTCTTGCCACACAGACCGATTTCACAGAACAATGTAAGAGATGGGTGTTCTGTATTTGATTCTATGTCTACACTCATTTTCGTTTTTAGTTCGTGTATGGTTTAATTTCTAAAGTTGATGAACATTGTATAACACTATACATATAATTTTCTTAGAATTTTCTTAAAAGTTCAATCTACATTTTTCCTATAAGCAAAATATACGGGATATCTCCATGAGGAATCTATTTTGGCAATTCTGGTGAAATATTTTTCAAAATTATATCGTAATGCATTTCATAAACAACTACGCATTCACTACTAGGGAAAAGTAATAGTGTAGAAACTCAGATCATTAATCAAATTGAAAGTTTGATATAAACTGGTCAATCTAGAGTTCAGGCATCTCGTTTAGATTTGAAGGAGACATGTATATTTATATGGTCAATAAAAGAAAACTCATCTGTTGTACATTATGTCTCCCATACATCTCTCTCTCTTTCTCATTCTGCCTATGTCTCTCTCTTCCTATCTCACTCTCACTCTACCTCTGTAATTCCCATCTCCCCCTCTCTCTCTCGGTCTCTTTCAATCTCTCAGACTCTCATTACATTAACATCTGCACTATTAGCCACCAGATCATAAAATATTTAAAAGGAAGTGAATTGCTATGAAGCTATATCGAGAAATGTACGAAGCTATTAGTCTGAGGCAGCAATGCAGATCTTTTAAGCAGAGCTATTGACATACACATTATAACCGTATCATCCAATATGTGACGTATTTCCAAAGGCACTGAAGTTTAATTTATGATTTAAAAAATGCGTATTTGTTCAATAGATCTCGTGGCAACGTATAGAATGTAATTGAATCGAACTAGTGATTATCATTCTTTTTTTTTTTTTGCTATTTAGAATATTTTCTTTTAAGAAAATCAAGAAGCTACTAATGCTGAGTAAGAAACCACGTATATTTCCTTTAACTGTGAACACCAAACGAATCACAGTTAGAAGAATTATTTTCATCAGATCATGGAATATATTTTATTAAATGTAATCTGAAGATTTCACACTTGATGTAAAATTCTGTAATATCGTTTCAATTGTTGTTTCAAAACATGGAAGCGAATAAGAAATTTTCATATACTAGAACGTCTTAGGAAACTGCTATAAGAAAATTGTTCTAGTAAGGCTTGATTGTGATGGCGTTTAATTGGGAGCGATATATTTGTGGAATTCCTCTAATTCTTAATGTAGACCAGTACATCCATAATTCTTTAGCCGAATGAAATGTAAGATGTACCAACTATATGCAATATTTTATCATTTATATTGATAGCTATGGATTTCAGACAACTCCGTATTTTCTGTAATTCCAATGATTAATTGATTACTATGAAATTGTTAAATCATATCGTAATTTCAAAAATATCAGACTTTTGATATGGAACAAAGGGACTATTGTTTTGAAATATTTCGCATTGTTTCGCAACTTGTGTATGTTATCCTATGTTAATTTTTCCTTGCTTCTTTTAATTCTCGTTTTTTCATTTGTATAAGAAAATAATTCAAAGTTAATTACATCTATTTTTTCTTTTGTACAAATTTCTTACTCTTTTTTTTTTACAATTAATGTTTTCGGATAACTTGGAAGTTAGTCTTTTGTATATTGAAATAAATTTTCGTTTCCACGTCTGGATATATTTGCCGAAATAGATTTAGAAATATATTTTGTGAAGGTATTGTTAAAGAGAATTACAATGAAACACAAATGACGTAGTGAGACACTCGGACGCAACATAAATTAAATGAATATATTGAACAGTATAGCGTAATTTTCCTGAAATATTTACGTAAGTATAATTTATGATATATTCTAATAAATACGTTACTTAATTATTTGACGTTTGTTACCACTTTATATTTCGTAATTAATCAATTTATCAAAGACCTCAAATACTGTTTTCTCTTTTTCATACGTCTGTGTAAACAATGTGATCGAAGGTAATGCGGTTACATACATATTTCAGGAGATGCTAATATACTTTAGTTGCATAACGACGAACAATGTCTCTACTAGCAATTAATATACACGCACAGCTGTAAGACATTTGTTTATTAATGTGAAACTGTCATATCCATTTCTGGTACACTTCAATATTCGGTAGCTAGTTCAGTAACATGTTCGTGGATGGTTGACATGTCGGATGTGGTGCTAAAAAAGGAGCAATGAATTGTAGATTATATATATATACAAGCATGACCTATTTTTCTATCTTCGATCGCAACGTTTTCAGAGACGTATTCGTATATAAAACATCGTAACTCTGAGTGTTGTCTCTAGTTTCTATAGAAGATTTAATCTCACTGCTAACATAGATGGTGCACAATTTTGAGATGCCAATATACTTGTTAGTATATTACGGTTTCATTTCGAAGAACAGTGTCCCTACCTCAATATATATATATATAATATATATATATATATATATATGTTGTGTGTGTGTGTGCCCGTGTTTCTGTGTGTATATTAACGCGCGCGTGTATTTATACATACACGACGTATGTAAACATTCAATGATTATAAGTCAATGTTGATTGAAATGCATTCCACTTAGAAAAAGTTAACACAAATTACAAACATAATTCAATACTTATTTTTTCTTTGACTTAATGACTCTTTTCAAACTGATGATCATTCTGGGCCGGGCCAAGTAGTACTGCTAACGTGAAGGCCAAGTAGTACTGCTAACGTGAATCAGTAGGGTCGCTAACATCAAGAATCGTTTTGTATAATACTTTTGAACATTTGAGTTCTTCAGTTGAAAATGATTTTTGGAATCCTAAGATCGTTTATCTCCATAAAACAAGTTCAGGTGGTGTGAAGTCTGGTGAACATGGAAGTTGTTCTACTTAACAAGTTAATGGAATGCACTAGTTTGGTAAACTATCATCATTGTATACTGGTTGTAATGGCGTGCCTCATCCTTCTCGAAATAATACTTCATATCTTCAGAAACATCTTCAATGCTTAGCATTATATTGTTGCAGCAATTTTAAATAAGTAGGACTAGTCACAGGATTTTTTTGGCAACCTTTATTAATTAAGGCAATGTCTCTCCGTACTGTAGTTTCTCAGATTCTCCGTTGGTGGGTCTGTGACCGATAATTCAGCTTATTTAATTTGAATGCAGACTCAATGCATTCACCTCTGTTGGACACAATATTCCTTCTACACATATTTTCAGTATCAAACGCAAGATTCTTTTCGGTTTCAGTAATCTACAATTGGGACGAGTACAATACTTGGAATATAGCTTTTCCATTGCATTTTCAGGTTGATCGATGCCCGCAGTCTGCCGGAAGTGATAACATGATCGTTCAGGACAGTTCCATATGCCTCATATTTACCGTATATTTTCCTCTTGAATGGCAGACAATTTCTAGTTAACTAAACACTTTAAAACTTCGTATACTGGTAGAATGTGTCAAAATAAAACATTATTTTCTCTTGGCTTTCTTGAGAAAATTGTAATTTGTTTGATTAATGTAGTTTAATTTTTCGAATTTTAACCAATCCTATGCTCTCTTTTGAGCTAAAATCATTTGCTACGACTAAAACTGAGACAACATCCTGTAACTAATCCTAAACCTCCCCTCTAACTCTATTTTTTTTCTTAATTGTTAAACTAATTTAATTGTTACGCGTGTAAATTACTAAAGCAATGGAATTCAATTAATTTAACAATTAAGAAAAAAAATTAGAGTTAGGGGGAGGTTTAGGGTGAGTTACAGGATGTTGTCTAAGTTTTCAGACGCAGCAAATGATTTTAGTTGAATGGAGGTAATCGATTGGTTAAAATTGCCGAAAAGCTCGGATTTTCAGACGAAATATCTTACAAACTATAGAATTTTCTCAATAAAACCAAGAGAAAATGATGTTTTATAAACACATTCTACCAATATACAAGGCTCAAAAGTGTTTAGTTAACTAGAAATTGTATTGACATCTGCCTTTCAAAAGAAAAATATCCTAATTACCTTTAGTTCGGTTGAGGCTAGCTCATGTAGTAGATCTGTTAGGAAATCCCTCTCAAATTCTTCTTGGACTTCTACAACGTTTACAGAATGCGGAAGAACTTAAAGTCAAATTTCCTTTGTTTAAAGCATTATCTGTCAACTTTCATTTCTGAACAGATAAATGCATAAAAATAACTAGAAAGTAAATACCATTAACTGTTAAAGTATGCAATTTTGGGACATCCTATATAAGTGTGTGTATATATATTGATTTATATATATATATACATATATATATATAAATATATAATAGAAATATTAAGATTACTAAGTCTCTATAAAGGAGATTACGGCAGCGTTACTGGATATTAATAGTTATTGCCATACTAATATGGCAGTCTATAAATATAAGACTAAAGCTGTCGCTAATTAGCTCCAAGAGGCCGTCGCCTCTAGCTAGCTATATGACACACGAACCTGCATCCATTACAACCTTCGAACAGGGGAGGTCAGATGCTTCACCTTGCTAGTCAGACATCTGTAGACATGTTTCAGGGTTGTTGCCCTTTATCAATGCAGCGTAGTCAGACCTGCAGGTGTCGCTACTGACCGTCTGTTCGAAGATTTTATGTTCCTACTTACAGTGGAATACATCCACTTGTTTTCAATAAAAGAAATATTAAAATTACTAAGTCTCTCTAAAGGAGATTACGGCAGCGTTACTGGATATTAATAGTTATCGCCATACTAATATGGCAGTGTATAAATATAAGACTAAGGCTGTCGCCGATTAGCTCCAAGAGGCCATCGCCTCTAGCTAGCTATGTGACATACGAACCTGCGTCTATTACAACCTTCGAACAAGGGAGGTCAGTCGCTTCACCTTGCTAGTGAGACATCTGCAGACATGTTTCAGGGTTGTTGCACTTTATCAATGCAGCGTAGTCAGACACGCAGGTGTCGCTACTGATCGTCTGTTCCAAAATTTTAGTTACCTAGTAATTGTGGAATACATCCACTTGTTTTCAATAATAGAAATATTAAAATAACTAAGTCTCTCGAAAGGAGATTACGACAGCGTTACTGGATATTAATAGTTATCGCCATACTAATGTGGCAGTCTATAAATAGAAGACTAAAGCTGTTGCCTTTAGCTAGCTATATGACACACGAACCTGCGTCCATTACAACCTTCGAATAGGGGTTGTGGCGGGATCTGCGCTTTAGGCAGGGTGTTCCTGCGCCTCAAAACCAAGTTCGCTAATGAACGTTTTTCTGTGGGTGGGCACTGTCATGGAATAACAATCTCTCTTCGACAATAGGTTTCGGCCTTTGGTGTGCATTGCTGGCTCCAGTTTGCTAGCCAGGAAAGAAATGTTTCTTGCACTGTTGATCCTACATCCCTTATTCAGAGAAATCGGATCGCTGATCTTTTTTTCTTTGGTGCACATTCAAGGTAAAGACAAAAAGAAAAAGTATTCGATCAGGCTCAAACTACGATCACGTGACCACAATAGTAACGACTAAAAGCTCTGAAGCGCATAAGGCGGTGTGACAATACTAAAGATATTTTATGGCATAAGTGCGGATAATATTTGACTTGCAATCGTGTATATATATATATATATTATATATATATATATCTATAAATTTTAGGGTAGCAAAAAAATTCTAGATAAATTCACCGCTACCAGCGGTCTAGCGAGAAGGGGAAAATAGTCAATACACTATATAATATACATTTAAACACATTAGACAACCATAATAGGACATCTGACTCACTAGAAAGAGCAAATTCCAAATCACTAAAGGTTGTAATTCTGAAATGGAACTTTCGGTAGGGTAAACGTTTTTATTTCTCTTTCCATTTCACAATTACAACTATTAGTGGTTTGGAGTTTAACTGCTCATTATAGTGAGTCAAATGTGTTAATATGGCCATCTCTTATGTGTTTAAATATATATATATATATATATATATATATTTGAGTAGAAAAATATATATACATATATATATATATATTTGAGTAGAAAAATATATATACATATATATATATATATATTTGAGTAGAAAAATGAAATATATTTTTATGGATAATTCGTTTAACCGATACCTGGGTAGCAAATTCACATCAGAAATAACACGGTTGAGGTTACGTGCCTAGGGCAGAGACTACGTGTTTTCGTGTGGAAATTTGTGTGTATTTTTATAAAATTTATGATTAAATGAAAGAATGGAGTTGAACGACAAATTAACAAATTTCCTTTATTTTCGACTTATGTGTCGAAGGCTGCATATTCCTAATTGTGAAGGAATAAGGAGTACACTATGTCGCTTTCTTATCAGGAGAAACACGGAATTTATGTCAACATCAAGATTCACAAAAACTTTTAGATGACTGCTCTCACAGAGCGCATAGCGGTAATCTAAAAGTTTTTGTGAATCTTGATGTTGACATAAATTCCTTGTTTTTCCTGATAAGAAAGCGGCATAATGTACTCCTTATTCCTTCACAAGTAGAAATATGTAGCCTTCGAAACATATGTCGAAAATAAAGGAAATTTGTTAATTTGTCGTTCAACTCCATTCTTTCATTTATTCATAAATTTTATAAATATATATATCAGGTGGTGCTATTAAGTTACACATGACCTGGACCACTCTTAGGTCGAAACATATCTAAGTTTATAATATATATATATATATATATATATATATATATATATATATATCAGGTGGTGCTATTAAGTTAGACATACCTGGACCAATCTTAGGTCGAAACATATCTAAGTTTATCTAATTTTATATATATATATATATATATATCAGGTGGTGCATTGATAGACATGACCTGGACCAATCTTAGGTCGAAACATATCTAAGTTTATAATAATATATATATATATATATATATTAGTGAAATAAGATATATCTTGTATAGATAATCAAAAGTTTAACCGATACCTTAGTAGCAAAATCCAGCAGTAAACAGCACGGTTGGAGGTACACCATCTGGCGTTGCAACCGTTCTTTGGTCGGACAATGGAAACGATTAACCACTGCAAGGGAATTACTCCTGTAAGACAACGGGGCTTGGTTTTCTCACAGCGGGGGGTTTCCTTGACAAGGCAGGCTCAGATGAACACACACACACATAAAACTAATATATATATATTTTTTTATTTTTTTCTCTCTGCCACCCAACGGTTATCACAGGCGTAGCCACTGACACCCGAACGACCAAACGCACACACGTACACAAAAAATGTTTTCTACCCCTACGCCAACACAAACATATAGAAACAGTATACACACACACACGTCTCTAAGTAGATTTTTTCTCGCCCCTTATAAACATCCAATATCCTAAATAGTCAGAACTTTATTCTCGGCACAAAGAACATTATACACCTCACCCACTGATTGACCGATGCCTGACCCGTTGAATTCTTCAGCCACCGGTTCTCAACATACACTGATAAACAGTTTCGCCATGGGCTCTTAGGAGCAAGTTGATTTGTTTTTTGCTCCGCATCTTTTATGTTTTTGTGTTTCCACGGATTCTTTTCTCCTCATGAGAAAGACACAATATGGTCCCATATTCAATCGGATTTGGTAATTTGTGCCTTCGAAAACACGTGTAGAATGAAATAAAACGATTTCTGTTCAATCTGCGTTCAGCTCATATTCAATTCACCCAATAATGTTTATATATATATATATATATATATATTATATATATATATATATATATATATATCAGGTGGTGCTATTAAGTTAGACATGACCTGGACCAATCTTAGGTCGAAACATATCTAAGTTTATCTAAGTTTATATATATATATATATATATATATATATATTCAGGTGGTGCTATTAAGATAGACATGACTGGACCAATCTTAGGTCGAAACATATCTAAGTTTATCTAAGTTTATAAGTATATATATATATATATATATATATATATACATGAAAAAACAAGTCAGAAGAAAAAATGCTAAAATAACTTCATAAAGAACATTTCAGTATTAGTTTCAGTCATTGAGACTTTATCAACTGTAACAATTAAATAATTAAATTTAGAAAAATTAAAAACATTTTTTTTAAAAGAATATTTGTATAGCGTTCAAATATAAGTGGCATTTTCCTTGTTTCTGCCTGTCTCTGCTCTCTTGTTTACTCTTGTGTGTTCGAGGTCGTTTTGAATTCTTGGTAGGGAAGAAGAAGAAGGTGGGGGAGGAGGAGAAGGGTAGGAAGAAGACGAAGAATTTGGGAGTGTCATGATTGTAGTACTTTGAATGGTCAGTGGAGGCTAGCAGTTGCTGTTCAATTCACGAAAAT
This sequence comes from Octopus sinensis, assembly GCF_006345805.1. NCBI lineage: Eukaryota > Metazoa > Mollusca > Cephalopoda > Octopoda > Octopodidae > Octopus > Octopus sinensis. The sequence goes on along the minus strand of NC_043008.1, from coordinate 28,338,522 downwards.
ATTTCTATTGAATGTTTTGTTTATAGAATTTGCGTAGGTGTGATAATCAAACTCATTAGTGATAAAAGTTAGGAAGGAGAAGGAAGGAGAAGGGGGAGAAGAAGAAGAAGAAAGAGGCGGGAGAATAGGAATGTGTGAAAGTAGTGAGGTGTTGAATGACTTAAAGTTGGCATGTTATGGATTATAGCAGTGATTGGGGCTGATTTTTAGTGGATTTATATATATGTATATATATATATATATAAATAATTCCGATAGAATCACACCCTATGATGTAGAGTGGTATATACTAGAAATGTAGGTGTGTTTACGTGGGGGGAAGGAAGAGTAATATGGAATTGAAAAAAAGTTTTTTTGTCTCTCCTTCAAGCATCAATGATTTGGGGGATTGGTCTATAGAGGTCAGAATGGTGCGAGTGTGTGTGTGTCTTTGTGAGTGTGTATATACATATACATGTGTTTGTGTGTGTGTGCGGGGGGAATTTTTGATTGGTCCCAGGGTTTATTGTGGTGTAAATAGATGTATATGTGTGTGTTTGTAAAATTTGGCAAGATGGTGTGCGTATATGCGTTCCCGTTTGTCAACCGTGTGCGTGATTGGTATTTGTCATGGTGATGTGTGTGCGAATGTGTGTGTATATGTGGGTCTGTATGGAGGTCAGAATGGTGTGAGTGTCTGTGTCTTTGTGTGTATGTATATATATATATATATATATATACACGTGTTTGTGTGTGGGGGCCGTTTTCGATTGGTCCCAGGGTCCATTGTTGTGTAAATAGATGTGTCTGTGTGTGTTTTGGTAGGATGGTGTGTGTATATGTGTGCCCGTTTGTGTGTGTGTGTATGTATGTGTTTATTGTTTGTTAGTGTGTGTATGGAGGTTAGCATGGTGTGAGTGTGAGTGTCTTTATGTGTGTGTATTTATATATATAAATGTGTTTGTGTTTGTGGGCCGTTTTTGATTGGTCCCAGGGTCCATTGTGATTTAAATAGATGTGTCTGTGAGTGTTTTGTTTTAAATTTGGTAGGATAATGTGTGTACATGTGTGCCTATTTTTTATGTGTGTGTATGTGTGTTGTTAATGTTAGTTAGTGTGTTGCGTGTGCACTAGTGTGTGTATCTGTGTTTGTTCGTATGTGTGTCCTTGTGTGTTGGGTTTATCTGGGTGGCGTGTGTGTGTGTATATGCGTTTTGTGTGTGTTGGTATGGAGTATGTGTTTTTCCTGTGATGTGTGAGGGTTTGTTTTCTAGTGTGAGGATATTGTGTTTGCACAAACACAATATATATATATATAATATATATATATATATACATACATACATACATACATACACACACACACATATATATATATATATACATATATATATATATATATATATATATATATATATATGCGTGTGTGTATATATATATGTATGTATATTTTTTATGACCACTCTCAATATCTGGTTGTCACCAATTATAATACCATACTTTTCTAGGTATATACGTCATGAGTTATAAATATTAGGTGTGGCTATTGACACACATTCTTGCACAGAAAGTGTCAGTAACCAGCTGGAAGAGCTGTCCTCCTATGGCTACAATCTACAGTAGCATACACCCTTAAGGATTAGCCACATTTATGTGGCAAATATACTTCACTATATATATATATATATATATATATATATATATATATATCAGAAACAAAGATCCTCTAATATTTGAGGTTGTAATAATAATGTTTAAATGATTCTTGTTCTCTAAGGGCTACATCATAAATTAACAGCATTTAATAAATTAGTCTAATGGTTTTTGTCTGAAACTCAGCTAACTCGGGAATATTTCCTCTTTTATTAAAGCAAACACGTTGCACTACATAATGATACAGTCTTCAAAACTGTTTTCGTCTTATATTCAAAGCTGAGAGTATCACGGTATAACACGACACATAACTTCACGTCTTGCACACAAGAGCAGAGAGTCAAGCCTCTCATAACTGAGAGGCTTAGCTATTATAAATGAATAACAACAAGAAAGTATTATATTTCGAGTATTATTAATAAATTGTTTACAATGGCATTAGAAATAGAATAAGACAAATATCTGCAGATAAAAGGAGATATTCAAGTAAAAGATATGGAATTCATCAAAAATATGGTACTTTAATCGTATGAAAGAGAAAATGCAAAAGGTGATCGAGATATAAATGATTCAATCGATAAAAAGTGACTGAATTCAAGTATACAGAAACGCTCCAAAATTGTTGAGAATAATGCCATTAACTTTTCTAATTAAACAGAAAGCACTGCCTGTAGGGCATGAACTTTAGCTGGGAGTGTTGTGTGGAAAAAATGACAAGGATGGCCACTGTGTAAAGGTTACGTCGGTAGGAGAAATAAAAGTGACACTGTGAAAATTTGAAATGACTGTGTCAGATAATATTCATTTAATATAATACAATAGAGAAGAGTTCTTAGACCGAAGATCTTATTAACTAACGGTAATGTGTACACATATTTGAAATGTGACCGTGTTTTTTCTTATTTTTTTTTATATACCGTTCTGTCCAGTTTTTCGGCTGATGTTGAAGCTGATATCTACCAAAGCCAAATTGTTGTAGCAGAAATAACATGATGTGCCGCAAAAAAGGGTTTAGACCTCACCAGAATTTTGAAAAGGTTTGCAGTTGTTAGCCCTGAAGTGTTTGCTGGCGCTGATGACGACGGCTAGTGCGTAAAATGGCTGTCCTTTCAGCACGTTAATAGAGATTCCAATGAACCTTGATGTTGACATTATTGAAAATCTTCTACTTTCATATTCAGTAAGTTGAAAAAGGAGAGACGTTATTTTCACAGGGAATTACTCTTTGTTTTCATTTTCATGTTGAAAGTGTCCAGGTGTTTTGACGCATTGCATAATATTTCAAAATTGCTGCTGCCTGAAATTGTATAGAATTCTTTAAAATTAGTATATTTGCATATAACAGTTAGCTAATGTATAGAATATTATGAAGTTTTCCAATATGATACAATAAGGTATGAATGCACATATGGAGACGGTAGCATCAATATACTAGAACAAGCATGATTGGCAAACATTGAACCTTTGCGATAGCAAGACATGATCAAGCCAGAGTTATAGATATCGATTAAGGCAATTGACTCAAGGAAATAAGATACGAATTGAAACAAGACAAAACTTATTGAAATGAAAGGCAGAGGAGCATGCAAATTTTCAGAACCCATAAACTTTGAATGCTCTCCGCAACTCAAATTTCGCAGGAATGGAGAGAACACAGAATGTTATCTCGTAACGTCTTCTCGAATAAAGGTTTTGGATAGGTTGATGGCACACAGATGTGTTGGAGTGTACAGTTACACAACACCCAAACGATCCTCACGGTTTGTCTACGATTATATCTGAGAAATTAATATTGAGGAGATAAAATGTATTTATGTTAGCTCGTATAAAATTTGCATTGGATATGAGTGGAGGCTGGAAAACAAATAGAAATGAAAAAAATTTCAACTGAAAAATTTACTTTGAAAATGTACATGCGAGTAGAGTACTTGGCAGAAAGACCGAATACTTCATAAGCTTCAGGAGGTCTTTTCTGAATTGATGCTCGTCGCCTAAATTATACTATGCGAGCAATAGCTAGTTGGTGGTAGAGAAAATTAAAGTAATTAGCGCTGTGTTGTTTAATAATATATGTGTGATAAAATTTTGTATGCGGAATCCACAGTGTACAGACTTTTGATGAAAAATGCCCATGTGATTAATATTTTCTTCTTCACTTTCGAATGGTCTGTATGCTCGTTGTAGAGATAAAGAATGATTCAACATCTATGGAAGACATGGTATTTGTCGGTCTATTTAGGGTATCTGCAATTTGCACGTTTAACATGGATTTATGGGAATATTCAGCTCACTGTGAAGAGGCTGTTTTCAAGACATTGAACAAGAAAACATAGAGAAATAGAACAGCAAGGCAATATAAATTTCCTAATTATATCTTTTTATGTGCTTAAATATGTTCAACAACTATTCCTTGTACTTGTAATAATTACGAATAATATTATTTTACTGTAATATTTCAATATCTTTGGTGAAATATAGACTATTTGTAGCACATTTAATCTATAATGAATTTGGACATTATTTCTAGTAGATGAAAATGACGCCCTTTTATAGTAATATTACACGCATATATTTGCTGAAACGCGTAATATATGTAACACATCTCTAAAATATCTTGAAATTATATCAAATCTAAACTAAAGCTATTATACTGTGTTCATTTTTAATCTATTCTTACACCCTTCCGTTCAATATTGTTTCACTTTTGCATAACGGCACTGTGCCTGCTCAGTTTGTTGATATTTCACATTCCTATGTGACTGGGCTTCCATAATTGCGGATCATGTTTCCTATTTGTATTTTTACACTTTTCAAATGTTTACTTCGTGTAATATATATTAACAATTACGATAATATATACTTCCGTGTTTTTTCCATCTTCTTAAATATATTCTTTTCCCTAAAATGCACAAATGCATGTAGTCTTTTTATGCTTTGCAAATAAATATTTCTGTCATATTATAGCACTGTTATAAAGAAGGTAAACGTATTACAAATGGATAACAAACATAGCAACATCCTTCAGATTTAACTTTTGAAAATATGCATTTATAACACGTTTTATTAAACTGCAACTTTAAATATATTTTTGTATATTCATGAATATTGACGATCCCTTTTTAACACCTGAGCTATTCCAAGTGGAACAATTAGCATTCATTATCTTTTCTCCACAAGTCTGTTTGCTTTGGCATGTCCTACCGAAAAATGACTACCGAAAACTGAATGCAAGTACATAGAGAAAATGCTTATCTCCCATTCATAATCTGGTTGCAATTATTGATTTCTTTATAAATACTTCTTTTGGGGACACGTTATTTTGTATTCTTTTAACGCAAACTGTTAAAATTTGGTTCCGCCACCTTGTAATTTTATTGCAGTATCATATGCAGACATTTTGCTACAAGAATAGTGTGTGAAATATTCTTTTCTACTCTAGCTACTACGGCCAAATTTTTTGGGGAAGGGCCCCGTCGATTAGATCGACCCCAACACGCAACTGGTACTTAATTTATCGACCCGCGTGCAAACGTTTCGCCCAGTGTACTAACGTTTCTGCCAGCTCACCGCATTAGTGTGTGACATATTTGCGTAATAAGTGCTAGTGTTATAATTTCGGACTACGGCAAAGGACATCATTCGTAGAATTGTTTTGGCCTCCTATGCAACATATTGGGAGCGCGTCAAGAGTTTTTCTAATATAAGTATGAATGGCTATCTCAGTTACATAGAGATATTTTATATTTTAATGCTTTATTTCGATTTAAGGAGGTTGTCTCGCAGAATCATCAGCAAGCTGGATAAGGTGTTTAGCGACACTCCGTCCTTCCATCCATACAGAATTCAAACTCCACTGAGGTCGACTTTGATTTTCACCCTTTAAGGGTAGATAAAATAAGTACTAGTTGAGTACTGAGGCCGATATCATCGACTTAACACCTTCAGCAAAATTGTTGGTCGTATGTCGAAATTTGAAACTAAAATTTTATTTGGAATTATGTTGATGAGCTAGTAGAATTGTTAACATACCAGGCAAAATGTTTAGCAGTAGTTCATCTGTATGGCCTTCTGAGTTAAAGTTCATCCCTATAGAATCGATAAATTGTGTACCAGTTAAACATTGGGGTCGATGTAATCGACTTGCTGCAACAACCAGAATTGTTCTCTTTGTGTCAAAAATTTTTAATCTGATTTGGATTTTATTTGCCATCATCACATATACAGATTGGTTTAGTTGGATTTCTATAACCAAGTCTTTCAATCTACCTAGAAATGTAACGTCGTCAGTGAAAGTTCAGAAGTGGTTAACCTACAAGCGGACAATTAATCCAGCCTGATTTACTCATTCCGTATCACTTATATCGATCTGTTGGCCTGTTTTGACCCTGATGATTACACAGAAGAATGGTAGGCGCAATAACCATTACTTTTGACTGCAATATATTTTAAAAACTCTCCAGTATAACTGTTCATCATTGCCTACTATAAATGTTGTTAAAGACTAATAAAAGCCAGAATCTCCCAGTTATTGTGACGTTTTCGTTTTCCATACACTCTAGCAAAAATTAGCGGAAATTCCCAGACGTGTAATTTGTTTCATTCGCATGCGATAACATGGCAGAGTATGCAACTCTCTGAAAATAATGTATGATAGAAAATGGAGTATATATCACATAACTGACACTGACTCCAACCAAGAACTCGTAGAACGACTCTACTACTATGAAATTCCTACAACGTCTGACTGTCTGACGTTATAGTGACTTGTTCATACGACTTCGTTAAGTGGGAAGGGTGTAATATTTCCACTACAACACCGCTCCTTTTAGTTTCTCTTTTTGGGAAGTATGTGATTTTATTTTACTTTATTCACTCCTCCTCCATTTTTTGTGTTCTTTCCTTCAACTTGATATTCTTTCTCTGTGGCGTCTACTTTTTCTTCCACTTTAGTTTTCAGAACACTTCTTCGGGGCTTGGTAGTGGATAATTTTGTTCGACTACAGTAATATAATCCAGTTGAATAGTTCGCACACAATTTATTATTTTTTTAATTTATAAAAACCGTCGGAGCTGCCCAGTGTGAATGGTCGACTTTTTCAATTATATCTAGAGTTCCAAGTCTTTCCAGCTCTTTATTAACGTGGTCTAAGACCGCAAACATCACGTTCATTTGGGGCCTAAAAACAGGTGTCACTTATCTTTTACCGCGATCTTCGCTTTTGTTTTAGTGTAACAGCCTAATCCTTCCAAAAAACATTTGGAAACATTAAAAAACATTTTGTCTCCGTTGTTCGACTTCATTCGAACTGTTAAACGTGCCGGCAACATTTTCACAGAGAATGCTAATGGGGTTATCCCATATTTTAAATAACTCCATGAATTCTGTGCCAAATAAGTTTTGTGATGTTTTTCACCTCGAAAAGTTATATTGCAAATACTGTAACTGATTAAATATAATTTCTTTCCTGTAACCATATGCTATTTTATTTGATTTAAATAATTTCGGCTTACCGATTTGTCACTATATTTCTTCATTTATGTTAGTTATGTCACTACCCGTGTCTCATTGCATTTGTACACTAGTGATTTCGATTCTCACCTTGATGAATTTTCTTTTCGCTGTACGATCTTTCCTCTCTGATGAAAAACTTTTTTTTTTTTCTCGTTTGATTAAATTTTTCGTCATCTTAGTTCTGCATTGCGATTTAATGGGTCTTGTGTTCCCACTACAAAAACGCTTTGCTTTTTTGAACGGACTCTTTTTTCTCAGGTGCCTATCACTGCATGCCATACATAGATATCTACTGTTATATATCGTGTTTTTTTGTGAAAAACTTTATTCGTTTTCTGACTCATCCATACTGGTTTTATCTGTAAACAATCTTTGCTTGGATTTCTTCTGTGACGTACTTACTTTTAATATCATATTGCACTCTTCTGACAGTTTCTGGAGAGTTATATCCTTGTTCATTTCAAGCTTGTCGAGAAGTTTCGTTCTGATTTTTGCGTTCGTTTTAGCAGTAAGCCCCTGAAAAAAACGCAGGTACTTGAACGAGTCTGGAGATAGTTTATCCAGATTAAATCTCTTATACTCTCTGTTCACTCTACGTGCATATATGGTAAATTCTTCGTGATCGCCTTTCTCAATGTTCAAACGCATCCAATGTGTGTTGAAGAACGATGTTTTTCACTAAGCATCCTACATAATATTTTCAGAGTCCGAGAAATTTATGTCAGAATCTTTTTAGGCGCTATAAAGTCAAAGTATTTCTCTTGATCTTTTGTCGCCAGTCTCCTCAGAATTAGACACGTTTCCATTTCGTCCGTCTGGTCTCGGCATTCTTTTTCGAAATTTGTTCAAATCTTTGGTAATATGCCATGAAGGTGACACATTCTTCCAGGTCATATTTAAATTCATCCACTGAATTTGATACGGGGTCTGCCAAAAATGTATTTTCTGTTTTTTTTTTTTAACGAACATCATTTGTTGTAGTATCTGTTAATGTAACATTTGTGGATGTTGAAGTTTTCGCAACTCAGCTAGAGCCTCTAACACGTTTTACGTTTAACATAATTTTACGGATTTTTCGTAAAATAAGTACAACAAAAATATTTGTAACTCCGTTGAGTTTTTAATTTCTCCACTTGAAAACAGTTTCGACGCGGTCCCCGTGAATTTTTTTATTTTCGCGTGAAAAAGAATTTGTTTTCAACGTTGTGCGCATGAATTGTTTATAACCTCGTGGCCACTGTTATAACGTGGATCGTCGTCCACTTGTTTTTGTCAGCACGGCAATATTCTTTTCACCACTATTACGTTGTTGCGGTATTCTGCGTCTTATCTTTGACTCGTCTATTGTGCTATCGCTGATAACTCCGCTAGACGATGACTTTGAAGCGTCTGCCTTGACGATTGCTCGAACTCGTATATATCACGTAATTAACACTAACTCCAAATGAGATCCCCAACAACGACTCTGCTACTTCTGACTTCCTACAGCAACCGATTGTCTACAACTTTGTCCCGTGGGAAGGGTATACCATTTCCAATACAACATTATCAAGAAACGTGCATAAGAAAATCCTGGCAGGTTGAAACTAACCGAAAGTAAACTGATAGAAAATTAATTGGGGTATTAGGGCCATAGTATCGCTAGAAGTAATCGTTGCTTGCAAGTTTTGGACAGATATTTGACGGGTCTCTGTCAAATATTGATATTTCGATCTGAGAAAGAAAATAAAAGAAAATCTCAAAGCAATGAATTTAAGAAAGTGGAAGTAGGAAGGTAGACTCCTGATTCTGTGGCTTATAATTCGGAATGGATGTTATGAATAATATGACGTCTCGCATGTCACGTTGAAGAACAAACCTTCAAAGATATTATCTGCAATTATTTCCCATTAAACGTGGACGATCTTGTCAGCATTATGTTCTGTGTTTATCATTTTTACAACACAAAGTGGCTGTATACGGAAATGATTTTGAATATGAATTAGATAGTAGTCACAGAATATAATTCCCGTTCATTTAATGATGACAAAGATCTATTCGGTGATATGGATTAAAACTGATATGAAATAAGTGGCAGGACACTCAAAATGTCCACACCATGTAAACAAACGCCGTTGATTTGAACTACGGATATATACTCAAGTATGTAGCTATTGTATACAAAGAGCATGTGTGTTCATGAAAATGATTGCCATATTTATCAAGGCACACTGGAATTAAATTATCCATTCTCGTCACACTCACTTGAAGAAAGGCTGAAAACACGTTTCTATTGCAATCTTTTAAACTAACATCTGTTTACCGACTGATGTGCTACTTCAATCCTGATAATTTTTGAGAAAAAGCGTTATGAAATGTAGTGTACCAAGTAAATTTTGATTGGTCATGAAAAACACACATAAATGATTTCCCATTTCTGTGGATGAATAAGAAGCAAGATCTGTGCAATTCACTTTTTTCAGCTACTGATATTTGATGTCATAAAATGTGGAAGCTCAAAAGAAAAAAAATGTGATATTTTATAGACTGCTTGTCACTATTATCTAAAATCAATATGCGGAGAAATATTGTAGCTATCTTTACAGACTGCTCACTCGTCACCGCTTCTGAAATTATATATACATGTGTACACAAACACACACGAACATACAGATATATATACTCATACAACTTATGATGTATCACATCATGTATCATACCCTTCATTGTCTATTTTCTATTGAATACTACTACACCTATACGTCTGTATACCTATGTGATGTATAAATTCATTAACCCCTCATTCATTGTCAAAGAATTCGCAGTTATCCAAAATATCAGCTGCTTAAATATATATTATCATTTCGTTTTCAAAATTCAGGCGTTGATTCGGTAGTTATTTAGGATCATTTATTCGTAATATTATATCTGAATATACAGTAATATCTCACATTGATGTTTCATAGTTTAGAGCAACCACTTCCCTTCGCAAATATCTCTATTAAGACATTGTGTAACTGATACTCATAAATGTCAGACAATAAATTTTGCAACAGCTTTTCATCAACATAAAGTGGACTTTAAAACTTTACAGCAAAATTTGAAAATTGTCAAAAGAAAGTAGACAGCGCACCTCAGAGTATAAATCTTTATATGAAAGCATGAAAGACAATAAAGAAACATAACTGTTACACTTTTCTCTTGCAAGGACATTAAAGTCAGTGACAGCTTTCATGCTAAAGATGGATTTTAGCAGCAAGAATATATTTTTCATATTCTGTTAAATGATATTATTGTATTTAATGTCACTTTTGGGGATTCTAGTGCAAGGCCTTATGAAATACTATATTCTCGTTAATTTTATATGCACTACTTCTTCTACGACACTTGTACATATTTTTCGGTAAATCCCAACGGCAAACGACATCTAGGAGCCCTGAAACTCAGTTGCAAAAATCAACATAAGTCTTTCCTCCTTGAATCTATCCTACACACATGGGAAACAGAAGCTGCTGGCCATCCATCTTGTCGAAAATCATTTCATTTCGGTTGTTCCACATTCGGAGAAAAGAGATAGACTGGAGAAGAAGCCAAAAACAAATCTACTCTACATGCCTGACATGCGATCAATGACCGAGACTATTTTCTTACCACCGGACTTTCTAAGCGAGTCATGCTAGGTTTCAGCATCATGTATATACGGATTGAACCAAACTCGGATACGAGTGGTGCTTGCGACGATATATATATATATATATATATATATATATTATATATATATATATATATTATATATATATATATAATAAAATATTAGGGAATAAATCCAAACTTACAGGGAAAAATCAGATTTAGGATTAAATCCAATTTTATAGTAAAATATATTATATTATATTGTTACGGTTTAGCTGGTGCATTTCCCGGTGACCCACATTGGAATTATGGTTCCGGCATGTCTAGTAGAAAAGTGACAGTCTTTTGTTTAATGGAGGACTAATGGGTTTTGGAATGACCTGTGACCTTGTGCGGGTGAATTAGGGGTCGCTCTGGACACCCCTTGAATATGTCGTGAGAGAGGATGAGGGGGCAGAGGGGGACAGGCAGAGAGTATGGTAGAGCTGTCAAGAGAGGGTAATAGGCAGCAGGCGATAGAGATAGGCAGTAAGAGAAAAGGGACAGATAGAGAGGGTAGGGGACAGTAGGCGATAGCGATAGAGTAAGAGCAGAGGGCAAATAGAAAGGATAAGCCGTAATGGACAGATTGATGATATAGATAGAGTATAGGGACCAGGGCAGTTAGAGAGGGTGTGAGCGGTACAGAGGGAGATGAGGGAGTGGAAGTCAGGACAAGGAAGTGAGGTTCTGGGCAGTCGTTGAGCGGTCGTCGAAGAACACAGACGGATCTTGCAGTCGGTGGTCGGTCCTCGAAGAACACAGTCGGATTCTTGGAAGTTAGGAGCAAGCGGTGGAATCTTAGGAGCAAGTTGGGATGCGAGAGAACTTGGCGGCACAGAAGGGAATATGTACAGGGGAATTAGCGGTACGGAGAGATGAGGTGCAGAATGGGACACTGGCGATTCAGTTGGGAATTAAGGTATGTGATTGTGTATTGATGCGTGTCACGATGTAAAGAGACAGTGAAAAGAAATGAACAGTGAAAAGAACAGACAAGGACTTGTCGATATGTCGATTGTGGTATTTATGTTCAGAATTGTGTTGATATGTGTAGAAAAAGATTATAAAGAACTGTGAACGTTATCTGTTGATGTGATTTGGGAAAAGAACTGTGTCTTCGGACGTGTACCTTTGAAATACTGTATATGACTTGTTGTGTCTCCGGACTGTTATATTGTTACATGCTGCTGTATTATGCTTTGATCTGTTGTATGATGTATTGAGTAGTCACGTGCATGTCTTCCTTTAAATGTCTGCCTTAAATGTATTTGATGTGTAGCAATTGTAATTGTCGTATAAACTGTTGTTTGAATATAAGCCAGTGTTGCCAGTTGTTGCCTTGCCTCTTTGGGTTGTATCTCGGGTTGTGCCTCTGTATCTCTGTGCTGTTGAGGTTGTGGCAGTATCTATCTGTATCTCCTCTCTCCGCCTCTTTGGGTTCCGTGGCGAACTGGTGGGCCGTTCGGGGCGGGCGACGACGACGGGTGATTCCGTTTCGTAACAATATTATATTAAATTAGAGATAAAACCATTGCTAAACATCGCTAAGATAAATATTTCCATTAACCTGAAGATTGACTGTAACCATAACTCGAATTATTACGAATTGTACAGCCATGAAACGATCGTAGTGTTTTACTCTTTATCTTTTATTAAACTTTTAATACATTTCATATATATTTAAAATAATATAAATTAATTAATTTTATGTATTGGCTTATGTTTTTCATTGTTTGATTTGCCTAATAGTGGTTTTATCTCTAATTTAATATAATATATATATATATATATATATATATATATATATATATGTAATATGTATATATATATATGTGTGTGTGTGTGTGTGTTTGTGTGTGCATATATATATATATGTATATATATATGCATATATACATACATAAATGTACATACTTACATATATATGTATATACATATGCATATGTGAGTGCAGAACGTCATGAAACGTAAACAACATGGAAAAGGAGAACGTGAAATAAAAGCATGGAAAATGAGCTTTTTTGCGAACAACGAAAGAATCAAATAGAAAAACAAGAAAGTCAACGTAAAGGACAATCCCTTATCTATATGTATGTGTATATATGTACGTATGTATGTATGTATGTATGTATGCATGTATGTATGTATGTATGTATGTATGTATGTGTGTGTGTGTGTGTGTGTGTGTGAGTGTGTGTGTGTGTATGTATATGTATATGTACTAGCTGAAGTACACCGTAATAAGTTACAGTTAATAACATGTCTGATTATAGCCATGAAAGATATTTTGTAAACTTTCTATATTTAAAAAAAAAATTATTTATATTGATCGGTAGGACCAATCTGAAGAAAAAATTAATAGGGCCAGGTAATGAACCCGTGTCGGCGTCATTTTTGTGCATGTGCGTAATATGGCAAGATTTTACGCTTTGGGGCAGATTCCGTCAAATTGATGTCACGAAGTCTAGTGCGCAAGATCCTTACATTTTGCTTGAGAAATATAATGCCCTTACCTAATCAAATTCCAAAACGCTGTGAAATTAAAACAACGAATCGAATAATAAGTTTTAGGAAATCAAAAGAATTCGCATTGAAATGAATAATTATCAAATGCTAAATAGATTACCGTTAATATGCTGTGTGTTTATACCCATGAAATATTTTTTGTCAAATTTAGGCAGTTTTCGTCAAATGGATGTCACGATAGCTAATCAAAATTTTTAAGAATACACGTATAATTTTTGAACGTGGGATAGCTGTGAGAAGAGCCTAGAAGATGAGTAATTACTATTAGAAAACGAGGAGAAAAATCATACCGACAAGTGCACAAAACTTGCACCTCTTTCAATCTTTCCAAATAATCTATACCACTAAGCCAATACGAGAGACGTTCAATAAGTAATGACTCTGACCCACTTGCAGTTGTTGAATTTTGCATGTGCAATCATTTATATCTCTATAGAGAAAGTGGCAAATTACAGCTCTGAATTAATTGTGGTTTCTGATTTACAGGTGTTTGAACCGAGTCAAGTGTGAAATGGAGCCTGTTGAGTGTCGAGCAGTGATCCGGTTTTTGTATTTGAAAGGACGCACACCACGGGAGACTTTTGATGAAATGAAAGTAACTTATGGTGATGATGCCCCATCATATGGCCTTGTAAAACGCTGGCATCGTGAATTCAAACATGGTCGGAACTCTGTGGATACTGCTCCCAGATCTGGTCGCCCCTTCTACCATTGATGAGACATCTGTCCGTCAAGTTGAGGCTGCCATTTTGGAAGATAGACGCATAATTATTCGCCAAATAGCCCATGGGGTCAAGATTAGTACCGGGTCTGTGGAAACTATCATTCATGACCATTTGCATATGCAAAAGGTGTCTGCCAGATGGATTCCCAGGTTGCTCACGCCTTTCCAGAAGCAAGAACGCGTCGAGTGCTCGAGGGTGAATTTGGAGATGTGCCAAGAAGATGAGTCAAAATTTTTCAAAAGACTGATTACACAGGATGAAACCTGGGTCCATCACGATGATCCAGAGACCAAAGCCCAGTCAATGCAGTGGAAGCACCGTGACTCACCCCATCCAAAGAAGGCAATGGTGTAGCCCTCCGCCGGCAAGGTCATGCTCACTGTCTTCTGGGACCAGGACGGACTAGTGATGACAGATTTCCTGGCAAAGGGTACCACAATTACAGGAGCCTATCATGCTTCACTTTTGAGGAAATTAAGAGAAGTTATCAAAATCAAGAGGCGGGGCAAGATCAGCAAAGGCATCCTCCTCCTGCAGGACAACGCTCCGGTCCACAACTCGCTTGTCGCCAGATCAGAAGCACAGGCGTATGGCTATGAACTCCTCCCCCATCCCCCTACTTTCCTCACCTTGCACCCTCTGATTTTCACCTCTTCCCAGTCATGAAGTTGTTTTTGAAAGGAAAGCGTTTCCCAGGTGATGCAGCCTTGATTTCTGAAGTCACGTTCAGGTTGGAGGACCAAGCTAGGGTCTTCTCCAAAAACGGTCTCCAGAGCTGCATCAAACAATGGGAGAAATGCGTAACTCTGGGTGGTTCCTATGTAGAAAAAGCCTAATAACTGTGCCAAGTTTCGTTGCTCTACTCCTATGGGAAGTGGGTCAGGGGCATTACTTATTGGACGCCCCTCGTATATACACAAACGTGTTGCACCAGTGACTTCAACAATGACACACCAATACAAACTCGCGCACACACATATATACACATACATACAAATAAAAGGCAATGAATGTGTGTATATATGTATGCGTTTGTTGTTCACTGACAAAACTTCGTGCTCTATCACTTCTGTGAATTTTTGTCAGTGAACAGGTTGCTGTTTCAAAAGGAAGGAAATATTTTGACACAAATGAAATATTAATGTTGAAGTGAAACTAATCTTCCACGCTGCAATTGGTTTCTTTTTTTTTTCAGCACACGATCTCAGATCCAGTCACTTGCTATGCACGTACATCGCCGTGTTTCTTTAAGTCACTGTGAATAAATGCTAGCAATGAACTTCTCAGGCTCTCCAATATTTTAATTTCTAAACAGAAACAATCGGGAGCAGGGACTGGGTTTGCCACGTTTCATAATTCTAAACTTTTCTCTTTATAGCATATAAAGGTATTTCTGGGAAACAATTATTTAAAAACTTTAATACAAGCGCGAGTGATAAAGAAATGAAAAGGGTTGTTTTGAATGTCCTAGAAACAATAGCGAAATCGCCCTTAGATCACTCATTTTTCACTCCGAAAATATTATCAATTTTTTTTACCGAAAATTGTCTTCCAATCGTTTTGAAGTGCAAACAAATATTGGCCAAGTGTGGGATAATGAAGGAGCTGGGTGTAAAGAAAAGAATTTTCAAAACTTTTTCATATAAAGATGCTTGCCCTCAACCCCAAAATTTCGAAAGCTATAGTTTAAAAAATTGGGGAAAATCTCCGAACATTTCTCTTAAATTTCTTTATAATCATAATCGATGCCCTTGCAGGATATTTGTATCAATGATCATAAAATGATATCCATCTTCCTGAAAGATATAAGGAAAAACAGTTAGATCGTTGGAATTTTCGAAACTCCTCTCTCTATCCCTCGGAAAAATTCTTTCCAATAAATCTCTAAATACTCTGACGCGGCAACATTTAAACAGTATTTGTAGACAATTTTCTTAAAAATTAAGTATTTTTCTGGATATTACGAGGCAACAAAGCCGGGTGGCGTATACATCTGTAATAATGCGATTTTTCATTTCATATATATTTCCCTCATTGCTTGCAATGTTCTCTTTCTTCCCCTCTGTCTCACTATTACATATACACACACTGCAAAGCATACAAATGGGCTGCTGAATGAAATATCTATGTTGCTTTGAGTGAAAGATAAAAACTTGACAAAATTCCCCCCCCCCTTGTTGGACTACAGTAATGTTTGTTAAAAAAGGGAGATTATGACTTTGATAAAATAATGAAAGCAATAGTTACAAGGTAATTTATCACTTTTATACAAAGAAATAATTTGACGTAACATATAAAATTTCTTAGAATTGGAAGTAAAATGTGAAAATATTATGGGGGCTAGCACAAAACCGCCCGGAGGGCGGTCTTTCTGCAATAATACAACATATATATATATATATATATATATATATATATAATGCGAAATACACAGTTATATCTTGAGATTGCTAGTAATAACAATACTCCAAATAGCATACAGACTTGAATTGTAGTGATTCCACTTCATAATTTGAGCGGAGGCAATGCGAGCAGGAAATGAAGGAACGTTACTAAGACCCACACTCAAAGATCAGATACATATGTATATATATATTCATATATTCAATTATATCTACAGAATGGATATAAAATTCGACATATATAAATATAATAATATATATATATATAGATAAAAATCATATAATATAAATATATAAGAATCAATGTTACATACAAAACACAGTGAATTTACGCCTAAAGGAATAAAACATTGGCATAATTAAAAATTTGGGATAATAAAACATAAAAAGTACATATTAAAATGGCGTATTAAAATTCCAGAGAAAATACAAAAGTTTTCCTCTACAGCCAGCCGGAGACGCGCCAGTTAATATTATACATTTCATATTTTCGAAAGTGACACTCCCATCATCAGGATATTATTTACAAACAACACACAATACATAGAAACAATTACATATCAGCAATATAAGAAAATTTTGTAATTTTTGTAATATTTTTTTTCGGTATTTTTTCTGGAATTAATACGTCATTTTAATATGTCCTTTTTATGATTTATTATCCCAAATTATTAATTATACCAATGTTTTATTACTTTAGGCGTAAATTCACAGTGTTTTGGATGTAACACAGATTCTAATATGTTTATATATGTATTATATCATTTTTATCCATTTATATATGTTATTTTATTTATATATGTCGAATTTTATGTTCGTTCTGTAGATATAAATGAATATATGAATATATGCGTGTATTTGATATTTGAGAGTGGATCTTAGTAATGTTCCTTTAGTTCCTGCTCGCATTGCCTCCGCTCAAATTAAGAAGTGGTATATATATATATATAATGCATATCTATGTCTGTATGCGTTTCACCCGATATATCCCCACTTTACTCCGTTGATTTATAAAATGTTTACTGGGTGCATATGACACTTAATTCTAAGGACCTATTCTTAAATATCTTCCTATTTATATCACACAAGGCAAATGAGCGAAATTAATTCTGGCTTAGTTTAATACTTAAAATTCATTATTCTCAATTCAAACGTTGGGATTGCCCTTTGGTCGATCTGATTAGGGACATTAGAGCCATATCAGATTTCTTACAACTTCCTTTATTATTCATTTTACGCAACGTTAAATGATCTTACCAAATGTCTAAGACTATCTATACCATTATACTGAGTTCGCTTCAGATTTTAATGGTTCTAATAACTTGAATAAAGCTGCATGGTCTTGTTTTTAACCATGGTTCTATCCAGATATCGATGAAGAAACGAGATGCAAGTAATAAGTGCATAAAAGCCAAAATATATGTTAGACAGATGCATGAACTTAATACACTGTGGGCACATGGCCCGAAATATAGCTGAGAAGGACTAATCGGTTACATCGTCCCCAGTGTTTCATTAATACTTAATTTATCGAGCCCGAAAAGGTGAAAGGCAAAGAAAGTCGACCTTGGGGAATTTGAAATCAGAACTTAAGGACGGACGAATTGCCGCTAAGCATTTTACACGACACGCTTAAGATTTTCCAGCTCACCGCCTTATAAATAACTGTAAGAAAACGCTGTGTAGATGGATGGTTTTCCTTATTTATTTGAATTGTGCACATATGCACACGCGCGCGCACACACACATGCAATCATGTAGGTATATATGATATCATTCTGTAACTTGCCCGCAACATGTTTTTCTTCAGTCAAGTAGCTTGCTGTTTCATAACAATTAGTTAATTATTTCACAATTATTTATTTGAAATTCGGATGATTCAAATGCATAATACACCATCCCGGATTAGTATAAACTGAATGTAATAGAAAGCAATATGCATAGTTTATTATACGAATGTTTCTATAACCTTAGTTTATTATACGAATGTTTCTATGTAGGGCTAATTATATTTTGCGATTGATATGTGACAGTCATAATTCAACGAGTGAAAATATAGTTATAAACAACACTGTTTCAATTCATTCACACGGTTACAATATGTTAGAGAAATTTGCATAACGTATTTTACACAGCTGTGTACGAATATTGATTATCATATCTTTCGTATAAACGTTTTGTTTGTTGTAATTAAGGTAACGGATGTTTTCAGCTGAACTTCCCTATGAACTATGGCAATGATCTTGTATCGGCTTAATAGTTTACTAGCATGTTACTACGTATTATCATTCTAGACATAACGTGTTGTATTCAATTTTTTTCCTAATGGATACATATTGGCTGCGTGATGCATGTATTATGTAGTCAGTGCAATTTTGTTTAAATAAGAAAACAATCTCATATAATTAACTTGTCATATGTCCTAGCTTGATATGCATATAATAAAATGCATGTTTACAAATTTACATATATCAAATGACATTAGAGTTCCCTGCTAAAGAAGTGCCTAAATTATTGAAGAAAAATCGGGTATAAAGTTAAGAAATGAAAACGTGATATATTTTAACTTCTTAAGAAACATACTTAATGATGTGACTTTCGAAAGTGACATATCTGACACCGAAGTGTATGTAAGTTTTTGAAACTTATCACCCGGTGTATTAATTTAAATATGATGCGAAATGCATTGCCTTAGTTTCGTTATGCTAACGTGATTGCTACTGACTTTTTTTTACTTTAATTTTGAGGAGCAAGTTGATATTTTAATACATATCGACACTTCGTTTATGCATATTACAGTAATAAACAATAAAACAGAAAAACGAAACGTAGTGAAATAAGAATGTATTGAATAATTTGATATTTTCTTACAATCTAGCGTTTCTATATATATAAGTCAGAATATCTTGAATATCCGATAGAATTTTTCATTATTTCGTCTGCATTTGAAAGAATGCTTCATGATTCGAATCCTCTTAGTAGTTTCCATCTGAATTATATATATTTGTAAATTAACATAATGATCATAATTTTTTCTACATATTTTAAAGACTATGTCTAAGATGTTGTGTAACAATACAAATACTCACTTCAACGTTAGCTGTCGGACTACTTGATATCAGTTCGTGTTTCTTATTACAGAAACGGCTACACAGTGTAAAAACGGTCCTATTTTATTTAAAAACATATATTTGAAATGTATTTAAGCTTTTCTAATGATAATAATAACACTTATTAATATGGAAGCATTAGCTTTTTTCTGTATATGCCATTATTTAAGATATTTCGTTTATTTTATGTATTAATCACAAGCTTTATGTAACACAATATTATCTGTATGCTTCATAGATTATTAATGTCCATCCTTTGTGAGAGACTATTCTTTATATTAAACACTTACATGTACAACAGATGTCATTAACAGTTACATATACTCCTTTCCTTTCATGCTTGAAAAAGGGCCACATGGGACATAAACGGTGAGTTTATTTTTTTATTGCCCTTTTGTAATATATTCTCTAATACTTAAACAATAATTCTTAAATATATTTTCCGGGTAGTATGGAATTAGTATTTTTTTTTAACTCGAGGAGAAATTTTGGTCTGTCTGTATTTTGCATCCAACGATCGTATTATTCCGCATGCGTCTTCTATTTCGCTGCCTAATGGATATAATATCACGAGATTTTAGTTTTAGTATTTCTTTTCAGGCTGGCGTGCTTCCAAATTCCACAATCTGGTGGATACATGCAGTTGAAAGTGGACGACGGTCACAATATCTGATAATCAATTATAAAGGCAAAACACTGGTACAGCAGTACATTTGAGGGTATAGTGCCTTAAGAAATTTACGGAGTGAGATATGAGATTGATATCTACAAGCGCACTATCAATACTCGGAATTACATCATTAATGGAAACTGAGTAACGTGAAAAAAACTGAATTTCAAGATAAGTTTTCTGACCTGTTGAGACGAAGTGTCGTGGGAAGCTAGGTATCGATAGCTGTACCTATTAAGCGCATCAGAATGACTTTATCTATTTAAAGTCTAACTCAGGTTTAAGAGTCCTGCTATCGAATTAAACGTAACATAACAGAAGACACAAACCTCTTAATCGTAACACTTCGGATATACTTCAACAATGAATATGTACAACATTGAAAAGAGTTAACTAGAAAACACATCATCAGACACTGAGATGAAATAAATTATGCCACATGGATGAAGAAGCATATCAATTTCGGTACCAAGCTTCTATTACATTAATGATGAGAAAATGAAGTACCTGGATTCAGACATGGGTTTAGTAAACGAAACACGTTGCTTGAGAGCGCTGGATGAGAAATGAACAAAAAGTTATTTTAATTACTTCACAGGAACATCAAACAGAGATCATCACCATTGCTTCGTTATGGATGGAGAACATCTACAATGCAGGATTTTGACAGAACGGTTGCTCTCAACGTCAGAATACGGTGAAAGAATAAAAAAGGCTGGTGTGTACTTGCTATGTGAATTATACATCTGGCACTAAGTAATGAGAGCATTTAACTGTATCAGCTTAACATATTGCTTGCCATGAGCCCCATTTGGCGATCTGCTAAAAACAGTCACAATACCGGGTTTTCGTTGTATTTCATGTGAATTGCTTAAGTGAATTGCTTTTGCAGAGGTGTGTTTCACAATATTTAATAGGTAAAATTTGTCGTTAGTAGCTGGCTATTTCTAGAGGACATTTAAGATTTTGAACTACAGAAATATTAACTGCTTTGAAAACACTGTTTTCCATCTATATTATTCATTGATATTTCATACACATTCGCATTTGATACTATAGTATAGCAAAACACTAAATTCTTTATTGTTGTAATTGAAGAGAAAAGAATCATTATGCTTTTTTCTTTCAGCGATTCCCATTTGGGATTTTTCGAAAAATTTATAATAATTTCCAAAATGATTACCATACGAAGAAGATTTAAATATTATATATTATTTTAACCCCTAAAAAATATTAATTAAAATTTTGGCATTTAATGGGTTAACACGGTTACTGACAACAGTGCTGTTACTATTACCTGGAACATTCATATTCATACTCATAGAAAAGTAAAAGGCGTCATTATCCAAGACAAAGTCAATATTTTTATTTTGCAAGTGACTGGAGAACTCGTAGCTGTTGCAATTGGAGAACTACAACTGATAAGAAAGGGGATGAGAAGATCTTGCTGTATGCAGGTCAACATAAATATTCGTAGAAATATAATTTCCCCCTACTCGATCATGGTGATGCAATTCTCCAAATAAAAATGACTAATATATATATAACACCTTTCGACGTGTCTATCGTGAACGACGAGTTTTAGTTTTTTTCTTTCTGCATTGCTGACCTTCGTCGACACGCAGAATTCTTTACAACGATTACATTTACATATGTGATTTTGAAACTGTGATGTCCGTTTAATGAATACCTTTGAGAGAACTTTCTTCTTCTCGTCATCTTCATTTACTTATTGTTAAAAATATAACGCTATATTTCAGAAAGAGAAAATCACTGCAATTATTTTGAGGCTAAACTATTCGAAGTCTATGATATGCTGACCAACACAATTAACATTCTCCTGAGATAAATAGGCGTATATAACAGGTTTTATCAAACAACATAAGTTGACTTCCATTCAAAATGTCACACTTCTAGGATCCATAACATAATGCACAGCATAATGACGAGACAGCTGCACTTATGTATGCCTGTGTGTAATAGCATATGTGTGCATGAGTGTTTGTATGTGTGCCAGATGTCATCCAACTCGTCAGGTTTAAGGTATTAATGAGTCTGTATTCGGTTCTATCATGGATGTATTCCCATTGTGTGACGTGAACAAAATATTGGGGCATTTATTCTATACCATTTACTCTTTGATGTACAGTCGAAACACTCGAATCTTACCTAACTAAAATAAATTTAGAAGGGATTGTCACCTATATGAAACTTGGACACAAGGGGTAACAGCAAATGTTCGAACTACTCTAGCTGCGCCTTCCTAAAATATCCACTAAAAACGGGCAACAGTACTCGCATTGAAAAGAATAAAAAAATATCTATTTTAACTCATCTCTACGGATACAACAATATGAAATACCAGTTTGAGACTTCTATCTGCAGTCGCAAAAGTATACAAAACCGGCTTGTGAAATTCTTTTGTAGAGAACATTGTAATTGAATCTATATAATGAAAGCTTTTGAAAGTCAGACTTGCTCTTAAATTATTTGCCTGCATTTAATAAACTCTATTCGTTCTCTCTCTCTCTCCCTCTGGCTATTTATCTATCTATCTCCGTCTCTCTTTCTTTCTTTCCTACTGATGAACAATTGACAATCTAATACGAAAAAACTGAAACTCCGGAACGTCTTTCAAATAATAAACACTCTTCTCTCTATAAGACATGTCTAATATAATAAGATACTGAAGATTGCTAAGTTTAGCTTAACTCAAATTAATCTGTGCGGATGATTCTAGAAAGGGATGAAATAGTTGTTAACATAACTATTAACAAAAAACTACAGCCTTATAGATTGTAGTAAACACATAAACGTGTATAAACAATAAAACAATTTAGCTCTTTGATGAAAATTCTAGTTATTTCAGTTCATAGCACCTCGATTAAACTTAAGGGAGGAATTGCATACACTATGATACTTGATCACCAGAATTATACTGTATGGTAATAATAATACCAAATTTTTGGTATTAGTATTACTGCTTTTCTTATCTATGCATCATCCCAATTCTAATTCTTAATTATTGCTTCAATAAAAGCGATCGATATGTGAACTGAAAACCATAGGGAGAAAACAGTATAAAAATCAATTTATTCCCAAATCTGTTCAGAGACCATTAATAAAATAACATGCTGTTACATATAGAATGGAAAGTACCTGATACCTATATAGATGGAATTATTTGAAAATTATTTATGAAGTGCCCGCAGGTTCATTTCAAGACATAGGTACGGGTACAAAAGAGAGGAGAATGTTTATTCCTTCATTCAACACATTATTCCTGCACCTAATACACATAAATTAAATATAAAGAACATATTTTAAATGCAAAACACTTCGAAAAAAAAGAAACATCTTTGAATTTGCATAAATCTAAAAATCGATTGTACGAGAAATAAATGGAACTAATGTTAACATTAAATAATACTTTAAAAAAGATAAGGAAAATAAATGAATTTGCTTCTGATGTAAATCATTATATACATGTGTGTAAGGTAGGATGCCTGTGCAACATTCCAGGACCTCCAAAAGAATCAAATTTAAAGGAATAACAATAATTCAAAAATTGAATAAGAGGAGTATATATATATATATATACAGTAGTACCTCGGTTTTCGAAAAACTTGTTTCTTCATAGCCCACACGGGGCCTACATAGAGGAGTCAATAGAGCCTGATTTGGGGTTAGGCACACAAAATGAGATTTAGAAATTGACAACGATGTCGAAAGGAAATCGGATGGTAACACAAATTACAAAACAAATTGAAAAAACATGAAAACGAGGCGGGAGAATAGGTTTTAGTTCCGATCCCACGAGCCCTGTTCCACTACCAACACCTTTTGGTAACCCTTCAGACATGTTTACGCAGTGTCTTTCACACACAGCATTCGTGCTACACGTGCCCATCTGTCTTTGTACATTCTCACTGACAGACCCACATTCTTTTTCAGGTGACTTGTGAAAAATCTCACCAAACCGAGGCCAGAGGTGAAGCAGCCCATCACCAATCCTTTCATTCGCGACTTCCATATCACCTCTTTCACGATTGCTACTACCGCGAGAAAACAATTCTTACCTTCTTTCGTAAGGAAATCCGGTGGGTTAATTTTTAAAATTGACTCAGACGACAGCTGTACTATTCTTGCATCTAACAGCAGGTGTTCTACATA
Source organism: Octopus sinensis (assembly GCF_006345805.1). Classification (NCBI taxonomy): domain Eukaryota; kingdom Metazoa; phylum Mollusca; class Cephalopoda; order Octopoda; family Octopodidae; genus Octopus; species Octopus sinensis. The sequence goes on along the minus strand of NC_043008.1, from coordinate 28,314,118 downwards.
AGCCCACACTTCCAGACTCTGAACAATAGCGTGCAGGATGTTTTCCCAGTTCTTCTCGCATCTTTCACTGGCCGATGTGCTGGGATGGCCGTGTCTAGTGAGCTTATCCCGAACGGGTAAGGTTCCTCCGTAACACAGCTAGGTCAGAGACTTTTGGAAGTTAACCAGTGGTTTCGGCCTGAATGTCCTTTGGAACAGACTGTCTAACTAATTATCATCGAAACATAAGGTCTGCCCTAGTGTGTTGACACATCCAGCCTCTACCAACCTGCTATAAAAAGATGCGGTTGTACCAAAACCACAGGCATTGCCCGAGCTACGGAACTGTAGGGGAGCCTTACGGCACACAGTATACCAAGTACCGAACCTCGATCTTCGACGAAACCAGCTTTCTCGTCCACCAAAACTAGTGAACTTGGGAAGCATATGTTTCGCAAGCAGAGACCACACCCGTTCACCATGCAGATAAACACAGAGATACCTCAACCTCAACGCATCTTTGGGCATAAACTGCCAATGCGTCCCTAGCCCACGGTTTTTCACATCTGATAGAACGTCTCACAAGTGGAGTCGAGCCCTTCCACAAGAAGCGGAAGATCTGCCTCTCCAACTTGCTCAACCACGAATCTCGACATGGATCGACGGTTACGCGGTAAATGATAATCGCAGCGAGGAACACATTGGCCACCTCCACCCGCCCATTCAAGGATAGCCACTGAGGACAAGGTCTTGACTACGAGGGTCACCTTGTTCGACACCTCAGTTCAGTTCTTTTCTACCTGGAGATCTGGGCCAAACCAGACACCCAGCAACTTAACAGGGCCCTCCGTGCAACTTCCCAGGACGCTATTCGCAGACATCGACGTTCCCATCTAGGTGCCGAGTTGCAAGCCGACTTATTTTTCCCGGTTAATCTTTGCTCCTTCCACCGTCTCGTAAGCCTTACTAGATTCGCCTAACTTATGTAGGTGTTCCATCTCGGTCACGATGATGGTGATATCGTCCACAAAAAATGGCACAAACAATATTTTTCAAAACAATTTTTGGCTGACGCCGCACAAATATAGCCGACTTCTACAGAAAAAATAATAATTCCCTCGCGCGTGGGAATTAACAATAACCTGCTTTTAAACAAATCAGCACAATTTTTTTACAAGTCACAAACAACAATTCTTCAAACAATGAACAAATATCTCCCACCTTGAACCATTCAACAGCAACACAGTAAACAACTCACATAGAAGGACGAGACCAACTAGCAACGGTTTTCGAACAACTTGTTTTTTTTTTATTACCCATAGTGATCTAAATAAAGAATTCTTTTATGGGACAAACATAAAATCAGGGAATTAAAGGTACAAAAAGGAAATCGAGCAAAGGAGAAAAACAAAAGAAACTAATGAAAATATGTAAAGTAATATAATAAAGCGTAATTCCCACTCGTTCTCCGGGGTCGATAGGTTACATTTGGACAGTTTTTCTCTATCTTTTAAAAAAAAGCTCACATGTCTTTCCATTTTTTTAAAAGAAAAAGTTCACATTTTAATCATCTTTTTTAAAAATTTTTCATGTTATATTTAATATTATATGTCTTCAAACTTTGAAGTATTCAAACTTTGAACGTTCCACCACAGGTAGCATTGCATTACACAACACCGGCCCGTCAATCATCGTAACCAATCCATGGTAAGAATTCAAAATGTTATACTTTTCGAAGTTTACCAGCACACATCATTCATTTTCCCCGAACTTCTCTTTGAGCAGTTTCACCCTTATCATATTCTTCCACTTAGATATCCTTCTCCCCGCCTCTACACTCTTCTTGTAATAAATCATGAATCCCTTATTCTTGTAATCCTCCTTCTCCTCTGGTTTCTTCTCTACTTCATGCGTAAGTTTAGACGGCTCTTCACCTTTTTTGGCCGTCTTCTCAGCTTCTGCTGCCGATCCCTGTGATTGTTCTCTAGTTCTTGCTTTCTTTCTTCTTTTGGGGCTGACAAATCCGTCACTCCTCTCCGTTGCTGCTTTTGTTCTGTCTTCCTTCTCTTTTGTTTTATTTCGATCAGTTTTTCCCCCGACTCCATTTCTCATTCTTTATCTTCCACTTTCTCACTCTGTTGTGTATGCTCACTCTGCATATGCTCGTACATGGAGCACTTTGTCTTCATATGACTCTAACTCCACAAATGTAGCAAGTGGGTCTATGTCCTTCCACAATCACCTGCAGAGAACTCTCCTTCACAATCTCAATCTGGTAGGGACCATTTCTATATCTTCAAATGTGGCAAAAAGCCATATCCCCATCAGTTCAGGATGTTGGTCCTTCCTACAGGTCCTAGTTTCAGGTTGTCCTCAGTGGCATCCAGAAGAGCTGCCACAAGCCAATCTGTTTCAATTTCGGGTGACACTCTCGCTACCCTGATCCGCACACTGCGTCTTCCACTACACGTTGGTAGCAGCTTCAGATTGACCGACCTCAGGATAGTGGTGGAGTGTAAAGCCGCCTCCCGTTTGGTGCATCCCACATTTCTACCGTGTCATACCTCTTCTCTCAGCTAACAAATGTTTGAATTATGTCTCCTACACATTCTTCTTGATTATGTCTCCTACACATACCTCATCTTTATTTTGTTTGTGGCAACCGCTTGTGTGCGGTACACTAATGTCTTGTCGTTGTTATTGTTCAGTCTCCAGCAGAGGGACCAGCTTGATAGCGTCTCCCTCCTTCAGCACAACTTGTTAGATTTTTAGAACTTGCTCTATGTCAAACTCTCTCTGCTTTGCATCCAACGGCCTAACTGCTTTCGGCGCAGCGATCTTTGTATATCTTTCTATGCAGCAAAAGATCAATTTTTCCCCTCCCACAATGGGGAGAAAAAGTTTAAAAAACAATAATAGCAGCAAATAAGAATACGCGTAAATCGCTTCAACAGTAATAATAACAGTAATAACAACAGTAAGTCTCAAAGACAACCTTCCTCTTTCGCAACGTGGTCAAAAATGACTAACTCTTCGCTCGCTTTTCGAACGCCTCTGATCACGAGTAAATCCTGCTTTATATATATATATAAAGCAGGATTTACTCGTGATCAGAGGCGTTCGTAAGCCGAGGTTCTACTGTATTAAATGAATATGAGAAAGACAGGACATAAAGTACTACTATTGATTCGCGATGACAGTTGTTCCAAAACCGAGGTTCTACCCTCTCTCTCTCTCTCTCACTCCCTCTGCCTCTTTCTCTTTCTCTCTCTCTCTCTCTCTATATATATATATATATATAAATATTTTGCTCTCAGTAATTAAAAATAGAACAAGGTTCTTCTCAAGGCCAAGTTCAGCGCACTCATTGATCTCTAGTAGTTGTAAACACATTTGACTTCTGCTGACTCCAATGGTGTGAGGCCGCTTTTGTTTGTTCTATCACATTATTGCACAAGAATAACTATTGCTGATCGCTTCACCATCTACCGATTCTATTTACAGACCCGTTGAATTTAATCTATTCACCAAGTTGTCTCGCTTGCTACTACTGTTCCCTTAAACACTCACATATTTATGATCATCTCAAGTACAAGTCAAAAGTTAAAACTAAACAACATTCAATAATACTTTTTAATAATAAATGGAAATAATAGTCATAATGATGTTGATAATGATAATAACGATAATTTAGCCAAAACTCATGTCGGATCAGAGGAAATATTAACAATGACAAATGGAAGTAAATAAATGAAAATAATAATATCGGTGGTGGTGGTGGTGGTGGTGGTGGCGGTGTTGGTGGTGGTGATGATGATGATAATAATAATAATAATAATAATAATAATAATAATAATAATAATAATAATAATAATGACAATAATAACAACAACAAAGAAAGGAAACGGTTGGAATCTCCCGATGCTATTATTGATAATACACCTAGTGATGCTGTCACAAAAAGAACACTGGTAATTGCACGACCTCGGTTATTATTCCCAAAGTATTTTTATGTCATTATTATTACTATTATTATTATTATTTATTATTATTATTATTATCATTATTACTACTATTATTATTATTATTATTATCATTATTATTATTATTATTATTATCATTAATATTAAGGGCACTGCCTGTGATCGAACACGGAATCATGGCGTTTGTAGCCCGCGGTCTTAACCACTGCACCATATGCCCATGGGTATAATAATAATAATAATAATAATAATAATAATAATAATAATAATAATAATAAAAATAATAATAATAATAATAATAATTTCATATGGCATTTTCTAGGGTGACTCACTATCACCACTCTTCTTTTGTTTAGCCCTAATACCTCTCTCAAAATTGCTCAATGACGCACAGTACGGATACAAAATGTTGGATTAAAATATAAATCATCTCATTTACATGGATGATTTAAAGCTCTTAGCAAAAAATTACCAAAAACCCAAGGACTTACTAACGATTGTTAAACAATTCAGCGATGACATCAGAATACAATTTGACCTCGATAAATGTGCAAAAGCTACCTTTATCAAAGGAAAAATGACGGAAACATCTAACGTTTACCTCGACCAGCAGAATGTCCAGCGGAGAGCTACATGTACCTAGGAGTAATTGAAGGGGATGGAATAGGGCATTCAGTGATGAAGGAAAGGATCAGGAGAGAATGTTATCGCAGAGTATGAGCAATACTCAAGACAGAGCTGAATGCAAGAAACAAGATCGAAGCGATCAATGCTTTCACCATACCAGTCATGACTTACAGTTTCAATATCGTTAACTGGTCAATTACTGAAATATGTAATCTTGAGAGAAAAATACGAAAACTGTTGACAATGCATAGAATGCACCACCCTAAAGCAGATATAGAACGACTTTATCTGCCAAGAAAAGAGGGAGGCCGTAGACTTTTACAACTGGCAATAACAATGAAGATTGCTACAAATGGCCTAAACACCAACCTGAAAATCTCTGAGGACTGGATGTTAAAATTTGTCTCAAAACATAAAGACAAGAAAGCATCATACTCAGTAACAAAACAGGCAAAGGAAAATCTAAGTCAATTCCGAATACAACAAATTTCGGAATTAGACACACAAGAAACAAGCACAGAAAAAGCTAAACGCATGACAAACCGTGCTAAAACTGCTGCTTTAGATATTCTGAATAATAAATGGCAAGAAAAACCTCTCTGTGGCAAATACCCAAAGAGAGTGAATAATGCAGATTTTGACAAAGCCCTGACCCATCAATGGCTAATGGCCTCTGACTTAAAATCTGAAACCGAAAGGTTTATCATAATAGCTCAAGATTAATGCCTACCTACAAAGAACTACCAGGCCAACATTTTAAAGAACGGCAGTAACCCAACATGCCGTGTATGTCAACAACAAAATGAAACCATTGATCATGTTGTCTCCAAGTGCAGTCTTCTTGCACCTACAGAGTATCTCAACAGGCATTATAGAGCTGCACAATATATTCACTGGGTAATTTGCAAAAGCCTGGACTTGCCACATGATAAAAACTGGTGGGAACACAAACCACCTCCAGTGCTTGAAAATTACCACATCTCACTCCTCTGGAATTTCACCTTTCAAACTGACAGAAAGATAGACGCGAATATGCCAGACATCATATTGAAAGACTCCAGACAAAGAACATGCCTCCTCATTGATATGACTGTCCCCGTCGATATAAACGTATCTGTCAAGACCTACCAGAAACTGAGCAAATATAAAGATCTGGAAATAGAAATCAGCAAAATGTGGAACATGAAGACTAATACAATACCTGTTGTCATAGGTGCCCTAGGAATGATAGAAAAGGGGATGATTGTTACCTAACCCAGAAACCAGGAAACACAAAAATGGCAGAAATTCAAAAGATAGTGCTCATGGGAACTGCTCATATCCTACGCGAAATACTTTCTATGTAATCTCAAGTTTTAAAACAAACACAATTTTCGTATGTTTTTTTAGGCATTCACTAGTACAACACTAAGTATAAAAAACCAAATATATGGCACGCTAAGCATAACACCAACATTAACTTCCAACTTGTTGTCTCTTGAGGTCTCTGGGTGAGACTTGGAGCCAGCTTCTGCAAATGTAAAGCGAAAGTCAAACGTATAATAATAATAATAATAATAATAATAATGGTGGTAAGAATGTAACAATAATAATAATAACAATAACAAAAATAATAATAATTATATTAATAATAATAATAATAATAATAATAATAATAATAATAATAATAATAATAATAATAATAATAATAATAATATTAATAATAATAATAATAATAATAATAATAATAATAATAATAATAATAATAATAATAATAATAATAATAATAATAAAAACAGAAAACAAAGGAATGTGTAGAAAATGGATAGGTCGAAGAATTACGCAAGAAGGAAATACGCAGTCTATTTTATGTAGCAATAACAGAAGTTGCTGGAAAATTAGGTGGGATTGACTGATGGGAAGAATCTTAAAAAAGGAGACCGATAGCACTATACAAGCAGCGCAGATACAAGTTTGGCCACGAACCGGAGGTTCAGCCTTAGGAATGAGCAAATATCCCCACTGTGTCGCATCTGCAAGAGACTGGGTGAAATAATTGGCCATTTCACAAACGAATGCCCTAGTCATGCCCCAAACCATTACAAGCTGCAGTGACATGACCAGGTAGCGAAAGTGCTACGTTGGAAATTGTCCCAAAAATGGGGGAAAGAGAAAGGCAAATCGTGGTATGAACACAGACCGCAGAGAGTGGCAGAGTCGGAGAGTACGAAAATCCTCTGGGATTTCCCAGTCCAAACACATCAAGTGCTAGAGTGCTAGAGGGCTACAGCCCGAACATAGTGGTGGGGAACAAGGTGCACCACATATACTATATAGTCGATGTTGCGTGTCCATGAATAGTCCAGAACGAAGACGAAAAGATAGACAGATACAGCCCCTTAATTACAAAATAGCCCGACTATGGAAAAGGAAGAAGATGAAAATAGTGCTGATTATTGTTGAGTCATTGAGAACAGTATCAGAAGGCATCACGAGGAATATAAATGAAATAGGAATAGGCTGCCCAGTAGAACTACTACAAAACGTTTGCCTCCTTGGCACGGCTAGAAAGATCAGGAAAGTATAAGAGAGATAAAGAGAACGAATAACATGGTACCGTAAGCTGCATGTAATAATAAGTCCGTTAAGCATGTAAGACTCCAAGACCTCCAACAAAAACTGTAATAACGAGAAAATAATATTAATAAAATGATAATAATGATGTTGATGATGATCATGAAGAGGATGGGAGGAGGAGGAGAAGAATAAGAATAAGAAGAAGAAGAAGAAGAAGAAGAAGAAGAAGAAGAAGAAGAAGAAGAAGAAGAAGAAGAAGAAGAAGAAGAAGAAGAAGAAGATTGCTTTCAAATATAGCCACAGGGGCTTTGATTTTAGGGGATGAGTCTTTTCGATTAAATCCTACTCTACTGGTTGCTTTTCCTTTATCCAACCTCAAGTGGTGGGAGGTAAAGTGGACCATTTCCAAATTTTAAATTAGAACCTAATTTAATGCGCAGTTCCAGTTAATATTGTTCCTGCATTAGCAACTGAGAGTGCTAATTGATAACCATCTCAGCTGCGAGAATATGGCAATAATATTGTTGGGTGTATACAAATTAAAGATTGTTTACCTCACTTTGGAATAGCGAGCACGGTTCACATTCATTTACGTATGATTACACATTAAGATTACATATTCCACATTTTATATACACATACAAGTGTGTGTGTGTCTCTCTCTCTCTCTTTCTCTCTCTCTCTCTCTCTCTCTCTCTATATATATATATATATATAATATATATATATATTTATATATATATATGTATAGATATGTATATATATATATATATATATTATATATATATATATATATATATACATATATATGTATAGATATGTATATATATATACATATATATATATAATATATATATATATTTATATATATATATATATTATATATATATATATATTTATATATATATATATACATATATATATATATATATATATATATATATATATATACGAATGTGGTGTCTGCAGTAGTGGTTGTGCGAACGAATGTATAGTCGTATTTTAACTGATATACAATTCTCATTTCTCAGCAAAACAAGAACACACAAGCAACATGAATATAACCTTTTTGACAGATAATAACCTCGTAAATGAATTTATGTGTCTATCCATTAATTCTGCATCCAATAAAATAATCATTCTTTCACACGCAATCTATCTGATAACATTTAATAACCCCAAATATTTGAATTCAGACATTTTAAGTGATCTCTTCCTCATTTTCTTTCATGCTTTTTTTCCAGACACCTGTCACTAATCAGTAATTCTATCACATTAACTATATTAGCCACCTTCTTCTTCTTCTTCTTCTTCTTCTTCTTCTTCTTCTTCTTCTTCTTCTTCTTCTTCTTCTTCTTCTTCTTCTTCTTCTTCTTCTTCTTCTTCTTCTTCTTCTTCTTCTTCTTCTTCTTCTTCTTCTTCTTCTTCTTTCTCTTCACATTCTTCCTCTTTTCATTTCTTTTTTCGATACTTTTCTTCCCGCACCACTTTCTCTTCTTCTACTGACACCCGTAACTTTTCTAATAGCTTATATTCCTTCCTAACCTTGTTTTTCATCGTCTTGATTTTCAGTCCTGCATTCAATATTATCAACAGCATGACATATCTATCACGACATTGCAAATATTAAGAATAGAAGTACCGACTTCATTTACAGGAATTTATGGAACATATAAAAAATTTGAGGTGTTGTAGAACATAGGTCATATCTGGGTGCAATTACGTTACAAAGCAGTGTATTGATGACCTAAATATAAAGAAATACATACATCAATTTCGAATGATGCCGTTGAAATATTTATGACAACAGAAAATATCCTTACAGGTAAAAATGTGTAGATTCTGTAGAATGTAATGTATTCGTTCGTTGCTAGAAAGAAATGGTGGGTATACTTTTTTCAGTTGTAGATATTTCAATGTGCATGGCTGGAGAATGGTATAGAATACTTTTTGTAATCATGTGGCATATTCTCAAGTTTTCTGTGGTGGTTAGTTTCTCCAGACAACACCGCTTTTGTTTACCAGTCTTCCCCATAATTCCACGTATATTTTGTCAGTGAAGACAATGTTACATTAGCTGCTCTCTATTGTACAGCATGAACACCGCGTGGCTTGAGCTACCAACATCTAGACGGCATGTTTGATGTCCTCATTTAACTCTCTCTTTCCCTTTGAGTTGTTGAGATCGACGCTTCCTAATCACTGCACCATCACGTAACTGTGAGTCATGTATGCACGTGAGACAAATATATTTGTATACATATTTGAAAGTTTATGACGA
>NC_043008.1:28264692-28299692 GCF_006345805.1 Octopus sinensis | reverse complement strand
GAGTGGCAAAAAGCTTTGAAAAGCGCTAGTTTTGCAACTAAAATATGAGATGTGTAACCAGACATAAACTTTAAACTCTGCGCTTTTCAACTCATACTTTAATATTTGCATAACGAAAAGGTTATAATATCTATGAGATCAAAAATACTAAAAAGACTGAGAAAACGTACGCAACATTTTAGTCCTATAGAAGATATTAGAGCAAAAATAATATTAAGCATTTCAGTGATCGTGAGTAGCTATATAATCCTAATGAAACAAGGTCTGCACCTAGGGGATTGGCCAACAATGGTGATGCAAGTCAATGCAGAGGTCGATGTATATATATATATATATATATATATATATATATATATATAATATATATATATATATATATATATATAATATGTATATATCACCGTGACACCGTGACCGACCAGTTATCAGATGTTGCTATACATCGCTGGTCACAAAGCGCTTCGCATTGTTTAACCTTCAAATGACGCCACCCCGCTGGCTAAGCGAGCAGGCCAACAGAAGAAAGAGTGAGAGAAAGTTGTGGCGAAAGAGTACAGCAGGGATCGCCACCAACCTCTGCCGGAGCCTCGTGGGGCTTTAGGTGTTTTCGCTCAATAAACACTCACAACACCCGGTCTGGGAATCGAAACACCGAGTCCGTTGCCCTAACCACAGGGCTATTGCGCCTCCACACACACACACACACACACACACACACATATATATATATATATGTATATATATATGTGTGTGTGTATATATATATACGCATGTGTTTGTAAAGTAGATATAATATATGAAAGATTGAAAACGGATTATTACATTGCCAAGGCAGAATGCTTGCGACTGTAGATCACCTTTAATCTTGGTGCTAAAAATATTGACAACTAATACACACAACTATAGGACGAAATGTGCACTCTCATATGCTATTTTGATATGGCTTTATTTTTTTAGAAGAAAAACTGTAGAGGAAGAGAGAAAATTTTTGACCAGAGGAAATTTTAACACTCTTCGCACATCTATCAAATTCACGACAGAAACCAGTTATAATGATATGCAATTCTTAGCTATTGACGTAAAAATATGGGACTCCTCAGTAACAATTGATGTATTTTACAAAAAGAGACACAACAATTTTTGTAATTCTACGCTTGTCATCCTTCACACATTAAACGGAATACTTCATACAGTATGGTAATGTGTATCAATAGAATCGCAATCGATCCCAAAATACATCAAATTCGACTCAGATGCTTCCTAAATAAATAATAGCAAACGTTAAAATTAATAAGTAATAGCTTTATAAAGACTATAACTTTGAACATCATGTACCTGAAGACATCTAAGAAACATATTAGAGAAAATACTATCTCTCCTATAAATACACATATTCCAGGAATGATCTATGTATTATAAAATTACTCTAAACTTACCCTACAAAACGCTTACAATGCCCCAAAATGAAAACAAATATGGCTGATGAAAGCCTTATACGAAACAGTAAACGTCAGGCACAAAAAAAATTGTAAACATCTCAAGAGAACAAAATTCACACCAGAGGATAATTCAATATTCTCTTTGAAGGACTGCGGAGATAAGAGATGTTGAATATGTAACAACAACAAGTATGGAACACTGCTTCCCATTCCATACTTAGAAGTGGATTTTCTTTCCAAGTAAATACAGATATGAATATCATACATGACATAACCTACCCCAATGCTACGGAAAGCAGTAGAATTGCATAATTGCATTTTATCTTCCCATTACTGGAACTAAAATAACTGGAAACATTCAACACACATTATACACACAGTCATTCACACATTACACATACACATAAACACATACACACACACACACACACACACACACACACACACACACACACATACACACACACACACACACGACAACCTTCCTTCGAAAACAATTTTCATAGAACCAATTTTTCGATAGGTAACATGACATCCGACAAAATAGTAACTAAATCAAAACTGAGAAATTGAAACGGCGACCCAACGAACAAAAGACCAAGCATGGCAGAAAGTGAACAAGCAAGAAATAAACAAATTTGCAATACAGAAAGTGAACGTACACAGATGAAATAAATTTTATCCAAGATGAGCTCATTAGTGGATGGACAAGGGACAAAGTCGGAACGAGAGGGAACTCAAGGAAGAGAAGAGCTCGTCAGTACTATACCAATACGCTGAGCGGGAACACGGGACTCACTCAAGGACATAGAAATCAAAATATTGTGCACACATAGAACGGACGCCAGGCTTAGACAAATTATGGCAGCTACACACATAATAGGAAATAAACATAGCCTAAATAGTAAGCTAGAAAGGAACACTAGTACACACCCTCCACACAACAACCTCATGACATTTTAGGATCTCCATAAACTAATAATTATATGAAACTAATGCAATAGATAGACATATAAATGGAATTAAGTAATTAAATACATAGACAAAATAAAATGAATTAATAAAAGAAAGAAAAAGTCAGTAAATAAAAACAAATAAATAAAATAAAATGAACGTGAATAAACAGGGGATACTGATAATGCAGGTACCATATACATTTCACCCCGCACACACACACCAAATATTTCAAGAAACAGGTATATATGCACGCGCAAATAAAGACACATAAACAGGGACAGAAAATGGCAGATAGTAAAGAAGGAGATGCACAAATAAGAAAGAAGAAAGCAAATGACAAGATGATAAAAGTGTGACGAAACAACTCTGGCGGAAATATGATTAATATGAAATAAAGCTAAAGCAAGCGAACACCGAATAAATAGTTCGTAAGTTTTCATAGGCTAAATTGTCAACATGATCATCCTCAAATACCGTATATATATATATATGCGCATAGATACATACGCTTAAAACGCATATATATATATACAATTATATACACATATATTAAAATGAATATATAGACAGATAAATAAATATATAAAATCTACAGTAATCCATCGACTATCAGGGGAGTTACGTTTCAAACCCACCCCATGCGATAGATGAAAATCGCAATGTAGAAACTGTAATGTACGGTATATTTGTTTTTTTTATCATTTGTACATATTTATCATAAATGCAAACAACTCAACAAACTCGTCTCCCGAGTCTTGGTTTCCACTCAGTATATGCAAGTATTTGTTTATTCATCTGCGTATATTCTTTCAATATGTTTTAGCTTATGTTTTATACAATGCAGTACTGTACTGTATTTTCATATATCAAGTTATCAATTTTAGGCATGAAAATGCTTATTTTGCCACAGAAATAGTTAAAATCTCAAAAATATAAATACCTATCGGCCGCAGAAACCCGAGATGTAGTGTGGAGTGCGCGACATAAATATTCATATATTAGCCAGAAGAATCTGTGACGTACTGAGGGTGCGTCGGTGAACTGCGATATTGCGAGTGATGACGGTACACAGGACTACGTTAAATGAGTGTCCATAGACAGCGTTATGAAATATTTTGCTAGTTGCTTGATTGCAAAGCTCCTGAAAACATCATATTAAGTATACATAAATAGGGAAAATAAAACGTCATATTCCATGTTAATTGATGTAGCGAGGCAGGATGATAGTTGATGTACCGTGAATGGTAAACAGTAAGAGACATAACATGTAGGTGTCCAATTTTTTACGCATCCAAGGTGATGTTAAAGCATAAAACATTCATAACAGTAAATAGTATTAAAATTGTAAGAAAATTAAACGGTGTTCTGTTGTATAGTAAAACGGCAAAACCCTCCCGGTAAAGAACATAATTGCTGTCGTCAGCAGTGGCAAAAAGACATTGAAAGAACCAACTAGAGATTCCATTACCTTTGGGCGCTCAGGACAGCAGATTCGTTCCAATAAGAAACTTCCTGTGAGCGATGAAATGTGGAACTGCGATGAAATGTGGAACTGCGATGAAATGTGGAACTGCTATTGAGAAGTGGCAGCATATTTACCAGTTACGAAGAAATTGGGTAGTATAATATGGTGTAAAAGAAAGTAGTAATCTAGTCGAGTTAACAGTTCCTCAAGAAGATAAAATGGACGCTGCTTGGGCTCAAAAGGCTGACCATTTTATAAACCTCCTCGAGGAATGTGATGATGCAGGATTAAAAGCGGAGTACTTTCCAATCGAAGTCGGATTTAGAGGATTTGTTAGACACAGTGTACGGTAACTGATGTTATCGATAGGAACTTCTTATCGTAAAGAAAATACCACCATAAATGATATCGAAATTACAGCGAAAAATGCTAGCCACTGGATTTGGTGAAGAGACGATGAGTGATGGCTAGAAGACTATTGAGCTATATCTAATAACCTGTTGTTTTAGCAAGCGGGGCCTCATTTCAGAGAGGGGGATCGGCGCACAAAGTTGCCGTCGAGAGGTAGGCTCCGAAACGGCGCAATTTTCTTCTGGTGACTCCATACACTTGTTGGCTTTTGATATGCGGAGCTTTCGTTTGGTAGCACTTGAATGTGCAAGTCGTTTGTAAAACAACATTCAGATCACTTTTACTAAAGAATAACATTTATGTTCTTTTAATAATTCATATCACACTAAAATTGTTATCCATAAATGTCCCAAATAATCTAACTATATATACCTATATTGGTAAACTAGAAGTTCTCTTAAGAGAAGATTACATAACAATACTCACATTTCAAGTGAGGTGATATAGCTAAAATTATGTCCCCGGAAAAAGAAATTGTGTGGCATGAATAATTAAGAAGGTTATTTCTACAAATTACACAAGTGATGAGGTCGATGAACATTATTATTAACTATGTTATCAGCATGAATATTAATCTGCTGTTCATATGCATTTGTATGAGACCAGTATTTATCATTAAATCTATAGGATCCATTCCCATTATGCAGGATTAAACAAGGGTTGGCACAATCTTTATTATTCCGGATAATAATCTTATTGCCGGGGTGATTATTAATACAGTTACATGTATTGTTAATATTGTTGCCCAATCAATTTGTATTTTCACATTATTCAAGTCCTACATCATCGTAATTTATATTTAAAACGCTATAGGCATTTTGGGAGTAGGATCTACTATTATCCGACGTAATGATTACGCCAGTATGGATACTGTAAGCACAACTGATGTCGTAATGACTGCTGATACTTATTTAAACAGCAGTTATACGTTGTAGCAGCAAGCCGTTCAGCAATCTCATGATGGCTGTTGCATGTGACCTGAATACCCTTAACACTGCTAGAGGTAGTAGCAGTCATAATCATATAGGTAATCACGCTGACAGTACCCTTACATTGATATATTGTATATTATGATGTACTTATTTTTGAGAACATGAATTAAAATGCTACTGAAACAGCTGCCGTAAATTTTCAGTGTCATTTTTGAATACATCCGTTATAGCTACGCAACATTAACGACTCACTAGTGAGTCGAATATATACTTTACCTTACCATCTCTTCAACCTTCAAAGCTGTATTATTTCAATGTGATATCTACTTGAACATCCATCGGCGTTAGCGGTGTGGTACAGATTTGTGGATCTTGTTTCTTGATAGCAATATATATACACAGACACTCACACACACGCATATATATATATATATATATATATAAATCGAACTTATCTGCGATTCTTGTAAATTTCAATAACAATCTGTTCCTCTACACGATATGACAGTCACTATGTTTTTACTCAGACTTCCTCTACATGATGTGGCAGTCACTTTGCCTCTTACTCGGATTTTCAGAAATTTTGCATGACTGTATCCGAAAATTTCTCATACAACTGATCAAATATTCAATATGAGCTATATGTAGACATGCATAAATTCTATAGGTTAAAACCTTTCATCGGATCTCCATGAATCGAACTTTCTTCAATGCAGTTAATCTTACAAACTCTTTTGTATCTACCCTTTTGATGTTTGGGAATTCTCTGATATTTTTCGGCTGACGAGTACGAGCCATCTGTATTCACTGCATTTTTTGTAGCTTATTAAAGATGTCCTCGTACGAAACGATCGTACCGAGATTTTAATCCATTCTTGTTGCTTTTTTCCTATTTATATATATATATACACGACGGTTTTCCTTCAGTTTCCGGCTACCAAATCCCTTCTCAGTTTTGGTCGGCCCGTATGTATATATAATAAAGAATTAATAAATAAAACATATACATACTTGCATACATATATGTACAGACCTACATCTATATGTATATATATATACATGAATATATGGGTACAGGATACCAAAAAAGAAAAAACGTTGAACACAAAGAGAAACGAAATCAAAAATAAAAACATGGAAACAGACTGTTTCAAACAACGAAAAAACAGAGTACAAGACATACAACACAAGGAACATTCCCCTTCTTCAGCCGCCCCTGCTTCGACTACTCCGTGTTTCGAAGGTAAGGGCAAGACATGACTTCGTTGAAACAATTCTTCGTTGAACAAATTAAATAAAATTTGGGATATTTTGCGGAGGGGTAAAAGTGGGGACAGTAAAAGCAGTACAAATAAAAACAGTAAAAGACAGGACAAGGACAATAACAGAGTAAAAACAAACGATAAGTGCTTTTAAGCCCAGACGATGGAAAAAATAATTTGAAGGCATTGAGAAAACGGCTTACGAGGACAGGATAAGCCGTTGTAAACTTGTTGAAGGCAGTAGTCAGAAAGAAATTTAGTTACCCTCTGGTCAACGACAAGAGGGATGAGGAGGAGTAAGAGAGAGGGAGCAGTGAAAGTGGAGGAGAAGAATAGGAAAGGGTGGGAGAGAAAACCCAGAAAGGATAAAAAATAAGAGAGGGAGAGATACAGGCATATTATATATTATATACATATATATATATATATATATATATATATATATATATATATATATATATATATATATATATATATATATATATATATATATATATATATATATATAATGTGGAGTTGCAATAGTCCAGTGGTTAGGGCAGCGGACTCGTGGTCCTAGGATCGCGGCTTAGATCCCAGACCGGGTGTTGAGAGTGTTTATTGAACGAAAACTCCGAAAAGCTACTCGAGGTTCCGGCAGTGGAGGTGGTGATCCCTGCTGTACTCTTTCATATATATATATATATATATATATTATTGCATTTAATAACATATCCATCTCATATGTGTGGGTAATTATAAATAATATGTTAATTTATAATGAAACCTACATATTATTTCTGTCGATATCTTCACATCGGCAAAGTATGCTCACTATCGCCGTACAGGGTCCTATCTGCCACATCCAACTTCAATTCAAAATAAATTGAATATTGCTAGAATATGTAGTCCCACGTACACTTCTTTGCGTAGATTTGTCCCTTGTATCAGTATATAATAATATATATATATAATATTCTTTTCTTTTATATATGAATTATTTCTGTATTTTTAATATACTCATTTTTGCATCTATTACTCCATAAAAATATTTCGTATATCCACATTCAGCATTACCTTTAATAATTTAGAAAATTGCTTATAAAATATTATTATAAATTTTTCACCTCTATGCCTAGCTAGATTCTCATCGCATATTGTAATTTTAATATGCAACATAGTCAACCTACAAAATATTGAAAACTGCAATTTAAAAAAAAAAGAACTTTTTACGCCCTATCTCTCCTACGTTGTTACTTTTTTTTCCTCAACCACTGAAAAACACTTCTGTATCATCGAACGGTTTTTTTCATTAGTCTTAGCCATAGCAAATATTTTCTATCTTAATTCTCTAATATTAACAATTATTCTTAGATCTTTATCTTATATTTCTTTCACACAAACGAATATCGTTTTTAACTAAAAAATATCGTTTTCCCATTATATTAAGCTATTATGTACTCACTCGCTACCCGTAACTATTTTTTTTTCCTTTTAAATCCAACTAACTTAAATAAAACTATATTAACTATATTAATTATTTTCTATTTCTTCTTCTCGGACAAGAAATTTCTTAAAATAAATTATTTAACTATACACCATACATAATATTTCTTATAAATAAGTCATAAATATAAATATAAATATTAACTTAAATATATGCGCAGGAGTGGCTGTTTGGTAAGTAGCTTGCTAACCAACCACATGGTTCCGGGTTCAGTCCCACTGCGTGGCATCTTGTGAATGGATTTGGTAGACGGAAACTGAAAGAAGCCTGTCGTATATATGTATATATATATATAAGTGTGTGAATATGTCTGTGTGTCTGTGTTTGTTCCCCTAGCATTGCTTGACAACCGATGCTGGTGTATTTACGTCCCCGTCACTTAGCGGTTCGGCAAAAGAGACCGATAGAATAAGTACTGGGCTTACAAAGAATAAGTCCCGGGGTCGAGTTGCTCGACTAAAGGCGGTGATCCAGCATGGCCGCAGTCAAATGTCTGAAACAAGTAAAAAAAGTAAAAAAGAGTATAGCTATGTTGTCCCATAATAAATTTATTATAGTTTACTTCGTATGATAAATGCTTTATACGGAATGTACATCACATAATTGCTTGTTTTATGTAGAGGGAATGTTTCTTAAACATATTTCACTTATATTTTCAAATAACCATTAGCCGCATCAGGTTTAGATATTACACAACTAGACTCAACAACTCTATTTTAGCATATTCTAATCTTGCATAAGGATATTATGTATATCCGATAATGTTATGTGACACTCACTTCATCAAGTATTCTGTAATAATAATAATATAAATTTTTAGATGTATTATTTTTTCGAAGTGAGAAGAACAGTAATTAATTTAATTATAACCAAATTAATTCCTTTTTTTTTTTCATCTTTTTTTTCAACTCAGCCCATTTCATGGGCTGAGTTGAACAAATTAAAACTAGATAAAACAATAACAATCAAAGAGGCCGATAAAGGGAGTGCTGTTGTCTTAATGGATACGACATTTTACATAACTTTGGTACTTTCTATGCTGGAAGACACAACATACTATGAAAAGGCACAAAACTACAGTCAACAAAAAATAATGAGGGAACTAAAATCCATATTAAACCCATACAAAGCAGGGCTAACCGACAAAGAATATGATTATATGACCAATTTCACAAGTAAAACTAGCCAATTCTACGGTATACCTAAGATCCACAAAAGTGAAAAAATAAGCAACGCATGCAAGATAGCTACAGACAAAATAATTAAAGTCCCTAATCCTAATGACCTCAAATTGAGACCCATAATAGCAGGTCCCGCATGCGAAACCCACCGCCTCAGTAATTTTAGACACCCTGTTAAAACCACTCCTCAAACATGTCAAAAGCTATATAAGGGACGACTTAGATATGCTCAATCACCTACCGAATACTATAAACAAAACACCATACTGGTATCCTTCGATGTAGTCACCTCTACTCCAATATCCCCCACAACCTAGGACTAGAGGCAATCCAATTGGGCTAGAGAATCACGCCAACGAACTACCACACCGCATCAAAAAAGAATTTGTGATAGAAGTGGTTAAATTCATCCTGGAAAATAACTTCTTCGCCTTCAATGACAACTTCTACCGACAAAAATCGGGGACTGCGATGGGTACACGAATGGCCCCCTCCTTTGCCAACCTAGTCATAGGATACCTAGAGATCAGTCTGTATCGTAAGTTCTAGAAAGATATGGCAGCCCTTTCTCATCTACATAGAAAACAACTGGAAGAGATATCTAGATGACTGTTTATCCTTTGGCATAAAAATATAGAAAAACTCATAGAATTCCAGAAAATTTTAAACGGACTGGACGTAAACATCCAATTCACGATGGAATATAGCCAACAACAACTCCCCTTCCTCGATATCTCATTAAGAAAGCTAATAATATAATAGAAACAGACATATACTATAAGCCTACAGACTCTAAGCAATATCTTCCATTCAATTCATGCCACCCCAGACACACCAGGATGAATATCCCCTTCAATCTAGCAAAAAGGATATGCACTATAGTCTCTAACGCAAACACCAGAGACACACGACTACAAGAACTAAAAGATACCCTAATCACCAGGAACTATCCACCTTCACTTATTGACAAATGCATTCAACGTGCCCTTCAACTTAACATCAAGGAACTGAGACATCCCAAATCAAAGAAAAACTTACAACCAAAAGCCTTACCATACATCTCCACACACAACCCTCTCAATAACGAAGCCTTCAACACCATCCTCCACAACATACCCCTCCTAAAAAAAGACCACAGAATGAACACAATCCTCCAAACACACACGATCATAAAAAGCAAAAGACAGCCTAGATCCATGAAAAGTCTCCTTACACAAGCCCGAATTCACTCTTCAACACAGAAGCCGACAGTAAAAAAATGTGGAAGACCCAATTGCGGGATATGCGACTATCTAATCGAGGGTTCTGAGTTCTCCTTCAAACAGGGACAACGTTTTACAGTGAAAAGCAACTTCACATGTGCTTCGGAGAACCTAATATACTCACTAACCTGCTCCCGGTGTCAAGAGCAGTACATAGGCCAAACAAAAAGTGGTTTGCGTAAACGAATGGCCCTGCACAGATCCCAGATAAAAATTCCCCAAAACAGAAAAATAGCTTTTAGCCAACACATAGATACATGCGCCAACAAAAAAACACCAAACTTCAGAATTTTCCCCCTCTACCAATTTAGGGACGATACAATCTCGAGACAACGAATAAGTAAAGAAAATCTCTTTATTACAAAATACAAGCCACTTCTTAACGGGTCTACGACAAACAATTAATATACCTCAACTTTAGAATAAAAGAAAAAAAATATATATACACACACAAATACTACACTCCATAGAATCCATACTAATCAGCCCCTTCATAGCTATATTACACCCATTCATATTCTCCCTTCTCTGTTTTTTCTCTTCTTCTTCTTCCTCTTCTTCTTCATCATCATCGTTATCATCATCATCGGCATCATCATCATCGCAACCATCATCACCACCATCTTCTCCTTCTCCTCCTTCTTCTTCTTCTTCTCTTCATCATTCGTTATCATCATCATCGTCGTCATAATCATCACCACCATCACCATCATCGTCATCTTCTCCTTCTCCTTTCCTTCTTCTTCTTCTTATTCTTCTTCTTCTCTTCTTCTCCACCCCCTACCCCTTAAGTTTGTCACTAATGTTTTTTAGTATAACACCTACGCTAATTCTATAACAAGCCTGTCAATATAAATATCTCCTGAATTGAACTGAGACTGCCAGCCGCCACTGACCATTCAAATACGACCATCAGGGCACTCCCAGATTCTCCCACCCCCCTTTCCTCACCAGCCTTCCCTCTACTACCTTACCAAGAACTCACAACTACCTCGAACACACGTGCAAACAAGGGAGTCAGAGAAAGGCAGAATGCCACTTAAATCTGAACACTACTATAGAAATATTCTTTTAAAAAAACTTTTCTTCTAATTTTTCTAAATTTAATTATTTAATCGTTACAGTTGAAAAGGTCTCAAAATGACCGAAACCGGTACTGAAATGTTCACTATAAAATTCTTTTAGCATTTTCTATTTTTTACTTGTTTTTTCATATATATGAACTCGTGTGTTCCTTTTCACCCTTATACACATATCTATATATATATAATATATTATATTATATTATATGAATAAACTGAGACAAGAAAGTAAAACATTTAGAAGACGATTCAAAAAACGGCCTAGCAATTCGGCTGAATCAGCGAAATTGATGGATGATCCGGTCTTGACTGAAGATTGAAGGCTAGAATGTCCTGTCCGTGTTTTTGTATCGTCTCTAAATGTTTTACGTTCTTGTCCCAGTTGGTATTTTTCTACATATATATATATAGCGACGTTCGTACCTCGTTGGCCTTACGTAAGTATATATTATATATATATATATATATATATAATATATATATACATATGAAAATAATAATGCAATACGAGTGTATTACTTTCCAGTAAAAGATAGCCCATAAGGGTAAAATTATACATAAAAGGTAGATAAATGGTACAACAAGGCGCCAATACTTACTGTAAAATAACAATCGAAATAAATACAACGCTATTGTATAGCTTCACTGCGTGTATACCAGTAAATATTGGTGCTTTGTTGTACCATTTATCTACTTTATATATATAACATATGTATGTGTAATATAAATATATATATATATATATATATATATATATATATATATATATATATATATATATATATTATATATATATATATATATATAATATACACGAAGACAGATTTAGAAACAACAAGGCAATTGTTCTTTAGCGCTCAGGAAAAATGCAAAAACGTTTTGAGCCAGTGCTCTTCGGCAGAAAGGAAGTAGATGAAACAATTACCGGGAGAATGAAAAAGATGTTGAGTTCAGTGGTCCAACATGGTGAATGGTTGGAAATAAAGCGTGCGAATGCAACGGATATAATAATAAAGAGAGGGTTAATGAAGGGAGATAATTCCTTGTTATCTCTAGAAGAGAAGATGATGAAAATCTTACAGATTATATATGGTTAGACATATAATAATAGTTGCTGCACAAAGATCACTTCTACAAATTGTACACTCTCATAGATATAGTCTCTTTAATATTTTGGGTTATACATAAGGGTAGATTTATAGTATTTCCAGTTTTTTCTTATTATTATTAATATTATTTTTATTTATTTATCCATCTTATTATTACTGCTTCTAACGTTTTTTCAACTTTATATTAACACCGATTCATATAATTCATATATACTCTTTACTTTGTTGATTCAATCATTTGATTGGGGCCATGCTGCAGCACCGGCTTTAGTCAAACAGATCAACTCCAGGACTTATTCTTTGTAAGGTTAGTACTTATTATATCGGTATCTTTTGCCGAACCGCTAAATTACTGGGACACAAACACATCAACATCGGTTCTCAAGCGATGTTGAGTGGACAAACACAGACACACAAACATGCACTGACATATATATATATATATATATACACGTATATACGCATATACGACGGGCTTCTTTCAGTTTCTGTCTACCAAATCCACTCACAAGGCTTTGGTAGGCCCGAGTGCTACGCAATGGGACTGATCCCGGAACCATGTGGTTGGTAAGCAAGCTACTTACCACACAGCCACTTCTGCGCCTATGTTCTTGATTTTTATTTATAAAACGTATAAATTTTAAACACATACATATGTCGTATAATATACATGTTATTATAGGCAGGTATATGCATATATATATTATATATATATATATATATGTGTATATATATCTGCATATGTACACATGTGTTTATATACATATATACTCAGATCTTTTTATCTATATTCGTAGATTTTTTTCTGTTAAATACATCAGTATACTTATTCGTTGATTTGTATCAGCCATTTTAACTGCTAGCATGCTGGAGCAACACCTGTAGTGGAACAATGCTCTCAGGACTTACACTTTGTAAGCCTAATACTTATTCTATCTGCCACTTTTACCGAACCGTTAAGTTACGTGGACGTAGCACACCAACATCGGTTGTCAAGCGATGTTGGGGGAGGGGACACAGACACACAACCACACACATATACATAAACACACATAAGTACATATATAGGACGGCCACTTTTAGTTTCCGTCTACCAAATCCACTCATAAGGCTTTGGTCGGCCCGAAGCTATAGTAGAAGACACTTCCCCAAGGTGCCACGCAGTGGGACTGAACCCAGTACCATGCGGTTGGTAAGCTAGCTACTTAACACACAGCTACACCTGCGTCTATATGATTATAATTAAATTAATTTCTAATTTTTTGCCATGTTAGTTACATGTTAATATTACCATTCAAAACGATTGTATGCATGGAGTGACATTTAAAAAAAATTTTAACAATTTCTCTTCTCCATCTTTAATTGTTTGTTGAGTTTCTATAGGGTACGTTTTCTATAAATGATTATAACACATTTAATATTTGTAAGATTTTCATAATCGCGAAGTACTTATAACACTAAGCGACCAATGTAATATAAAGAATCCTTATGAGAAATCGACATTTGGATTCCCCCAATGTAAAGGGTAAATTAAAACTGAACCATTTCTACCCGCTTCAGTCACGAGACTGACCATGGGATTGCACCTTGAAAATTACCCTCCAAGGCATAAGTCCGGGCAAGGGTGTTTATGGAAGATCAGCAGTCGTTCATGGATACCGGCCTCCGCTCTCCACGCCATCAGTGTTATCCAAGGGGAAAGGCAAGGACTGATACAACTTGGCCCCTGTGACCTCGCAGCTAATTTCTACCGCTGAAGGAAATGTAGTAACGTGGAATAAAGTATCTTGCTCAAGAAAACAATACGCAGCTCAGTCCGGGATTTCGAACTCACCACCTCACGATCGTAAGCTCTACATTCTAACCACTGAGCCATGTGCTTTCACTATTATATATATATATATATATATATATATATATATATATTATATATATATATATATATATATATATATATCTATATATATATATATATAATATATATATATATATAATATATATATATATATATATATATATATGCATGTGTATGTATCTGCGTATATATACATATGTATGTGTATTTTTTACCATATGTATGTGTATCGTTTCCATGCGTACAAGTAACACAGGAAACATTATATATAGATACCAGGGTAGTAAGAAATTCATATAAGTACCAAGGATATAACAACCTTCTTATAATGTTAGAGATTTCAAGTTTAGTGAAATGTTGTTGTATTACATAGATAAATTGAAAAATGGATTTATATGCAAGTGTTATTTAAATCTTTATATTAGCGACATATGTTTCTAAGAAATCATTGGTATTATTCCGGAAATAATAAAATAATGTAAAACAATTCAATCTTCTAAGCAGTGGTAAAAAAGAGAAACAAAATGCATCGATAAGATATTTTAACCTAATGTTATTACTGTATATATGATGAAAGGAACGCTGGTAAGTCACTTTAAAAAATCGTTAAACGATATAATGTCAAAGGCAATTTATAGAAAGGGAAGTAACAGGAAGAAAGAAAGTAGCAGTAAACTAGAAGTGGAGAAATATAGTGCGATATGTGATTAGGAATAAGGATTTAATAGCTTTTGAGTGATTACTAAAAGAGCTAATATATATTAAATATATATATTTAGTGGAAATGAAATGCAAGAAGACTGTTAAAGGTCGAATGTTATAGACTGATAGAAATTACTTATAGGAACTAAAGGTATATTTTTTTCCAATGATTGCAACGGTACTCATGTTCTTTAAACGTATTTTCAAGAGGATTCTCTGAGAACAGGATGAAATACAGTTCATCGTTACAGAGGAAGCAAAGAGATTCACCTTTATCATAAGGAATATTCCATTCCAAATCAAATTGTTTACTTTGTTCCTTTTGAGACCAAATTAATTTACTAAGCCCAGTATTGTTGGACTTATATATATATATATGTCTAAATGAAGAGTAATGGTTAGATATTATTTCGGACAACTGTGATGAAGAACTAAGTATATATAAAAAAAAATTAAAACGGCCGTACCGGAAGAAAATTTAGATTGATAAACAGAATTTCTAGTCTTAGAATTACTACTAAGGAAACGAATGGAATTGGAATTTATATCCAAAGTACTAATATTTTTGTTATTATTGTTCAAAGGAGGGTTAATGTTAATAATATCAATGTTATTGTTTTCATTAAGTGAATTTACATTTAACAACTTATTGTTATGCGAAGATATGATTTCTAAAAGGTTTTTGGAATAATCTATTCTGATTCGGTGTAGATTGATAATGGAATTCTATCTTGAATCTTTTAGGAAATTCTTATCTATAGCTTCACGAAACTGATAAGGGAGATTGGAGTTAATCTGTTTAACATGTGGAATTATCAATGAAACTGTTTTGCTAAGACGTACCTTGTTAATAGAGGAATTATCTTTAAAATTCCTAGATGTACTTTTATAACGAAAAAGGGTCTTAAAGAACGGTTATCTCCTTTTCGCTGCAAAATCACATTTCTCGATTTAGTGTTGTTATTCGAGCTAAAATGTAAATTTGTCTTAAACTTATGACTTGATTTCACGTCCCGATTAATAGAGGTAGGATTAATATCAATAGAGTTAATATAGATAATTCTTTTCTTTATAGTCTGTTTTAAGTAAGGCAGCGTTACAAATTCTGCCTTTATCCTTTTAATAGCTTTTGAGTGATTACAAAAAGAGCTAATATATATTAAATTAGTTGAAGGTTTATTGTATGGGAAATATAAATTATTATGTAAGTCAAGGATAATATCCAAATAGTTGGCTTTAGTTATATCACCGACGATAAAAATTTGCAAACGGTCTCCCTTCATCGAAAACCGGTGATTCCCGTACGCCGAAGACAGGCAAATACCTAGAAACTGCAGTCCATGCGTATCACTTAGGTTGACGAGAGAGGGATGACCTCCCTTTGCAAGTACCATAAGGGCACAGAAAGTCTGCATAAAGCCAGCTGGAGACGATGATCTCCTGGGGCTAAAAGCTACAGTAACACCCACTCTTAGTGGTTAGCCATATTGAGATGGCTAGTATACTTTACGTAATAATATTGTTGTTACTGATAAACATAGTAGTGCATGTACGTTCTAATATATTTATATACGTATATGGCGCATGGTATATCCAATGTTTAATATCCATGTTTCGGAAAAAAACCAATCTGTATGTAACGATTTGTAATTTTTGGTTTGAAGCATTTTCAAGGTAGAGTAGATAATAATCAGGGTATATACCTCCATTGATGTTTGAGAATTGGTCAGCCATCCCATAAAGGGTATATATTGACCAAATCAGCGATTTGTGATGAATCAAAACTTAAAATCGTGACATGAAAACCGTCGGGCGTATATTTACGGATCCACAGCTTGTTAACAAATTTAATAATAGATTTTCTAACATGACATTAATTTCAACCTTGATGAGACCTGCTTTGCTGTGTGCGAGCCAGAGTGCCTAGTTGAAAACATTTAGGTTAATGTAGCAATAGTAACTAGAAATGTCGAACAGGATAAACTTAGTACAATTCTTGTTATTAATAGCATTAAACCAGTCGACCACTTGGAATGAATTAGACCATAAATTAAGCTTTAATTTTTTTAACTAATGTAGGAATAAATTTATCTAGAATATTTTTGCTAAGTACACCGATACCAGAGCTGGGCTGAGTTATTAAAAAATAATTTGGTTGTGATCTTTAAAAATAAAACGAGATTTTTTTTAACGGTAAGTCATATTTCTCTATAATTTTCTTAGTTGGCATTCCTGATTGCACTTTTACCAGTAATCCTATAATTCTTTTGTATTTCTTTTCTAAGCAATTCTAGGTAGTAATCCTTGAGAACCAGTATAAGTTTCCTGTTTTATCCGATTGAACCAGTATCCCATCTATGTTATGAATTTCTTTGGTGATATTGTGAAGATACCTCAGCTGTTTATTCCTTAAGGGTGAACGTTGGAATTTCACATTCTTCTCGATGGAATTGTTTTTAGATTTACACAATTTCATGAATTCGGAAGTTAGATCGTTCGAGAGTTCTTTAATGTCTTTATTGTCGAAGAAGAAAGCAAGCGATTAATATGGTTAATAAAGGCGTTTGTCTTACTAATGAGCTGCTTTAGGAAAACCTTCTTTGGGAGGAATGGGTTCATCCTAAAGAGATGCATTTATATCAAATAACTTCATGTGTTTACTATTTTCTTTGCAGGTTATGAAATAATACCAATATTTTCTTCTAAACATACATGGGAAGTATACAGATTTTAATAATACTTGTGTTTAACACCATATATATATATTATATATATATATATATAATATATATATATATATATATATATATATATATAATAGATTATATATATATAAGTGTACTCTCACCCATCCGCACGGATGTGTAAGTGTATCTCCGGTGTATATGTTGAGGCTTATATGTAGCGTTGTGGAGGCGAATGTCGTTGAAATTGTGAATGAATGGGTGGAGTTGGGATTGTAACCGGGTGGTGGACTAGCGTTGCTTGGAATTGGGAATTGATTAGTGTGGTAGTGAGGTAGGCATCGGGAATAGGTTGGGTTGCTGTAGGCTGTTTTTTAGAGCTGCTAGGGTGAGCTAAAGCTCATAATGTATATAATGATTTTTCATGGTAGTTTTTTAAAGAATCCATTCATATAAATTTTTTTACGTAGTGTTGGTTTGCTACGTGGATAGAATTTAATTTCACTTCATTATTTGAAATTGACTTGTAGTATGTATTTTATTTATCCTTATGTCATATTGTTATTTTGATATTCTGGTTAATTACGATGTATTTAATATTGTTTTCATAGGAGTGTTTATGTATATGAGATTGTGTGTGAGTTTTTAGTTGTATATTTCATTTATCTGTATGAGTGTGGGTGTGTAAATATTGTTGTATATATCGAGTTTAGTGAGTATATATATGAGTATATGTGAGGGAGTATATGTATCTGTTGTGTGTGTGTGTTTTTTGTGTGTGTGTGTGTTTGTGTGTGAATGTGTATATGGGCTTGTTATTTAGGTTTTGGAATGTATGTGTTAATTTGTCTGTGTGGGGAGGGAGTGGGTTTTGGTGTATATTGAGGTTTATAAATTAGGATAGGTATGTGTATAAGTCGGGGTCTGTGGTTTACGAGTGTGTATTTGTGTGTGAATGTTAGGTTTAGGGGGATTACTATATAGGTTTGTTATAGAGTTTAGCAAAGGGAGATTTATCGTTATATGTTTTTATGAGTTTTGGTTTATCATGTTATTTTAGGGAATTCGTGGTAATTTGTCTATTTTCGATGTTGGTTGTTTTATTACATTGTTTCATTCATAATTTTTGAGTGGTGTTCGTTTTGCCACGTGAATAACCGGGTGGTGGACTAGCGTTGCTTGGAATTGTGAATGGAATAGTGTAGTAGTGAGGTAGGCATAGAGAATGGGTTTCGGTTACTGCAAGTTGTTTGTTAGAGCTGCTAAGGTGAGCTAAAGCTCATAGATGTATATAATGATTTTTCATGGTAGTTTTTTAAAGAATCCATTCATAATAAATTTTTTTAAGTAGTGTTGGTTTGCCACGTGGATATAGTTTTTAGTTGCATTTTTCTATTTCTCCATTCATAATTTAAATGACGTTTACTTTCCATGGCGCGTATTCTTCTTTTACATAAGTTTTTTCTATGGTAACGTAATTTTGGTTTGATTTTTTTAACGGCTAAGAATTTAATTTCACTTCATAATTTGACACTGAATTGTAAGTATGTATTTTATTTATCCTTATGTCATATTGTTATTTTGATATTCTGGTTAATTACGATGTATTTAATGTTGTTTTCATAGGTGTGTTTATGTATATGAGATTGTGTGCGAGTTTTTAGTTGTATTTTTATTTATCTGTATGAGTGTGGGTGTGTAAATATTGTTGTATATATCGAGTTTAGTGAGTATGTATATGCGTATATGTGAGGGAGTATATGTATCTGTTGTGTGTGTGTGTTTTGCGTGTGTGTGTGTTTGTGTGTGAATGTGTATATGGGTTTGTTATTTAGGTTTTGGGATGTATGTGTTAAATTGTCTGTGTGGGAGGAGTGGGTTTTGGTGTATATTGAGGTTTATAAGTTAGTATAGGTATGTGTATAAGTCGTGGGTCTGTGGTTTACGAGTGTGTATTTGTGTGTGAATGTTTAGGTTAGGGAGATTGCTATATAGGTTTGTTATAGAGTTTAGCAAAGGGAGATTTATCGTTATATGTTTTTAGGAGTTTTGGTTTATCATGGTTTTTTTTTAGGGAATTCGTGGTAATTTGTCTATTTTCGATGTTGGTTGTTTTATTACATTGTTTCATTAATAATTTTTGAGTGGTGTTCGTTTTGCCACGTGAATAACCGGGAGGTGGACTAGCGTTGTTTGGAATTGTGAATGGAATAGTGTAGTAGTGAGGTAGGCATAGAGAATGGGTTTGGGTTACTGCAAGTTGTTTTTTTACATAAGTTATTTCTATGGTAACGTAATTTTGGTTTGATTTTTTTAACGGCTAAGAATTTAATTTCACTTCATAATTTGACACTGAATTGTAAGTATGTATTTTATTTACCTTTATGTCATATTGTTATTTTTGATATTCTGGTTAATTACGATGTATTTAATGTTGTTTTCATAGGAGTGTTTATGTATATGAGATTGTGTGCGAGTTTTTAGTTGTATAATTTATTTATCTGTATGAGTGTGGGTGTGTAATATTGTTGTATATATCGAGTTTAGTGAGTATGTATATGCGTATATGTGAGGGAGTATATGTATCTGTTGTGTGTGTGTGTTTTGCGTGTGTGTGTGTTTGTGTGTGAATGTGTATATGGGTTTGTTATTTAGGTTTTGGGATGTATGAGTTAATTTGTCTGTGTGGGAGGAGTGGGTTTTGGTGTATATGGAGGTTTATAAGTTAGTTTAGGTATGTGTATAAGTCGTGGGTCTGTGGTTTACGTGTGTTTTTGTGTGTGAATGTTTAGGTTAGGGGGATTACTATATAGGTTTGTTATAGAGTTTAGCAAAGGGAGATTTTATCGTTATATGTTTTTTAAGAGTTTTGGTTTATCATGGTTTTTTTTAGGGAATTCGTAGTAATTTGTCTATTTTCGATGTTGGTTGTTTTATTATATTGTTTCATTCATAATTTTTGAGTGGTGTTCGTTTTGCCACGTGAATTTTATTTTTAATTCCATTTATTCCATTTTCCATTCATTAATTTAGAGATGTTCGTTTCCAGAGCGGTTATACTTTTTATATATATGTTAAGTTCCTTGGTAAAGTAATTTTGTTTGGTGTATATGTTGAGGCTTATATGTACTTGTGGGTGTGTGTGAGTGGGGTGGGAGTTTGTATTTGTTATGGGTGTGTGGTTTACGAGTGGTTTTGTGTGTGAATGTATAGGTTAAAGGAATTGCTATATAAGTATGTTTTAGTGTTTAGTAAAGGGAGGTTTTATCATTTCTGTTTTGTGAGTTTTAGCTTATCATGGTAGTTTTATAAAAGAATCCATTCATAATTTTTGTGTTTATTTGTCTGTGTGGGGTTGAGTGGGTTTTTGGAGTATATGTTGAGGTTTATATGTATGTATTGGTATGTGTAAGTGGTGTGGGTATTTGTATATGTCGTGGGTGTGTGGTTTACGTGTGTGTATTTGTGTGTGAATGTTTAGGTTAGGGGGATTGCTATATAGGTTTGTTATAGAGTTTAGTAAAGGGAGATTTTATCATTATATGTTTTTATGAGTTTTGGTTATCATGGTAGGTTTGATAAGGAATTTGTAGTAATTTGTGTCTATTTCCGATGTCTGTTGTTTTATTGCATTGTTTCATTCATATTTTTAAGTAGTGTTCGTTTTACCAAGTGAATATAATTTTTAATTCCATTTATTCCATTTCTCCGTTCATAGTTTTGAGTGATGTCCGTTTTCTAGAGCGTGAATGTGGGTTTGTATGTGTGTGTGTGTGGGAGTATGAATAAGTATTGTGTTGAAGTATTTAGCTATTTTATTTATTTATAGTTGCCTAGACATTTTTATGTGTATGTATAGGGATATATATATAGGTGTGTGATTTAGTGTATGTAGTTAGATATGGTTATATATAATTAGGTATATGTGTATGGGTTATATATAGTTTATTATTATATTTATTTATTTTTTTTGTTTTGTTTTATATTTTATATTTTATATTTTATATTTTATATTTAATTGTTGATAGGTTTTTTTAGTTTATATATTGTTATATATTGATTATATATGTATTATAGATAGGTTATATATGGATTATATACTTATATTTTTTCATTCATACTTTAATTATTTTAAAATTATTATTTTTATATTTTAAAATATTGATTTTTTAGAATGGAAGTCCACCTGAAGATTGTCGATCAAGACAAGAAACGATTGTAGTGGCGGTTTTTTTGACTATTTATTAAAATTTTATGTATTGATTAAGTCTTTCCTTGTTTGTTTTGCAAAATAGTGGTTTTGTCTCTAATAATATTTTATATATATATATATATATATATATAAGTGGAAAAACAAATTCAGTTTGTTCGTCAACTTGTGAAATTATAATGGATTATTTATTCAATTTACAAATGAGAATATCAAAACCATACAAAATATTATATAAATCAATAGATAAGATTATAATACAAATACAGATTTTAAAATTCATATAATAAATTAATGAAATCCTAAAATTATTTCTTACAGCTGTTTCAGCCTATGGTCAAAAGTGAATCTAATTTTCGTTGCCTATAGATGTCAACATACTAAGGTTGTAGGCATTTAAAAATGTAATACTTATATGTTAAACGAACCATAGGCTTCGTCAGCGGTTATAATTAACTTTAAAAAATATTAATAATAATATTAATATACTAAATATGATGCACGTATTACTTAATATATAAAAACAAACAATAAACAAATATCCAAATACACACACACATATATATATATACATATAAAAATACATATATACATACACATACATACATAAGCAAAGCATATATACTATTCACAGGCACAAAGTACATTAATGAACACCATTAAACAATATATTACATTGGATATACAATGCGTCATATACGTATATAAATATATTAGAACGTACATGCACTACTATGTTTATCAGTAACAACAATATTATTACGTAAAGTATACTAGCCATCTCAATATGGCTAACCACTAAGAGTGGGTGTTACTGTAGATTTTAGCCCCAGGAGATCGTCGTCTCCAGCTGGCTTTATGCAGACTTT
This sequence comes from Octopus sinensis, assembly GCF_006345805.1. NCBI lineage: Eukaryota > Metazoa > Mollusca > Cephalopoda > Octopoda > Octopodidae > Octopus > Octopus sinensis. The sequence goes on along the minus strand of NC_043008.1, from coordinate 28,276,786 downwards.
CTGTGCCCTTATGGTATTTGCAAAGGGAGGTCATCCTTCTCTCGTCAACCTATGTGATACGCACGGACTGCAGTTTCTAGGTATTTGCCTGTCTTCGGCGTACGGGAATCACCGGTTTTCGATGAAGGGAGACCGTTTACTAATACTTATTTATTGTTTTTCCAGTAACTTCCGTCACTGATTTCGAAAAACTGTCTACAGTAACACGAGAGAGGGATGACCTCCCTTTGCAAATACCATAAGGGCAGAGAAAATGTGTCTACAGCGAGCTGTAGACGATGTTCTCCTGGGGCTAAGAGCTACAGTAACACCCACCCTTAGTGGTTAGCCATATTGAGATGGCTAGTATACCTTAACAATATTATTGTATTAATAATAATCTTCAACAGGTCATACATACTATAGTAATGTCTACTAACATATCAAAAATTCACGATGCAAGATTCAATATATATATATTCATACAAATACATATATATATACATGCTCATACAAAATTCTATGCGTGTAAGCATATAAATGAGACAATCAGAATATAGTTCTCTATTTATACATCCACGTAAAGCAAACAAATTCAATTTTAAAATCCAAAAGAGTAATTCCAAACTTTTTGTCAAAGCTGAATTTTACCCACAAAATTTATGCTTCTGTTTTATGTATATTAAAGATTTTAAAATATATTGGGTGTTAGGGAGCGGTCATTGTAAATCATAAGCTAGTTCCAATTTGTTAATTCATTTGAACTTATCCGCTTGATCTGTTGTAAACAATAGAAGGTCTGATTATTAGTTAAATAAATCATATTACACTTACTCTCTTTTACTCTTTTACTTGTTTTAGTCATTTGACTGCGGCCATGCTGGAGCAACGTCTTTTAATCGAGTAAATCGACCCCAGGACTTATTCTTTGTAAGCCTAGTACTTATTCTATCAGTCTCTTTTGCTGAACCGCTACGTTACGGTTGTCAAGCAATGGTGGGGGGGGGGAAACACAGACACACAAACATATACATACATATATATATATATACATATAAACGACGGGCTTCTTCCAGTTTCCATCTACCAAATCCACCCACAAGGCTTTGGTCGGCCCGAGGCTATAGTAGAAGACACTTACCCAAGGTGCCACGCAGTAGGACTGAACCCGGAACCATGTAGTTGGTAAGCAAGCTACTTACCACACCACCACTCCTGCGCCTATTAGTTTATCTAAACTAAATAAGTGGTTGTACAAAAGACCATTCATTTCTATGTTAAGACTTGGATAGATATTTACATAAATAGACATTTATAACTCCAATCATACTTTATACCATCGAAATGCATATGTACTCACATACATAGCTACTCATACGTTAACAAATATACATACGTTGCACACCGTAAACGTACATCCAATGAAGTACATATAAATATACGTATGCATCAATTCCGATATATACAAGCATACTTGCATCCATGTGAATGTACATAATCTTGCATAACGTCAATACATATATAAACACAGTCCCTCTTACAATCCAAATATACGGACACATGTACACTTTGAAACAAGGCAAAAAGTACTTTTGGTTTCCCAGTGTGAAATGAAAGTCATTTTTTCCATACAAAGAATGAAATTTAATCAATAATATATCTTCCATTTCGTTTGATGATATGTTGCCATCTTTCTGGTTGCTTCATGATCCCCTGCTTATAGAACTTCTTGGCATTATCAGTCAAAATCTGAAGCAATTGCGACTTCAGGTTATCATTTGTATTGAAAGTTTTAACATTCAAAGAATTTTGCAAACTTCGAAATAAACGGTAATTTGGTGGCGCAATGTCAGGGCTATATGGTGAAAGTGACATCACTTCCCAACCAAATTCCAATAATTTTCACTAGTTAGCAGAGACGTGTGGCGTCTAACGTTGCTATGAAGGAACATGATTCATTTACGATTTGCCAATTCTCGCTGTTTTGCTGTTATTGCTTCCTCCGGGTTTATTTGTTGTTGACGGTAAATATCTGAAATGATCGCTTGGTTTCTTGGAAGCAGCTCATAATACACTCCTTTGTAATCCCAATAAACTGACAGCATGACCATTTCTTGATGCAATTCAGCTTTCGATGAGGTTTGTGCTAGTTCATTACGCTTGGACCATGATCGTTTTCGACTGATGTTATTGTAGACAATCCAGATCTCATCACCAGTGATGATTCGTTAAAAAAAAGGTCGACTTCATTCCGTTTGAGATGCATATCACAAATATTGATTTGTTCTGTTAATTTAATCTATTTCAATTGATGTCGAACCCAAATATCTTGCTTCAGAATGAGCCCAAGATATTTTAAGTGATTTTCGGTGATTTTCAGTTGCTACATATGATATATTTCATCTCTCTGCAATCTCTTGGAGAGTTATATGACAGTAAGCTTCACTTATGGCTTTGATTCGGCTATCAGCAACTTCAGTAGGTCGGCCAGTACGCTGGTCAACTTTGAGTGAAAAATCCCCAGAAGGGAATTTTTAAAACCATTTCTGATATGTGCGTTCTGTTAAGCAATCAATACCATAATCTTCACATATCTCTTGAGCTTCAGCAGCTTTCTTGCCTTTACCGAAATAAAAAAAAGCAAAATATGGAGAAAATATTCGATTTTACAGTCCATATTAAAATTGCCACTTAACTAACTGCTGTCAACCAAATTACGCGTAATTTGCTTTTTTAGTAACATAAAAGTAACAGCTGTCAAATGTTAAAAAGGAAAAAAATCATAACATTGGTAAAAATCAACAGAATAACTCGTAATTATATTGTTGGAAAAACTAAATTACTGTCTTGCCAAATCTGTAGATATATACAAGATTGGCCAAAAGTCGTCCGACAGTAAGTCAAAATTCCATAAATACATATCTGTAATTACGTATTGACTCGAATGGAAAAATATGTCGCTCAAGAAGGACTTCAGTTTCAACAATTTTCATGACGTTTCATATTTAGATGCTATTTTTAAATTCACTCAATTGTTAAACGTAAATAATTCTTGGAATTAAATGGTTTTGATTTACTGTCAGGTAACTTATGGCCAACCATATATATATATATATATATATATATATATACATATACATACATAATATATCTAATGTCTATCTATCTCTCTATCAAGCATTCTATCTCTCTCTCTCTCTCTCTCTCTCTCTCTATACATATATATATATATATTATATATTGAAACAACATATAAACATGCAATTTTAGGGAAGTGCATTGTCGAAATAGGGTGAAATTTAAGGCATACAACAGATTTACGAAGATGAGAGTTAGAGTAGAAATTTAACTATGTATGTGACTGATATAGAATACAGCACGCTTTGTGCTTATTTTAGGTGTTATAAATGATTATCGGTTGGACAGGTCGTGACATTTGAAAACTCGTAATATTTAAAAATATATATGTACTTCAGTTCCAATGTTTATTTTCAACCATTAATTACAAGGTTCAATAATGCGTGTGACTCATCGTGTTTAGGAACAATGTTCTATAATTTAAGCAATCGTAAAGAGCATAGGCATTTGAAAATGTGTCTTTTTTCTTGGCTGAACTTCAATCGTATGTGTTTGAATTAAATCAGTATCTTTTTTCTGTGATCTATGTATAAATATCGTGGATATTAAATAAGTATAATTTTTCTTCTAGTCAACCTTTTGATGTTTTGTTAGCTTCACAAAATAAACATAAAGTAAAGTTGGCATCCATTGGTTTTTAGTTTTCTCATTTGGCGCGTACATGATTTTTACTTGTTAAATTTCCATTCCAAATCTAGTGTTGTTTACATTGTTATTACCTTTTCTACTTAATCATCGTAATATTCACCAACATCAATTTCACTTAAGAAAATGGTAGAATAATTTTATTCAGCACAAATATTATTATGCAAATCAATATAAATAATTTTCATTTTTATTAACATAACTCTCTCTGGTTGTAGTCCAAAGGTTATATTGTCCCATCGTTTTCTTAATGACTCGAATGAATTCTTTATAACGTATCGTGTATGCATGCATATATGTTTCCGATTCCTTGCAAAATATGATAATCACTGAATAGCAGAGAAAATCTGGTGTAATGACGAATATCATTCGTATCATCCAATTATTGTCGTCCTTCATATATATGTATATTTCTTTTCCTATAATCATCTTGATAAGTGTAAAGAAAGCCTGTGGGACATATATTAAAAATTCTTATCTACATATACATCGTTTTTTTATCTTTAACTTCTATATGCGACAAATAAGCGGAATGCTTTAACCAAGCGTAGCTGTGTTACGTTTTATTAAATTCTATCAAAGCAAACAATGTAGGAGAATTTAAAGGGCTTAAGTTGGTAGTTCTTCATCCAGTTACACATGAACCACCATCAAAATTATTGTTATTATGGAAACATTGCATTTATTATCTATAGATTTAAGATAAATTTTATAATCATAGAATATCTTTTCTAAAATTAACGTGGAAACTGTGATATCCAATACAGGCAACATAAATACAGAAGCGCTACAAATACAAGGAGACTTAATGGGTAAAATCTAAATTGACGTATTAACAACAAAATTTAATTAAATTTTTGAAGGAGAAATAACCGATGTTTTTGATATATAAAGAGATGACATAAATTCTACAGAATACGACCTACTGGAATACTTATATTTTTATTGGTTTCTAACTTTTTGCACAAGGCCAGAAAATTCGCAGTGTAGGTAAAACGTGGTTGGGATACCATTCGTTCATTTGATTGCAATTAATAGATTAACTATAAATAACTTTCGACACCGAACAGCGTGTTTGCTGCTAACCGGGCTTCAAATAATCAACGACACAGACATAGAGATATATTTATACATACATGTACATTAAAAATAATAAACATCCCAACCACTCACAAATCAATCTCTTCTACACACGCAAGTAAAAAAATTCAATTTGTTCCAACTCGCTCATATATATGTATATATGTATGTATATATATATATTATATATATATATATATATATATATATATATATATATATATATATATATATATATGTATATATATATATATATCGATATGTGTGTGTGTGTATATGTATATATATATATATGTATGTGTTTGTGTGTTTGTATGTATATATATAATATATATATATATATATATATGTATATATATATATATTATATATATATATATATATATAATATATATATATATATATATATATATATATATATATATATATATAACAAATCAAAAAAGGAAAATACGCACACTTACATAGTTTTAATATAATTTTTAATATATCGACCGGTTTTCCTATCGCTATTCATGATATTATATATATTTTACTTACTTGAATATATATTTTTTTCTTAAGAAAAAATTTTGTCCATGTTGTGTGTAATGAAATTCACGAGTGAATGACATCACAAGTACATATATAAAGGGAGGTAATTGGCTGTCGTTATTGTTATTGTTGTGGGTAAGGGACATATCTGTTCAGCTTTCGGTAATGAGAGGGGAATATATATGTTTACAGACAGAGACAAGTTTGAAAAACCGTGTTTAGTGAGGGGATTTATGTACAGTGATGTAATCGTGAATTAAAATATGTAAAAAGATAAAAGTTGTTTATGCGTGCATATTAAGACGTGTTTTGTATTTTTCAATGAAAAAAATGTCTTTATTTAAACATTCTAGTCGATAGATTGTGTCTTTGCACTGGTAGAAAAGGAAGACTGTGAAAATCTGTTTAAATTTATCTGTACATTTTTCTTTATGTTCACTGAGAGGAATTTGTCTGTATTGCGGGAAACGGATTTGCTTCTTTATGTAGATTGGGTTTCTTTCTCAAGGTCATACTCGTTTGTCCAATATAGTTGTGTCCGCAACCCGAGCAGGTTATTACATAAATTAGGTTCTCAGAGGCACAAGTGAAACTAGCTTTAATTGTGAACCTCTGCCCTTATTTGAAAAGGAAATCCGAGCCTTCAAGCAGGTTGGGGCCGGTTCCACAATTTGGGAGTCCACATTTTTCAACCCTTGGTTTCGTAGTTGTTTTGTAAAGCATTTGTTTGTAGTCTCTTTAGCGATTTGCCTTGTTATTTCTTTGCATTTGATGAGTTTATGTGTCTTCAGGATGTCGTTCAGTTTGGGATTTCTTGTTCTGAAATCAAGAGTTTGCACAATAGTGCTAAATGCCTCACTGTTTCTGAGTATATATATATATATATATATTTATATATATACATACATACAAACATGTATGTTTGTACTTAATCACATACATACATGAATGTATGTGCATGCATGTATTCAATTGGACTTGTGTGAATGTGTGTTTACATAGTTGTCACTATATATTTATATATGTGTTCTTATATGTGTATTTACTGCTTACATACTTTATATACACATGTATACGTAATTTTAACTTATGAACATTCGTTACGTATAGTCAGACTTTTTTCTTTTTTCTTTTTTTCTTTCTTCCTTTCTTTCGTTATTTTTTCTCTCCCTATTCGTTACTTGTATAGAGGCCTGTAACTTTAGGCCCTCTCCCCCGTCTTACTCACGTCTTTAGCTTTCTGTTGCTTACAAGATCGTTACCTTTTCGTTTCTTCCCCCTCCCTAGGTTTTACTTATAGTCTATATGTATACACCAAGTGATTTTTGCATGCGAGCAAGATTGCGTATACATATGTGTACATGTATTTGCGTGTATATTTTCGTTTTGTATTTATATGTCTGTATATGTATGTGGTCTGCGCACATCTATCTGTGTATTTTGATGCATACATGTATATTGATTGTTTAGTATGAGTATGTACTGTTGTGAAATATTTTGATATATTTTAATTTGAATTTTTATGTATTAATTTTATTAATCGAATTATATTTTCTACCTTATGAAAATATGTATTTGAATCAAATCTTCGATTTACGATTTTTCCTCGATTTTTATAAGTTTATATTGAACTCTTTTATTTGTTTTGTTTATTTTCCTTTATCGCTCGTATATAACCATTATTTGAAAGGACCAATCAAACAAATCCATTTTTAAAGGTGTATCGTTTATACTATTCTTGATAGAATTGTCATATCGGTTCTATTTTAACAAAACTGTCCGTCGAACGGGAACGTGGAACTCCGAGTAACAGCTTTTGTTAAATTTCTGATGATTTTAAATAAAGTATATATATATATATATAGATATTTTACAAAGAAATTATAATTATATATATAACTAGTAGTATCACCCAGTGTTGCTTGGGTTTGTTTCAACCCTTTAGAATTGGAATTTTTGAAAGGTAAACATTTTGCATTATGCAACTTGTTATTCTCTTCAAGTGAATATTTCTCCAGTTGAAATACACCGAAAAATGGTGACGCAGCAGTCAAAAATCTTAAAAAATAGGGATTTTCATAGAAAAAGAGCACCTCTTTGATGTAAATACTTTTTGGTGTTAACATGCTCCGATTTGAATTTTATCTGCTACAGAATGAAGAACAAGTCTTCTTCTATCATACTCTCAATTTTGGTCAACTTGCGCTGTACGGTCTCGAATGAGATATTTGCTACACACTACTTCCCATCTTTAATAATGAAACTTGGTAGATCCAAAAGTTAAACACACAGACACACACACAGATACACACACAGACACACAAGTTGAGTTTTATATATATAGATTTCTCAACGGGGATTTCAGGGGAGAGTTTCAGGGAGTCGCTGGCGATGTATCGTAATGATCAAAATTCTGGCCTGCTAAAATTTGGTTAAAGTGATTCAAACTGCAGACTCAAGGCAAAATGGTCACATTTATTTCAAAAGCGTTGAAAATGTTATGAAACCAATTGGTATGTGTTCAAAAAGTCCAAACGATTAATACGAAAAAACCCTCCAGGCTACATCCCGAAAATTCATTTCTTTGCCGAATTTCTACAATGTTTACGGCGATTCGTTTTTATATCTCGACTTTTTATTTTTCATGCAATTTACGCATGCTTGCACGCGTGGTGAACACAGTTCACGTCTAACAGCTGACTGAGTAAAGTTCCCTATTCAATTCATGGGATAAGGCCTAAACAAACACATTATCGATTTTTGCACTTGCGAGATGAATTTCGGAACAGAAATAGCGCAGTTCAATTTCCATTCGCCCACACTTTAGGTGACCCATTTTTTGTGGTTCTACGATTTGTTGGCTAGGAAGAGATGTGCCGGGAATTTAAACACACAGACACACACACAGATACACACACAGACACACAAGTTGAGTTTCATATATATATATAGATTGCAACAAGTGATTGGCTATATGTCTCTCCCCGCGCAAGAAAAATAGACGCCTAAAGACGCTATTATCACCTTAAAAACTCCGAAAAATAAAACACGGGCTGTAGTCAGGCAAAAGAAAGATAATGAATTAAACTTTTGGTTAACCGTATAGAAGATCCTATTTCAAACTTAAGGTAAAAATATTATGCTAATTCCTCTCATCATGAATAATATTCCATAGCACATATTGACGAGTATCTACACATACATATACGAGTAGCGACTTCGAACAGCAATATATATATGTACACACTAGTAGAAGTATCCAGTAAAGTAGAATTCTCATCTCTCTTTTCATCTACTTGTAGTATATATATAAAAAAGAAACTCTGCTGTTAATGCTATTTTGATAAAGGTGTAAATGCTTCAAATATTAATTATAATAAATGTTAAAAATCATTAATGATTTTACTAAGGGTTCAGCGAGGTAATATAACCCTTATAGGTAAATGTCACAAATATTTTAATAATTATATACATAATTGTAGCAAGGTATTGACTATAGATCTCTCCACGCGCTTGAAAAATAGACGCCTAAAGACGCTATTACCACCTTAAAAACTCCGAAAAATAAGAGAGGAATATAGGTAGATAGATAGATAGATAAATGAATGAAATAGGATAAGAGGCATTCAGGAATGTCGGTGAATTGTGTTACCTTTCTAGAAAAGGGAACTCCTCTGTTTAGCTGCAATTCACACGTGACAGAAAACTCGAGCATGAGTATATATCTTTGTAACAACAATGTAATAACGCTAATGAGCTGAGTGCCAATATTGCAATTTTTCAAAATTCCGATCAATTTTGTAGCGCTAAATTTCATTACTTTCACTGGAATTCGATAATTATTTAGCAGGATAGAGATTGCATAGAAATATCTCATGAAATATTACGTTATAAAACGATGCATATCGACATTTTCTTCCGAAGTTGATGTTACTTAAATATAAGTGCAACTACTCTGCACATGTTTTATTTTTTCAGACATTGTGTTTAATTATTGCTCTTTCGCTTCAAAATATATTTATACTTTAATTCTCTTAAAAATACTTGGTCGTTTATTCCAGTTGTAATAAAGTCGTAATTCCATACTTGCTGCAGTTCAATTAAAATAGTTTTCATCATTTTAATAACACATCAAAAGTGGTGCTATGAAATACAAAATAATAACCTTGTCTCACCACCTTAAGATGCAGCTCGATAGACAAAAGACATTTTTAAAAGAAGTGAAGATGAGGAAAACTGCATGATAATATTTATTTCTGAATATTGTGTTCTAAAGAAGGCGGGAGCTGGCAGAAACGTTAGCACGCCTGGCAAAACGCATTGCCGTATTTCGTCTGCCGTTACGTCCTGAGTATAAATTCCGCCGAGGTCGACTTTGCCTTTCATCCTTTCGGCGTCGATAAATTAAGTAACAGTTACGCACTGGGGTCGATGTAATCGACTTAATCCCTTTGTCTATCCTTGTATGTTTGTCTTCTCTGTTTTAGCCCCTTGTGGATAGTAAAGAAATAGGTATTTCGTCTGCCGCTACGTTCTGAGTTCAAATTCCGCCGAGGTTGACTTTGCGTTTCATCCTCTCGGGGTCGATAAATTAATACCAGTTACGCACTGGAGTCGATGTCATCGACTTAATCCCTTTCTCTGTCCTTGTTTGGTCCCTCTATGTTTAACCCCTTGTGAGCAATAAAAAAATAAGAAACGTTAGCACGCCGGGCGAAATGATTAGTAGTATTTCGTCAGTCTTTGAATTCTGAGTTCGAATGCCACCGAGGTCGGCATTTGCATTTATCTTTCGGGGGGGGGGGGGGGTAGATAAATTAAGTACCAGTTGCGTACTGAGGGCGATCTAATCGACTGGTGTCGCCCCCTACATTTCGGGTTTTGTGTCTGAAGTAGAAAATAACATTGTGTCCAAACGTCAATGCTTTAACATATTTTTTCTATATGAAATTGCATTAATCTTAGGCGACAGACTGACGACATTTTCTCTTCCTTTTTGATTATTCTCGTTACATATCTTGCCGTCGAAATATATTAAGAATTGATATGAACGTACCTCCTGCGTATAAATAATTGCCAATCATTCGTTGAGTTTAGCAGAGATCCACCCTTTACGATAATTAGAGCGTCTAATCCGGTGGGATGTTACATTCTTCCATAAGAGTAACAAAACTGCCTTAGAAATGTTTACATATTTTGTATGTACATATATTTTTCTTAATTAGATGATAAATTAATATACCTGTTCTGTTATTACATTATATTCTATCAACTAGCAATCCTACACATAATTTGGAACAGTTCCCTTGTAAACACACATACTACTAGATATATATTTAATAAGGATAATTTTACATGTATACTATTTCTTATTCGTTTATGTGCGAATTATTTTATTACATAACATGTTATATACCTGCAAGATAAACAGACATATCGTCGTGAGTTCTGACAAACAAAGAGTATTTGTGGGTTAGTAATACTAGAGGACCGAAAAAATCTACAAGTGATCGCAATAACGCTACTTACTAACTTTTACAGTATGTCATCCTTAACTACATGTATTCTTCTTTATTTCTAATTTGATAATAATAATAATGATCTCCAATTTTGGCACACAGCCAAACTGGTACTTATTCATCAAATCCGAAAGAATGAAAGGCTATGTCTACCTAGGTGGAATTTGCACTCAGTATGTAACGACGGACGAAAAACTGATAACTCGCGTGCTAGCGTGCACTACTAGGTACTGCACACTTCCTAGGTACTGCACACATCATCATGATGATGATAATGGTGGTGGTGGGGGGGTGATGTTGATGATGATGATGATATATACATATATGCATACATAAGGTGGTTAAAAGTTCCTGACTCTAAGGCTCTCACAAAAGGCCTGGTTCTTACCGAAAATTTTCGAGTTCATTATCAGGACTTAGAAAGACTGAGGAATCATTACAATAACTGTGTGAATCTGAAAGGCGAATATATTGAATAACATCATAATTAACTGATCCACTTGCATTTTCTGCAACTCCAATTAACGCTCGTATACATACATACTTTTAACCCGCGTATACAAATTTCAGTACCGTATACACACACACACAGATATACACTCACGCACACACACATTTGTATAGAGAAAAATAGAAGCTGAAAATGGACTGAGAATAGTTAAAGTACTTTTTAATTGTTATATTTCAAGATTTAATCAGTTTCACATTTTATATTAGAGTTTCAAACAGTTGAAATAGAAAGACGTGTCTTATATCGCAGCTGTCTTGCTTCTGCTTTTCTTCGTTTGGCACCCATGCCATAGCATAGATGGGACAGCAGAAAGACAGACAGAACACTACTGTGAGGACATAAAGCATAAAACGAATGAAAATGAAAAAGATCTATAATGAAATAAATGCATTAAACCCCACTTCTCATGCAGTACCATTTTACTGTTATTTATACAAGTCACGAAAATTTTCTTTTTAATTTTTTACACCATTTTTCGTTACTTCTTTTTATTTCAAGTAAAATACGTCTATATACGCACGCACTCGCATTTACGCACACACGCACACATCTATATACACCCATCTCTTTATGCATTTCTTATATATATATATATATATATATATATATTATTTATATTTTTATACATATATTTCTTACATAGTATAGAGATATTGGTTTATAGTTTTATTGCTTATATATTTTTTAC
>NC_043008.1:28257192-28259692 GCF_006345805.1 Octopus sinensis | reverse complement strand
ACCTATTGAACAGCACAAACCCAAATATGCGGTCCACAATGGAATCCAAAAAAAAGAGCGCCCATTTTTGGATATACTAATTAAAGAAATTAACCTTAAAATAGAAACAGACATTAATTACAAAGCCACAGACGCCAAACAATACCTACTTTTTGATTCATGCCACCCAAGATACATTAACACACATCCCCTTCAACCTTACAAGAAGGATATGCACAATAGTGTCAGAACAAAATACCAGGAACTTTAGACTGCAAGAACCCCAAAACACCCTAATTGACAGACATTACCCAGCTCAACTCATAGAGGATGGGATCGGACGTGCAACAGAAATCGACATAGAAACTTTAAGAAAAGTTCAACACAACAACACACATTCCCCGAAAATACTACCTTACATATCCACATACAACCCCAGAAACATAGAAGCCTTCACCATCATCACCCAGAATTTACCAATACTTCATAAGGACCCCAAATTAAAGGAAATTCTAAACATACACCAAACCATTAAAAGCTACAAACAACCTAAATCACTTAAAAAGATTCTCACAAAGGCAAAATTGTTTTCTGAAATTACGGATGCAAAAGTAAAAAAATGTGGTAGACCGAACTGTGCAACATGTGCAAGCATGCTAGAAGGATCAGAATTCCTCTTCAAAGAGGGACAGAAATTCAAGATCAAATCTAACTTTACTTGTGCCTCTGAAAACATAATTTATGTCATAAAATGCTCGGGCTGCCACCAAAACTACGTGGGGTCCACGGAACTATTACTCAGACGTAGATGCACACTGCATCGACAACAGATTGCATTCCCAGAATACAGAATGATACCCTTTAGTGAGCACATTGAGAAATGCGCAAAGCAACTACTACCACAATTTTTAATCTTTCCATTTTACCAATGTGCTATCAGAACACCAACACAAATTAGACTAAACAAGGAAACATTCTTCATTGAAAAATACAAGCCCAAACTTAACGATTCCAACATTCTTGTACAGAGAAACTCACTAAAAAAAAGGCAAGAAATATTAAGCGATTACGTCCCTTACACCGGAAGAAATCACTTATTACCTCTGGAACTCTCCTCACACTTCTCAACGTAAACATAACGATGTAAGAAATTTGAAAAGCTGAACGCGAAACCGGTCATTTCTTCAAAAACTATGTCATTGTATGAAATTTATAACATTCTTCTGACATAATGACTCAAATATATATTTTTTAACCTTTTAAAACAAGCCTTCTGTAGTTTTTTCACTTTTTACTATTTTCTATATATTCAACCACGTGTTTTCACACACCAACTTTCTCACCTATATATATGTATATATATATATATATATATATATATAAGATGAGCTTCTTTTTGTTTCCTAGTTTCTGTCAACCAAACCCACTCAGAAGACTTTGGTCAACCCGAGGCAATAGTAAAAACATATGCCTACATTTTTGTGTTTGTGAGTGTGTGCTTGGTGAGTGTGTGTATATATACATACATGCATAAATACGTACATATACGTACGTGTTAATTTTACTATTTCCTTGTATAAGGACGTTCAAGCTTTCACATGCTTCAGCTCTTTTTATTTTTCTTTAACATTTTCTGCGAAAGGTAAATTATACATCTTAGCAATGAAGAATTAGATGCCTTTGTTATAGTTTGTGATATTTTGAGACTATCTAAGCGGCGAATATATCGTAACATTTTTGATATCCATATACCGGAGAGGAAAAAAGCATTTAGAGATGCTTGTTTAGAAAATCGTCAATTACAGATTTATTACATCGTTGGATAAAAAGTGCATTAGCATTTATACCTTTTCTGAGTATATGTACTAAACATCACTTTGTAATGGATTTGCTTCTTGCAATTTCCTAACAGGGCATTATACGTAAATACGCATATATACAGAGTATAAGCACATAGAAGCAAATTATGAGATTATGCTGAACTAGTACGCGAAAAACTCCACTATGTAAACACATTTATGACATTTTTGTTCAAACGAAGTATAAGAAGCTAGGAATAAATTTGGTTATACTTTTATAGTCATCTTTACATCATGACTTTTTTCTGTTAAAGACATTTCTGCTAGGGTACTCATTCAAACTGCTTATACTCTTGTTGAAACAATTGCACTTTCTTTTTGTGTCTTAGATTGTTAAACCCAAACATATGACCAGTTTACTTTTCTATTTTAGGCAGGGGCTTATCTACGAGCGGCAAACATTACGTAGGCATACATGTATGCACACACAATATATATGATATATATAAAATATATATATATATATATATATATATATAGAGAGAGAGAGAGAGAGAAGGAGAACGAGAGAGAGAAAGGGACAAAGGGAGAGATAGAAAGAAAGAGTGGAAAATATAGAGAGAGAGAGAAAGAGAGAGATGGAGCACTGAGAAGTTCCTCGCTTGGGTTAAAGGAGATACAGGATGATCAATTAATAATGATTTTAATCAACATTTTCCCTT